>NC_056728.1:719538439-719665939 GCF_019279795.1 Protopterus annectens
AACTGTTACATAACAAGGCATAAATGACACCATCACAAGCACACTGACAAACAGAACAGTATGTATGGCAGGTGGCAGTAGGCCTGCATTTACCCTAGGTGGATTGTATGGTAATGTACGTCCAGATACCTTAAGGCAGCTCACCCCTGATATCCTCACATATTGTAACAGCTTAGGTTAGTTCTGGTGCACCCCCCAAGACTCAATAATACAGGGCCATATACCACTGTTACATACACTGTCCTCTGGAGTGCATAAGGCAACACATGTATTGTGTAGGGGAAGCCCATGCATATATGCCCCCAACCCCATCATATGTGTGGGGATACAACAGCAGTGGACTGATGGCAGGAAGGGCAGCATGACAAATTCAAAGCCCACTATAGAACAACCCCTGACAGCATGTCATATGTGCAAAGCCAGGTAAGTAGGTGGAGGAGAGAGGCTGGAACACAAGCCCATATGTGGAAAACTGTTGTCATAACTAAGCAAGTCGCTGGTATTACAGGATAGTCTACAGCATACCCTTAGTCAGGAATTTGAAGTTAGAAACAGAAATGGATGTAGCCATGTACTGATAGCACTCAACACACACACTGCCAGTGACATATCTGACACAAGACCTGTGTGGTGGACAGACAAAACATGACAGGCACACCTCTGGCCATCAAGAGGATAGGCCCACAGTTGAGAGCTATGCAGACAGACTGCATTCCAAGGTAAAGTAGTATGTACACACAAATCCTGTAACACCAGTACAATACAATGCATACATCAACTGTACTCACACTCTGTAGTTCTGGAACCTCCTACAAATATGTAGCTGGCCTGAGTGTACAGGTTCTCCTGTAAGAGGTATTGCTACCTGCCATCTGTAACATTGATGCCCACACACAGGACGGATGTCCATCACACAGGAAAGGTAAAGGGACCACGCCCACATGATGTAGGGATTTATAGAACGTGGTTGCCATGACAGTGGTAATTGGAAGTACTACACAGTAAGCTGCATGCAGTTAGCAAGTGGAGGACACTGACTGGTGCAGAGGTCATCACCTGATAATGTGCATCAGCTACAAAACCATGCTGCAATCTATTCAAAGCAGCTCAATCCATTTACTGGAGAAAGACAGAGAGAGAGAGAGAGACAAAGAACAAAAGAAAAAAAAATAACAAGCCTAAGGCAAAGGCAACACAAAAGCCAAAGGAAAAGAACTATAAGAACACCCATCAAACTATCCAGAACAGACATCATTCCCACAACAGGTATGTGAAGTATATATGTATGTAATTGAATGTAGTACCTGGTCCATAATAATGGGATAGATGATGTGGAATGATTTATATGCACCATCAGGTGTTTTTATAATGATGTTCAACTGAACAACTGCTATGGGCAATAGTGTCTGTCCCTGTGGGTAGTGGGCCATAGCCATCAACTGTGCAGATCAGCACTGTCTGACAAGATGTAAACCATCATAGTGTGTGTTGTGTAATGAGAAGTATGTATATTATGTGGCCAATAGCTGGTGGTGGAAGTAATGCCATTATGATGGACACGTGGGACCCACAGCCCACCCCTTGCAGGATACTCAGGTTAATCTGCAATGTAGTATGCAGGAATGCCATAGGTGTGTAATAGGGTTACCTGCAATCAGGTTCTACATATACCCCCCTAATGTCAGGCTGTGTCCATATGTGGCACCTGTCTGTGTTGTAGCAAGGCAGAACAGTGCAGCTGTGCAGGAAGGTGTTGTGAGATTGTGGACCTGATGTCTGAATGTACCCCACATATAGGTATGCATATGTGTACCTATGTTCACATATATAATATAGAAAGACATATATCAGTATGTATGTCCACAAATATACAGATACCCATGTGTAGACATATATATGAGCATGTATATACATCACATATATCTACACATATATAGATATATACATATATGCACGTCTACATATTTACAAACACAAACATATATGTATGTAAATACATGTCCCCTATATTATTACCAAAGTGATGCATGCTATGTGCGAGGCAACAGCACACATAGCGATACACACAAATATCTACAGCTGGCAGAGTGTGCAACATGGATGGGTATAGCATATGTTACTCCCTTGTTGGGACCACATTGCCCTCGTCTGTGAAGTATGCAATGGGAATATGGGGAAGTATGGCAGGTATAGTTGTGGAGGTGGTCAGGGTTGGTAAATATAGAGGACAGTCTACAGGGGTGGTATGTGACACATGTGGTGGGTAAACACCCTGGATGGTGTGTGTGGTCTGTGATGTGGACGCCCCATGGGCCCCAATATGGGCACAATGGGAACAAGCCTCTCACCCACTGCTACTCACAACAGCAGTCCACGTCCTGAAGGTGCCTGGCCTGGAAGCTGAGCAGGAGGAGCATGTCGGCCCTCTGAATGTGTACTGGGTGCCTCAGGGTGATATAGCACATCCCACATGTGTCTGTGGAGCCTGGTATGGAACAGACCCTGGACCTAACCTCAGGGGACAGGAACATGCCAATGTGTGCCCCCGGGGGTGACAACATCCCCTGGGGTGGTTACATCTCATGGGATTGCTGAACCAGTACATGAGGAGGCCCCAGCTTGGGACACACATGTGATGTGGCCAGGTAACATTGGCAGATGGGTTTGGAAAAGAGGTTCTGCTGGCCAGTAGTACATATACATGTCATTGTGTCACTGTTATAGAACATAAGTTGGTAGTAAGAGTCTACACATTCCTGGAACATGTCCAACAGCATGCATAGATATCCCCAATAACACAGAATGTCAGATGTGCAGCAATCACAAAGCAGTCATACCACAGGCATATATGGAACCATAGTGGCCCTGACAATGGCATAAAGGTGAATAGTCTGCAACAGGCCAGCAATGATAGTGTCCACACAATCACATAGCAGAAAGTGTGGTACAATACAATATCTGTCCCACTGGTAGGTAAGCTGTAGCCATACCTAATGAGTTGTGTGTACAGTTTGTTGAAGCTGATATGGGGGGGGAGATGTGTATTACGAACTGTGGTAACCTTGCTGTATGAGCTGCTCAGACCTGTTTCCATCTTTATGTCTTTCAGCCAAGATGTCATATGCATGCGTGTCTACTTATTCGACAGCTGAGAATGAAGTGCTAATCACACACCTGATCCAGCACTACCCAGTGCTGTTGGGCAGGGCTGCCCATTAACAGCAAGAGTGGATTGCCCTGTGGAAAGACCTAGACCACAGGGTCAATGATGTCGGACTGCACAACTGCAGTTATGAGCAGGTCCAGCATCATTGTACTGACCTGCTTCACAATGCCCATCGGCATGCTGCTGTAGTCTGGGGGGATCATCTCACCACAGGGGGGGGGACAATGGCATCCATCCCCCCTGATACGTCTGGAGGAGCTCCTGGCTATCCTCATGACACCTGCCCATCTGGCCAGCCACCAACCACTGGACACCTTTGTGGAGGTGGGTGGCACCCACGCACCAGCCGAGGAGCATGAAGCTAAGGACACAGGGCACATCACTAGACCACTGTTGTGTATACATCCGCATCGGTACAGGTAGATCTTGCGTATCTGACATGTCATATATATATTTTGTCTTGCTGCATAGTAGTGATACACAGATGCCCAGATGTGGCAGTATTGTGGAAGTGTACCATTGATGTATTGTACTACTGCACCCACCCTGTAGGACTACTACAGGTCCCTCCAGGATACCACCAAGGCAGCAGCCTGTAGCTGGTGAGTATGGTTTATGTAGATGCTTACCAACACACCAGGCATGTAATGGTGATAGTATATTCCATGCAAACATCTAACACATGAATGCATGCTGTACATATGCACGTATTGTTGCTGTGAAATGCACGGCGTCACAGGGGTGGACATGTTGGGGTATTGGAAGGGTATGTCAGACACCTGCATGATAACTAACATCCTATCATTGTGGAATGTGTCCACAGGGAGTAACATAGAGGTGGTAGACATGGCCTACAGTAGAGACATGTTTGGAACTACACCCATATACAGTGCAACACCAGTGTATGTACCTATAGGACAATGGCAACTGCTGCAGAGATACACTATGGCATAAGGCATTACAGTAGTCCACATGTTCAGCTGGGACTAGGCTGTAACATGTGGTGTTCAGTGTATGGGACACTGCAAAGTGACATGCATATGTAGGGCTTACTTGTCATGCATCTGCAAAAAGGCTGAAGGAGGGGTGGTTGTCAGCATGACACAGCGGTGCACTGCAGCAGGGATCCTAAGGATGCTAGGAATGGCTCTATCTGCATATAGTCAGGTTCAGGACCTGTAAGAGCTGTAACCCTACCCCCACAGCAATAGTGATGATGGCAGTGTGTGTGAACACCATGGGATGTGCACATGAGTAGACCTTGCAATCATGCAGAATAGGGGGACATATGTAGGGCAGACTGAACATACACTGGCAAATGCAGATGGCCCATGCTGGTATACCCCTGCCAAGAGTAATGACTGCTGTAGTACACACAACAAAAGATGTGATAAACCGTCATGATAAGGGTGTGCACACATATGCCCACACAGCGTGTATGCATCGTGGTCAGCAACTGCACACCTAACACAATCTGCAGACACTGCATGTGAAAGTACAGGACATATGTCACATACCGGGCTCATGTACTGCTGTGATATGCGGTAATGTGGTCTCATGGCAGATCAAGGATGGGTGAGTCAAATCAATAAAGGTGTGTATACTCCCCCCATAGCCATGGTATGCTCTGATGGCTGTCAGTGTAAGAGTATTGGAATGGTCATACATCGTCTGCTGATGTTGAGAGCTGTGCATCAGACATCAGACATTCACAAATGACATCTGTCCACATATACCAGGTATGTGTTGCTGGAAAACATAGGGGCTGTGATCATAAAGCTGACATAACCAACACAGTAGTACACAATCAGCAATGGGCTGTACACCTGTAAGGTGTGGTGCACAGTACATAGCAGGGTACACAACAGGTGCACAGAAATACTGTGTACATGGGCACAGTAGTATCCAGGGGAAGGGGCTTCACCTAGTGACACAGCACATGCATCACACACATGTATACTGTTGCCTGCATGGATTGACTATAGCTGCACTGCATGCTGTCAGGTACCATATGTTATGCATGCTGACAGAGGACTGTGTGTACTTTCATTGTGCAACCTCACCTGTATGTGTGTGTGGGTCCTGGCGGGTAGTCAGTTTGTCTGTAGGGTTACTCTGGTGAAGTGGAGGGGGGTTGATGCATGTAGGATGCTTGTGTGCATGCATGTGTGTTTGTGTCGCTGGCCATGTATGCACATGTGTGATTGTGGGGTGTTCATACAGCAGTACCTCCCTCTGGGATCATGCAGTACATGTACATGGACTACCTCATTACACACCAGGAATACCTGTCATGTGTGTAATCCCAGGAGAGCTGATAGTATAATATGGTGTGAAGCATGGAACAGGCACCCAGAGGGAAGGTAGACGCAAGGTACACCCTTAATATCGCATTCAGCAGAGAGGTCACCCACAACCCATGTATACAGCACTACAGATGCATTGGGAAAGTACTAGTCAACACCACGGAGTGTATCCAAATATTACAGTTGTCACATGATAGGCTGAAGGAGCAGCATATCTGGCATGTACTGAGCATTACATACACATGACACACCAGTGCATGATATTATGGATAGAACATAGTAGCGCACACATATAGGGGCCATGCTCATGATGCCTAGACATACAGAGGGTGCATACTGAATGACAACAGTGAGGCCATGTAAAACTACTATACACAGGTCAGGCAGGTAAAGTAGCAACAGGCCTTGTGTTGTGACCACCTGTGTAGGCATTTTTGAGGACTGATATGTTAATGAGTGGTATCAATGCGTGTATGTTAACAAGTGTGATGCAGGAAGGGGTACCACATGGATATTTATGTGGGACTGTCTGTAAAGCCATGGACAGGTAAGTATTACAGAGGTGTGTGTGTGTGTGCCCATGTGTGTGTGTGTGTGTGTGTGTGTGTGTGTGTGTGTGTGTGTGTGTGTGTGTGTGTGTGTGTGTGTGTGTATGTGTGTGTGTGTGCATGTGTACTGTTAGGCAATGCTGTACAGGTTTTAAAGTTCGTTTATTGTTTTCCCCCAAAGGTGGCAAGGTGGGTCAGGGTCCCTCCAGTATGCAATCTGATGATGGTTTCCATACAGACATCGAAGATGATGATAGTACTGTTGAGGCACAGGTGGGGTTGTTAGGGCCCGACACTGCGCCATTTGACGTCCCCCTTTAGCCACCCCAACCCCGCACACAGTTTCAGTGCCTATACACACCCCATCACCAGTGGCCATAGTGGAGGGACAACTGGCGTTTGGTAGTAGTGCACAGGAAAGTGTGGTAAACATGCCTACTGTGTCCAGTTGCAGCAGGCATAGCCAGGTGTCCAGCAGGACACCACATAGGCAGATGCCCCAGGGTGCTTGTGGTAGGGCCACTGGACATTATGCCCCTGGCAGAGGTGACCTAGCTGGTACTAGCAGGCACATGTTTCAGGTTGTCATGGTGGCTCAGGCATGTATAGAACATTACCAGAGACAGGGCATGAGGCTGCAGAGGGCTTCTCTCACATCTGCAAATGACAACGCCCATGGACTGGCTGGTGCCATCTGTGGATTAACTGAGTTCATAGATAGACAGTCTGGTGAGATGATGGCCCTCATCGGCCATTGTCTGTCCATGTTTGAACGTATTGGGGGGACTGCGTCGACGGCTGCATGGACGTATGCCAGCAACACCAACAGCTGTTAGTTAACATGGATGTGCTAGGACACCAAGGGGCTCCTGTAGTGGCAGTACCAGCCCTGGCACTGTGGAGGGGGAGCCGTCCACAACACATCACAGCAGGCCATGATCATGTGGTCCTGGCCAGTCCCAGGAGGGACCTGGTGTCAGCGGACATTTGTCATTGTCAGATGAGAGTGGCATATCAAGGCATGTACCTGGATGTGCCCATGGAACCCCTGGCAGGCACAATCCACGTGTTCATCACTGGAGGCGGTGAACTGCACACTCTGCCAGGTATGGTCTGCAGCTGCCCAAAAACACACGTGTAGGGCAGCCACATGGCAGAACTGTGTGCATGCATACCCACACACTATGCAAACACACCTGGGGCAACCCCATACCTACACGCACCACATCACCATGCCCAGCTCACCACATTACACCCCTCACCCACACACATGTTGTCGAATGTATGACCCACCCTTGGGCTCTGGCAAATCAATATCACACCCTGTGCATATGATGACACCTGTGCCACATCCCTGTCATCCATACCAGCAATGCAGGGACATGCTGATATGGTTCTGGTGCACAAGGTGACTGTACTACAGTTTAGCACAGTACTGCAGTGTAACATGTTGTAGGGAGTAGAGTGTAATGCATATATGGCAGGTAGTGTAGCCATCCAGCAATGATGCTATATAGCTGTTAGTAACACTGGTTGGTTGTGGTCTCTATAATGTTATCCATTTGTGTTGTAGGTGTACATGTGTCAGCACAAGGCTGTCCTGTGCATATGATGATACCTGTGCCACATCCCTGTTATCCATACCATCAATGCAGGGACAGGCTGATATGGTTCTGATGCAGATGGTGACTGTAGTACAGTGTACTACAGTACTGCAGTGTAACATGTTGTAAGGACTAAAATGTAATGCATAAATGGCAGGTAGTGTAGCCGTCAAGCAATGATGCATTATAGATGTTAGTAACACTGGCGGTTTCCAGTCCCTATAATGTTATCCATGTGTGTTGTAGGTGTACATTTGTCAGCATGAGGATGGTTTGCAGTCATATTCCACAATGGGGAATTTCACTGTTGTGACACCATGGCTGTGACATATCTGTGGTACAGTTGAAAACAGGTCACAGGTTACTAAAATGGTTATTGCCTTTGCCACATGGAAGGGTGACCCACTGAGGTGCGTATAAACTGTAATCTGATGTAGACCCATCCACATACATGCACACTGTTACTCGGCAACACTGGGACTAGACCCCGACCTAGCTATGTAGTGATACTGAAGTGCCTACAGTTACATTCCACATGACGGATCATTACCCAGCAAGGGGTATATACTGTGACACACAAGGGATACAATAGGGAGGCCTCAGTGTTCAGCTATACCCACAGGTGTGCCTGCTGTCAGTACTACATTTAGCCCTCTGCTCTTACCTGGGTTAGCACTGTCAACAGTAGTAATGCCATGATACACTATATGCCAGTGTGACAGCACATAGCCTGGGATACTACACCTGTATGTAACACATTCACATGGATAACAGTGCTGTACAGGCCTCATATATGTCTGTGTCCCACACATGACACTCATACCCCTTGCTACTGTACTGACAACATATAGGTGCATGTATTGTACATGGCATTACATACACCTATTACAGATGTCATTACTCTGCTATGTTATCAGACTGGGTGGTTTGACCTGGTTACCAGAGCTAAGCCATGCTTAGCAAGTATAAGCATTGCTACAGTATAACAGCTGGGCTGATTTTCACACTAGTAAGTGAAGCCTATACTGTGTAAGCATCCTTACATTTACCCATTGCTTAGCACCACTTAGATTCACGTAAACTCACACAAATGAAATTAAAGCTGCTCAAAACTGCCTTAACCACTCTATATCTGACAGCCCTTGTTCTGCCCAGCAACAAAATGAACAACCCTTGCAGGTCTTGAACCCAGGACCCCTGTACACTGAAGTCATAGCACTTAACCACTACGCCATGACCATTGTGAATACAGCTGTTGTTTTACCAATACAGCTGTCAATACACATATTGAGTAGTATTGAACAATTGCCTTTAGTTCCTAAATTGTGTAGTCCTTGTTAGTAATATGACTGTTGCATCATATATGTTGTTTTATCATAATGTACACATAGCAGATCCATATGGTGAGATACATCTGGGAGGTTATACATAACCGTGAGGTTTACTCATGACAGGAATATGGTTGTATATATATAATAGGTCTAAATATATCTACATGTACATACACATGTATACTCATACATATATCTGTACACACATCTGTACGGTGCTACATACATATGGCCATGTGTACATCTCTTCGTATGTATATATATATATATATATATATATATATATATATAGAGAGAGAGAGAGAGAGAGCACTACAGAATTCAGAAAGCCCAACATCCTGAAGATCAAACTCCTGAGACCAAACTCCTGAACACTCTGAATGTTGAAAACTCAAAACCCTGTAAACACACAGGATACCAACACTTACTATATTCCAGCACAAGTACATACAGGCACATATTACCCTTCAACTATATGCAGGGGGGGTAAGCCCCCATTCACCCCCCATGTGGAGGGCTGCTACCGCCACACCCCCTGCTACTGAAATATAACAACACAGAGATTGCACTTTAGTACACTAAGTGCAATCTTGGGGTTGCTATATTTATGCAACAAGGGGTGTGAGGGTTACAGCCCCCCTCATCGAGGGTGCAGGGGGGCATGTCCCCCTGGTTATACTTGGAGAAGAGTAATATGGATTCTGTTTTATTTGTTTCTGTATATACTTGTGCTGGAATATAATACATGTGGCATCCTGTATGTTTTCAGGATGTTGAGTTTTCAGGAGTTTGAGTTTTCAGGATTTTGAACTCATATATGTATATATAGGTGGTGGTGCTGCAGTAGCGTTGTCACCTCACAGTAAGACGTTGTCCTTTTCGATTCTCAGCTAGAGCATCTTCTGTGTGGAGACATGCGTGAATGGGCCTACCTTCTTTGAAGGTTGTTCGTCAGTGCCGGCAACTCATCACGTAAAAATCTACTGCCAATCATTAGCGGACTGGAGTTCGCTGTGGCGACCCCTAACCAGGAAAAGCTGAAAGACACAACATGTATATATAGATATATGTATATATAGATACATGTTTATATAGCTATACATGTATGCACATCCTATGTGTACAGGGGTTCACTTCAATTCACTGAATTTTCAATTCACTGACTTTCATTTCACTGACACCATTTCACTGAAATTCATTTCACTGAAACTTCATTTCACTGAAAGTTCATTTCACTGACAAGTATTATTACAAAGTAAATGGAATATGCCCTTTTCCCCACTGTAGTGCGACCCTGGAGTTAGAATATATAGTTAGGGGGTGTGGGGGCAGAGCCCCCATTATCGGGTGTGAGAGCCCCCCCCACTTACTTTTTTATTAAGCAATATTATATCAAAACGTAAGAATATCATATGAATGAAGTGGGGGCTCTGCCCCACACCCCCTAACTATATATTCTAACTCCAGGGTACTACAGCGGGAAGGGGAATATTCCATTTTATTGCTAATAATAGTTGTCAGTGAAATGAACTTTCAGTGAAATGAAGTTTCAGTGAAATGAATTTCAGTGAAATGGTGTCAGTGAAATGAAAGTCAGTGAATTGAAAGTTCAGTGAACTGAAGTGAACCCGTGTACAGATATGCCTAGTTATGTTATTATATATGTAGATATCAATAACTATATGTGCATACATATCTATTCTGTTATACGTACTACTGTGAATATATATGTAGATATCCATATGTATATGTGCATATGTATCTCTATCTGTATATGTGTAGACATATATTGCTCTGTATATGTATATATCTGGGTGTTTATATGTATATCTATGCACATATACATATCCATCTATGCATGTTGATATGTATATATGTATGTATCTATAAAGATATCTGGATAATTATATATGCATATATATTCACCATATGTCCTGAACATGGAGTGTTCAGCCCCTAGAGTCCCAACTTCATAGAGCAAGGGGATGTCAGGTATGTATAGCAGGTATATACGCTGACTATTGCTAATGTAATAGGGATTGTCTTCACAGACATGGTGTCTGTGGGAGGTCACATCTGCTTTTAACATGTGTGGCTTTGGCTACTGACAGACATCCTTAGGACATCATAGTACAGTACCACTGCTAACACTTAATGCTCCTGTGGACTACAACAGAGATAATGGCCAATATATGTGGACAGTCTGACACACTCTGGGCAGTCCAGAGGTATACACAGAACCACTTAGTGCAAGACATGTGGACCAAGCCTGACAATGTGGATGTTAACAGCCATGTAGATGGGTATAACATGTAACTACTGGTATACATTTTCCCCCATAGGTTATGCATTCACACACCCCTGGCTGTCCTGCCACATAATAACCACTGGTACAGAGGTGCATTGGGCACATACTACCCAGAAGATATTGACATACATCTGTACAGCATCGCACTGCTCTGTCTGACATACATGACTGTTATGGTGGCCCAGAAGCAGTATATCTGACAAGTATCTGGACATTACATCTCACTGGGTAAGTACACTAAGCTGCTAGGCATGTAACAAAACACTGTGCAGGCTACAGGCAGACTGGGTCAACACTGGTCTACATTTCCTATGGGGGAGTGCCCATGTACCTGCATATATAACAGGGATACAGGCATGTCACAGCACACAGTTACATACATCTTTGTGACAGTGCATAACCACAACCAATGTGAACACAGCCACAGCCACATACGGTAAACTAGCGTAATATTACAGTATATGGACTATCTATTCAACACCAATCTCATATGTGCCACTCACACACTAACCCAACATATATTGGGCCACTACACAGTGTGGTGCGATGCTTGTCTGTGGTATGGGACATGTGCGTGTATGGCACTACAAACATGTAAGCCGATAGGGTAACAAAGTGGAGCAGCATGTAACATCAGATAGAACAGGACCAAGAACAATGACATCTACCACATTCTGTACACAGGCCAAGGTACATATTAGCAATACACACACTTTAGACAATCACCATAAGTACACAGACCTCAGTACTGTACACACAACCACAAACTATCCAGATTATGTCATCAAATATAACCCCTACTATACATAACGTGTAGTAGTCTGATATTTCACTGGCTTGTTATCAGATATGATGTCACTAATTATGGTGCACAGCACATATGCACCCCTTACTGCATCACATATGTACAAATGTTGACAGGGTTGTGGCTGGAGGCACATACACAGGGCCAATATTGGCATGTTGCTGTGATAACCTCATACATTTACTGTTGTAACAGGGTTTGTTGCAACATATGTCCTATAAGGAATATGAAGTCAGTAACTCTCACGGCTGTCACCATCTACAGACTACAATCCTCACACTACCTTCTGCAGTTCACAGATAGAAGCTCTGTGGGTAATACATGAAACAAAAGGCACCATATATTGCCCAGTCTGCAGATGACCCTACAGATGTGGGTTATCTCATAAACATAACACTGACATGGCAGGTATTAAAACATGTAGGTCAGCCATATCCACACACACCCTGTTAAACCAACATTAGTCCAAATGCAGTATAGCAGCACTTACAGTTTGTAGTCAGGTCAGGCACAACCCCTCCTATGTGTTGGCCTGTTTCCACAGTGTATGTTGTTAGAGGTAAATCTCCAATCCATCTGAGATGCTGTTTGCCAAACAACAGATCGAGTTCCTGCTCAGAGTGAATGAAAGGCCCAACACCAACAAGATGTTCCTAGATATTGGAGTGTTTTTCCATGCAATTGGCTATGGAAATGTTACCACAGCTGTTCTACATGCAATCAGCTAGAGGAGGGCTGCAATTCATGCAGAGGCCATCAGCTGATCATGAGCATCACTTAAAATACACATGTTGTTGCTTAAGCAAAGCAGGTGTAAGTGTCCACATCCACCAGAGACAGAGTGAGAGAGGCAGACAGAGGCAAAGAAAAGTCAGGGAGGGGTGGGGACTAAAACATAAGCATGTTTGTGTCACACATCTACCAGTACAGGGTATCAAACCCTTGATGACTGTGTTGTACTATCATATGTCCATGCAGTTATTGGATGCGCCACATAGGTTACATATTGAGGAGCCCTCAGAATATATGTGATGGTGAGTGAGATCTGCAACAGGGATATGGTAGCTTTATGGTAGGTGTAGTACACGTGCCTGTCCACATGAACACAGCCACATTCTCACAGGGACGCACACACATTGACACTTTTGGCAGGACCAGGAATACAACTCATCACTAGCGGGATTGCCACAACACAGTACTGTGCAGGTATCACATCCACCACAGGGGGAAAAAAGAGGTTATGTGGGCAAAGGGTATGTGGAGGTATCTGATATCAGACAGCATGCTTCAGTATGCCAATGGGGGTTGTAGTGAGTGTGAATGTGGTCATATGCATCATACAACACACAAACAGATACGGGTGCCAGTACTGACATGCATGGGTGCATTGCTTCACGGGTGTGTTGTGGTCGATGATGCCAGATGGTTATACAAGGCTAGGTGATAGGTATATTTTGGCATCAGGCCACATGACAATGGTCTGCATTGTGTCCCAGGGGTGTAATGTCTGGATTTGCCAACACAGGTGGGTATTGTATTCACCATCCAGTCACCTGGGTGACTATTGCATGTGGCCAATGTATGTGTTCCTTAGTGCATGACATGGATGGTGTCTGGGATGTGCACAACTCCCACATGCATGTACAGCGACATGTGGATCTGTACCTGGGGTGTCTGGGCCATGTGTACACAGATTGTTATCATCAGATGTGCCAGTCCTGGCCTCATGTGGCAGGAACTGTTAATGGACAGCAGGTTGGCAATATACCTAAATTGATAGCATATTACCGGTATTCCCTGGTGTCAGTGGCATCTGTCCATACAGGGCTTGTGTTTCAGGCATGATATGTCCTTTGTGGGTCCCATTTGATGGCAGCACAGGTGTTGCAGGTGTCCAGTGGGGAACATGGGGGAGGTACACTGTCAGCATGTACATGGCTATTGGACTGATGGACAGGGTGCCATCCCCTCTGTAGCCCACTGCAATCACACCATGGTTACTATCAGTGGGCAATATGCTGGGTACTACCAACATAGCGGCTGTTAGCTAGGCAAGTGTGTGTGTGTGTGTGTGTGTGTGTGTGTGTGTGTGTGTGTGTGTGTGTGTGTGTGTGTGTGTGTTTATGTGTGTGTGTATTGAGACATGGGTTGAGAGTGTTCCCTGGGTAATACAAAGGTTGTTGACGTTGTTCAACTGGCATTGATATCACATGTAGGGCTATGGATTTGCACCCCAGACTCTTGGCTATTTCACATCTGTTATTCCTGTATGGTGGACATTGTGATATATACTAGGGCCACCATATAAGACGTTTGCAAAACCTGCTCCACATTGAGTCCAGTTGTTACACACTCACAGCCACCTCCACACAGGATACGAATGACAAACACACACACACACACACACACACACACACACACACACACACACACACACACACACACCTGTCATGTCTGGGATTATAACTCCTACCTAATTAGTATATTACACTACAGTACTACGCAGTTATAGGATGAGCCATGGAGATTACTGGAGTACTCCTTCCCCAAATGTGTATTTCACAGTGAATGACATCAGCAGGATTGCCAAAGTAGGGCATTTGGATCCTACTGAGTGTGACTAGCCTAAAATGCATTGCTCCCTACACAGACATAGAAACACACACAAAACATCCACAACTGCCATGTGTGGGAATAGAACCCCTACCAGAATTCTATATCACATTACAGCATGATGCTGTTATGGGATGCATCACGGGGATTGCTGGAGTACCCCTTCCCCAAAAGTGTAACTCACAGTGAATGACATCATCAGGATTGCCAAAGTAGGGCATTTGAATTGTACTGAGTGTGACTACTATAAAATGCATTGCTCTCTACACAGACAGACTCACATACACAGACACACACACACACACACACACACACACACACACACACACACACACACACACACACACACACACACACACACAGAGTTGCCATGTCTGGGATCAGAACTCCTAAATAACTAGTGTACAACACTATAGCAGTCTGCAGTTATAGGACACGCCAAGGAGGTTACTGGGCTACAGCTTCCAAAAGGTGTATTTCACAGTGGATGACATCAGCAGCCTTGCCAAAGTAGGGCATTTGAATTGTATGGAGTGTGACTAGCCTAAAAAGCATTGCTTTCTACACAGAGACAGACAGACACACACACACACACACACACACACACACACACACACACACACACACACACACACACACACACACACACACACAAACACACAGTTGCCATGTCTGGGATTAGAACTCCTACCTAACTAGTTTATCACACTACAGTAGTTTGCATGTATAGGATGCGCCATGGAGATTATTGGGCTACAGCTTTCAAAAAGATGTATTTCACAGTGGATGACATCAGCAGCCTTGCCAAAGTAGGGCATTTGAATTGTAGTGAGTATGACTAGCCTAAAAAGCATTGCTCTCTACACAGACACACACACATACACACAAACATACACACACACACACACACACACACACACACACACACACACACACACACACACACACACACACACACACACACACACACACACATACACAGTTGCCATGTCTGGGATTATAAGTCTTACCTAATTAGTTTATCACACTACAACAGTATGCAGTTATAGGACACGCCACAGAGATTACTGGGTTAAACCTTTCCCAAAGGTGTATTTCAAGGTGGATGACATCAGCAGCCTTGCCAAAGTAGTGAGCATTTGAATTGTAGTGAGTGTGACTAGCCTAAAATGCATTGCTCTCTACACAGGCAGAGACAGACACTCAGTTGCCATGTCTGGGATTAGAACTCCTACCTAACTAGTTTTTCACACTACAGCAGTACACAGTTATAGTATGCTCTACAGAGATTACTGGGCTACACCTTGTGACTAGCCTAAAATGAATTGCTCTCTACACACACACACACACACACACACACACACACACACACACACACACACACACACAGTTGCCATGTCTGGGATTAGAACTAATACCTAACTAGTTTATCACACTACAGCAGTATGACATGCCACAGAGATTACTGGGCTACACCTTTCCCAAAGGTGTATTTCAAGGTGGATGACATCAGCAGCCTTGCCAAAGTAGGGCATTTGAATTGTGGGGAGTGTGACTAGCCTGAAAATGCATTGCTCTCTACATAGACAGAGACAGATACACACAGTTGCCATATCTGGGATTAGAACTCCTACCTAACTAGTTTATCACACTACAGCAGTACGCAGTTATATGGAGATTGCCATGGAGATTACTGGGCTACACCTTTCTTAAAGTTGTATTTCAAGGTGGATGACATCAGCAGCCTTGACAATGTAGGAGATTTGAGTTGTGGGGAGTGTGACTAGCTTAAAAAGCATTGCTATCTACACAGACACACACACACACACACACACACACACACACACACACACACACACACACACACACACACATGGTTGCCATGTCTGGGATTAGAACTCCTACCTAACTAGTTTATCACACTACAGCAGTACACAGTTACAGGACGTGCCACAGAGGTTACTGGGCTACAACTTTCCCAAAGGTGTATTTCAAAGTGGATGACCTCAGCAGCCTTGTCATAGTAGGGCTATGGGGAGGGAAGTGTGTATGTGTGGGCCATAATCCATTCATCTAGAGGTTGACACACAACATGCTGGCACACACAGGGTTATATTCCACAGGTACGTGTATACAGCGGCAAGATGACAACTTCCTTGTACAGTCATGTTGCACAGCTAGCACTTGCACCACATAGTCTGTAATGCTGACAGATACCGGTGGCTAGTATATACAGTGAGTAACATCTGAACCTCATGTGGTTGTAGCCATTTGGCTGTGTGCTGGATAGGACAGGCTTCATGATGGATGACTCCTTGTCACAGTCACTCTCTTTCACATATCTATGTACATCTACTTTTGGCTTATTATAGTGTGCTGTCCTTGGATATATATCTGTATTCCTATCCACTGTGTGTGCAAAGCATGAGTGGTGCATACCGAGGAGTGTCTGCACTAAAATCTGCAACTGCCAGATATGTCTGGTCCACTGTTGTTTGCAGACATGGGCTTCATTTGTTTAAGTGTGTGAGCATGCACAGTATGACCATTCAGTATGCTGTTGTCTGACATTGCCTTCATTTCTCTAAGTGTGTGAGCATGCTCAGTATGGCCTTCTCTATTGCATGTGTGGATTGATTCCAGGTAGTTTGTACTCCAGTGCAGGCCTTTGTGTTGTACATCTACAAGTAGCAAACTGTTTCTACAGGGTATCTGTCGATCATTTGGCAATATGGGGACAAAGTGTGCAGGGTATAGTATGCATTGCATTTGATTGTGTCTGTGCTGCTTCAGCTACATGGTACTGCTGTTAGCAGAGATATTCAGACATATGTACTGTTATACTGGTGAAAAAACGCCAGGCTGACGCCAGAATAAAAACAACTCTGCTTTATTAACTTTAAACGCCCAAAATAAGAACGTTTTTCATACTGCTAAATAACAGAACTTCTTCAGAAAATCAGCATTTCATTGAATTCAAACCTTATATAATCTTTCAACCTATTGGCGCCAAAATCCACAGTGCAGTTAATATCCATTTAAAGCTATATTACTTCCATAATAATATTTCTATAAAATTATTTATAATTAAGTAAAATAATTTTGGAATGACAACGGATGGTTAAGCGCTTTCGTCTGTAACACGTCAGACTTCCTCAGAACCATATTTGCTAGCACATCTCCTTATTTAAATAAATTTTGGCGCCAATATTCTCATGACTCCATATTGTTTCTTAAAGGAAAACACTATGTAAATATTGTCCTCGGTGTATCAGTCTACAAGTGCTTGTTCATTACATATCAAAACATCGCTGATGCTCTGCATTGAGCAGACATATCTGTGAGAAAGGAACCAAACACAGTTTCAGGTACTCAATTATAGACCAAATTGAAATGAGTAGTAGTGAAGGTAATTGGAAGAATAGACTATCAGCACTAGAAAGTAGATGGTAGATTCTTTGTGACGCAACAACTTACCCTGGGTTAAATGACTTTATAAGTATAAAACCTTTCCTACAGTTAGACATGTGAGTGCTGGTCAGGTTACTTACACACTCACCTATTTTTAGATGTCCAGAATGTCATCCGGTTGTTTTAGCTATGTGCATTTGTATTTATATTATTTATTTACATATTTATATTTATATTTATATTTATATTTATTTGTACATATTTATAATGATTGGGTACATTTTGTACTTTTCATATATCTTATAATTCCTAGGTACTCACATGCATTATTTATAGAGCATACATTTTACTACCTTCCTCCATCTATGTGCTACAGGTTACAGAGTAATTCCTTATTGCTCACTATGGTTTATTCACTATTGTTTTTTCTTAGAACCTCACAGGTTGATACTTAGGTATTTCAAAATTTACTGTCACTCATTATACCTTATTTTATAATAGTGTTAGAACCATGTTCATTAGTAACACATCTATTTTAGTTACAATTCTATTTAGCTGGTTATGCAGTTTTTAGTGAATGGTAGATCCATTTGGAGTATCAGTATGTAGTTTACCAACCTGCATCTTTGTATTTTTTATTAATAACTTACTATTCCACAACTTGTACATATATTGAATATTCTCATGTTAGTAGCAACAAATTTGGTTTTTAAGTTGGCAATTCAAGGCAGTAGACACAAGGGGGTTGTTTTAGACAGTTGCACATTGTGGTTTTTACATTTACATTTATTTTATAACTTGCACTGCTTATACAATTATTTTACATATGGTGTTATTCTTGCACATTTTGTGTATTGTATTGTTTCTACTGAGTGGATTGTACTTTTAATTGATGTCAAAGGATTTTTTAGATTTTTCAGAGCATCAGCGATGTTTTGATATGTAAATGAACAAGCACTTGTAGACTGATACACCGAGGACAATATTTACATAGTGTTTTCCTTTAAGAAACAATATGGTGTCATGAGAATATTGGCACCAAAATTTATTTAAATAAGGAGATGTGCTAGCAAATATGGTTCTGAGGAAGTCTGACGTGTTACAGACGAAAGCGCTTAACCATCCGTTGTTGCTGCTGTTTTTACATTTTGGTGTACATTGCTATTAATAAATTGAAGACTACAGATCTCTTGTTGTCCGAGCCTTTGTGGATGCGAGTTGCTGACGACACCACTGGTCAGGTGTTACCTAGTTGGATTTCTCGTTTGTATTTCGTAATTTTGGAATGAATCAACTCTATCTTTAAAATAAAAAATGAACATTCATAAATATTTATGATTACTAATCCCTTAAAATCACCTGTTATAACCAAGTTATACATTTATTTTATATTCTATTATGCATAACTTTATTATTATACTGGAGATGCCTTGCACTTACCATCATTGACAACTTTTATTAATGCAGCTATATTAAAATTAATTTTTTTTCAAAAACATTTATAACTGCATGAAATGTGTAAAAAAATGTGTATATGTATAAAATTATAGTAAAATTACTATTCCAGTTTTATTATTCCTTAACCTACCATACACGCCAAATCCAATATTCCCAATTTGATTAATGTAAGTATATATTGTGTATTTAGATCAAGTTAAAGGATATACATAATAACATTAATGCCCCTATAATCGATCCCTTACTAAAATCAATAAATATATAGGAATCATTAATGCCCACTTAGACTTATGCCTATATAAAAACTATCTGTAAGCTTACATAAAATATGCATTTAAACATATAAATAAATAAATCAACATCTAATAAATATGGAAACATAAAACAACTGAGCTCAACATACATTCCAAGAGACTTAAAGCACTTTTATCTCTCTAAGCTCGTTAATTTCAGTAAACACATTATTGATCATTTATCATTAATTATTTTGTATACAGGTTTAAAGATTATATAAGGTTTTTATTCAATGAAACGCTGATTTTCTGAAGAAGTTCTGTTATTTAGCAGTACGAAAAATGTTCTTATTTTGGGCATTTAAAGTTAATAAAGCAGAGTTGTTTTTATTCTGGCGTCAGCCTGGCGTTTTTTCACCAGTTTGTTCATTTGTTGGCAGTTTTTAAGAAGTTTTTTATGCCATGGCAGACAAGTCTTTTGAGGCAACTCCACGCATATTAAGAGATGAGTCAACGGATAAAGTTAATGAAGGAGATGTGATGGGAAAACTTACCATGCTCATTCAACTTTTGTCTCAAAAAGTTGAAATCATGAGCACAAGACTGGATAATGTAGCAGCTTCACAGCAACAACAGCAAAATCGGATTGTTATTACTGATACAAATGGAGACAAAATTACAGCATCTGGGCATACAGCATCAAGGGACCGAAGGGTTAATAATTAGGAGCCATGACTCGGGCATATGATGGATCCAGCTATGGAGGAAGGAGTCCAAGTAGCGCAAAATCAAACAGGTACTGTTTCACATAATTGTTTACAGCAACCTAGTGAGCAGAATAAAAAGCATGGACAATGTATGTCAAGATTAGATAATGTTGCCATGACATCGGCTAACAGTAATGAAGCTAATCAGCCCAATTTAAGAGACATAACAAAAATGCCTAATTTAAAGGACTGGCTTACTTCACTGGTAGGTTTGTTTAGAACAGACCAAAATATAAATGTTTCTGATGTTCCAGGTGAAAATAATATAATATTAATGGATCTATTAAACGATCTAGATGCAAATATGCTGAAACATAAAAAGCTAAATCTTGAAATCGAATATTTTCAAGAGTACTTAAGAGCTGAAATTGTAACAAAAGTGGCGCTATCCAACTGGGTTAATACCGGGTTCTTTATTTCGTAAAGAACTCATTCAATTGTTCAACCAGCAGGGTTTCCAGCTTATGAAAACTATGATTAAACATTATACATTCACAATAAAAGATATAGAAGAAAAAAATAGAGAAATTGGATGCAGATATTAAAGGCCATAATGACTTTCTAAGGTACAAATATGAATATACTAGGTGTTTTCAAAGCATAGAGCAAGATATAGAAAAAATAAGGAAAACTAAAATTAAAAAGTTGGAAAGAGATAGAGCGCAATATGAGAGGCGTCTGGCGTACCCACAACCATCGCCGGCTCAGATATGGCCTAATAAACAATCAAGTTTTTCTGGTGATTGAATTAAGGATAAAAATCCAGATTGTCTAAGGGATGATTTTACTAACACTGACAATGATTCGACAACAGTACAAGTACTTGAACAACAACAAGAAGATGATAATTTGATGGAAGATACTCAAGTGAGAAGGAGTGAAAGGTTGAAGGGGCATAATAACAACAGGACAACAGAAAATAATAATCGAGCATTTAATAAGAATAATTATCAGGGTTTTCCGAGGAACACACGCAAAAAGCAATGGAACAGGAAAAGGAACCAGAACAACAGAAGATGACCAATAAGACTGATGATATATGTGGACCTGTGTTGATTAAAAATAAGAAAAATGATTTTACAGTTTATAATTTTTCTTCCTTTCAGGTCACACAGAACTTAGCGGATATTCTCTCTAAAGGTTTAACTTTCGTTCCAGCATGTAGGATGAATTTAGCAGAAACTATATGTGATTTAAAGCTTTTTGTGAGGAAATTAAACCTAAAACTGTTGTTAGGAGAACAACGAGATGCAACTAATAATTTATATAATTTTAGAGTTGCAAGTTGCTTCAACCCACCCCTACACTATTCGCTTAGTATTTTTGAAAAAAATATGCGAATTGGATTTAAGGGAACTGAGTAGAAATAGTTCAAACTTTATTGATAATTTAAATGCAGAGGAGAGGGATAGTCTTGAATGTTTATTAATGGCCAATGTTAGAATAATGAATCCTGATAAAGGAGGCGGTCTAGTATTCATGGGCGTACCAGATTATGTACAACACTTAAGAGACATAGTGTCAACAGATGTTTATGAAGAAGCGTCACTTAATGAGCATAATAAGGCCAATCAATTTATAAAAAGCTTTTTGAATGAGTTGCTTATTGAAGGCAGGATTGATATGCACGTTTACAACTATTTGTTAATGATGGCACCAAGGGCACCCTGTATATTCGGAGTGCCTAAAATTCATAAAAATTTGCAGAACCCTCCATTTAGACCCATTGTAGATGGGAGAAATTCTTCTACATATGCATGTGCAAAATTCATTGATTCCATCCTCAAAAAATATGTAATAAAAGAAGAATGGATCATAAAAGATTCATGGATGTTTTTGGAAAGATTAAATAATTTTACATACAAAGAGGAATATAATTTCTTAACCATAGATGTTAAGGAATTGTATACTAGTATCCCACATACTGAAGGGATAGAATGGGTTACTAATAGGATGCGCCAAAAACATGCTTTGGAATCTGAAATTACCCTAATACAAGAGCTCTTAGACATAGTACTTTCATACAATTTTATCCTCTTCGAGAATCAGTATTATCTACAAAAGAAGGGGGTAGCTATGGGATCACCATGTGGTTCTAGTTATGCTAACTTGGTGATGTCATACTGGGAAAGTACATATATATTTTCTGATATATTGTTTCAAGATATAGTAAAGTTTTATGTGAGGTACATAGACGATATATTCATAATATTTGAAGGTACAGAGCAGACAGCTGATACTTTTGTAACGATGTTGAATCATTCTACTCAATTTTTGAACTTTACTTACACATTCAACACTATATCAATAGCATATTTGGATATACAACTCACTAAAAATTTTCAACAAAAGCAATATGAGGCTTGGGTGTATCAGAAACCGACATACTCAAATAAATTTTTGCACTTTTCAAGTGCTCATCCATTGTATCAAAAACGCTCGGTACTGAAAGGACAACTAGTATGAGCTGCAAGAATGATAACAACGGATGAAAATATTCTAGAGGAATGCTCTTTGTTAAAACAGATGTTTTTAAACAGAGCATATCCAATAGAATTGGTAGAAGATCTTATTTGTGAAGTGACATCAAAAAGAATGAGTGGTTTATATACACCTATATTAGTAGATAAAGTTGGGGTGATTAACACGCAAGATTAAAATGGGAGTTTCTCATTTTTGGAAGATAAAAATAATAATAGCACAAATTTTGAAATGGCATGTATATTTAATTTCTCCTCAGATTACAAACCTATTAAGGAAATAATAATAAAGAATTTGTCCTTATTAAAGGATGATGTTGGCTTAGCTTCAGTATTTAAATTTACACCTAAAATAATTTAGAGAAAAGCCAACAGCTTTAGACAAATTTTTCAGAAGCAAAAAAATCCATCGGTGAGGAACCCAGGCATGATGCAGTGTGGACATTGTTCCTATTGCCATTTAATGGACATTGGAAATAACATAGAAGTTAATGGATATAAAATCAACCTTAAAGGCAAGTTTAATTGTAACTCTAAAGGAGTGGTTTACATAGCAAAATGCCAAGTGTGTCCATCATTTTATGTTGGAAAAACTGATCGTAAATTAAAAGAAAGAGACTCAGAACATATGAGGGGTATCAACCAACATACGGAGGAGAATGCTTTAGTTAAACATATTGTTTCAAATCCTGAACATAGATTCAAATTTAAAGTTGTCCAACAAATCAACCAGGATATAAGAGGAGGACCTATGAGTCTATTATTGGAGAAAATAGAATTGCTATGGCAAATAAGGCTGAATGCTTATATGTATCCTGGGCTTAATGATAAAGGCTCAATAATGTGTTTACTGAAATTAAGGAGCTTAGAGAGATAAAAATGCTTTAAGTCTCTTAGAATGTATGTTGAGCTCAGTTGTTTTATGTTTCCATATTTATTAGATGTTGATTTATTTATTTATATGTTTAAATGCATATTTTATGTAAGCTTACAGATAGTTTTTATATATGCATAAGTCTAAGTGGGCATTAATGATTCCTATATATTTATTGATTTTAGTAAGGGATCGATTATAGGGGCATTAATGTTATTATGTATATCCTTTAACTTGGTCTAAATACACAATATATACTTACATTAATCAAATTGGGAATATTGGATTTGGTGTGTATGGTAGGTTAAGGAATAATAAAATTGGGATAATAATTTTACTATAATTTCATATATATATATATATATATATATATATATATATATATACACACACACACACACACACACACATTTTTTTACACATTTCATGCAGTTATAAATGTTTTTGAAAAAAAAAATTAATTTTAATTTTAATATAGCTGCATTAATAAAAGTTGTCAATGATGGTAAGTGCAAGGCATCTCCAATATAATAATAAAGTTATGCATAATAGAATATAAAATAAATGTATAACTTGGTTATAACAGGTGATTTTTAAGGGATTAGTAATCATAAATATTTATGAATGTTCATTTTTTATTTTAAAGATAGAGTTGATTCATTCCAAAATTATTTTACTTAATTATAAATAATTTTATAGAAATATTATTATGGAAGTAATATAGCTTTAAATGGATATTAACTACATTGTGGATTTTGGCGCCAATAGGTTGAAAGATTATATAAGGTTTGAATTCAATGAAACACTGATTTTCTGAAGACGTTCAGTTATTTAGCAGTACAAAAAACTTTCTTATTTTGGGCGTTTAAAGTTAATAAAGCGGAGTTGTTTTTATTCTGGCATCAGCCTGGCATTTTTTTCACCAGTTTGTTCATTTGTTGGCAGTTTTTAATATGTACTGTTATACACTTTGATGTTTTCTGCCCTCATGTACTGTCAGGTGGACATTCCTGCTCATGGTGATGTCTTGGGGGACAAGGGTGACTGCAGCTGTGTGTGGTATTGTGGGCCGACACCTACATATTCATGGTAGGTTATGGAATCCTGGTGGGGGAGCGACAGACACTTGCAGCTGGGTTTGTGTATCTGGTTCAGCACCTTGGTACAGTGCTGTAAGAGGATCCCATACTTGTACATCCATCAACTTGACAGTATGGCCTTATATTGCTATGGCAATACCTCACAGCTATACAGATTTGCACAGGTTACCCAGAGGCAGGGGCCATGAATCAGGACATTACCCCTATTATGGTGTACAGGCAGGTATGTAGCCACCCATTTATGTGTTTACAGCCAGGGATAGTGTGTGCACACAGCTTTATGTCGGACCGTGCACATTCCATGCTGCCCACGCTCCCATCCCCCCCTCTGTTATTCTAGCCTCTTCCTTGCATTATGCATACATTCTCTGATACTTTCCCTATGGTTATCACCCCATCACAGCTGTGTATTTGTTTATTCCACAGTTCATGCAGTGAGACATGGTGGACATGTTACTATGGTTTATCCACATAGCCTTGCATATGGTTTATGTGGAGTGTGTTGTGTTGTTATTTGGGTGTCCATGACATAGCATGAATTGGCAGTTTGTGTGAGACACAGGCTCTTGGCAGAAGCCTGTGGGCCATTAGGTGTTGATGGATGCCAGATGTGGCAGGCCGTTGCATTCTGTAAGTCTTACAGTCTCAGACCGCCATACAGTATATTCCCCTGGGGTGACAGGGTAGGTGTGCTAGGTGTTCATGCCAATACCTTCTATCAGTCTTGATCAGGTGGTGTGGATGCTGACAGGGTGCTACCTACAGCTAGCAACACACTGCCTGACCTGCTGTAGTCTGTCGGTGTAGGCCTGGGGGGGGGGGTGTTTAGCCATAGGCATCATTCAGAGGCCATAACACAGCATCTGTTTGTATTTTTCTACATCTGTCATGCTGGCTGAGACTTTTGTTGGGTATGTGAACCTCCCTGACTGGCATGTGTAAGTCATATGGACACACATGACAGCCCGCACATTTCCTGAAGTGGGTTTTGTCACCCTGTGTAGTACTGGCTACTGTGGTGACTCCTCTATTTGTTACAGATGTCATGGTGCCACTGTGGGTGTCTCCTATCTGCTGGAATACCATTCAGCCACCCAATTCCCTTGCATGCTCATATCCATACCATAGATACAGATAACAACACATTCTACTCCATTTGACAATTGGTAGGTTGATTGACTTACCTTGTGGGTGTTCCAGTACTGAGAATGGTGCTGGAGGGCTGCCTATGTCAGATGCACATCATACACTCCCTCTACATGGTTGAGCAAAGGTAGTGGCATTCCTTTTACTGTATGTGCTAGTCAGAGAAAGGTGTCATTCCCTGGTCTAAATACACAATATATACTTACATTAATCAAATTGGGAATATTGGATTTGGTGTGTATGGTAGGTTAAGGAATAATAAAATTGGGATAACAATTTTACTATAATTTTATATATATATATATATATATATATATATATATATATATATATATATACCCACATTTTTTTACACATTTCATGCAGTTATAAATGTTTTTGAAAAAAAAATTAAATTTTAATTTTAATATAGCTGCATTAATAAAAGTTGTCAATGATGGTAAGTGCAAGGCATCTCCAATATAATAATAAAGTTATGCATAATAGAATATAAAATAAATGTATAACTTGGTTATAACAGGTGATTTTAAGGGATTAGTAATCATAAATATTTATGAATGTTCATTTTTTATTTTAAAGATAGAGTTGATTCATTCCAAAATTATTTTACTTAATTATAAATAATTTTATAGAAATATTATTATGGAAGTAATATAGCTTTAAATGGATATTAACTACACTGTGGATTTTGGCGTGAGTAGGTTGAAAGATTATATAAGGTTTAAATTCAATGAAACGCTGATTTTCTGAAGAAGTTCTGTTATTTAGCAGTACAAAAAACTTTCTTATTTTGGGCGTTTAAAGTTAATAAAGCGGAGTTGTTTTTATACTGGTGTCAGCCTGGCATTTTTTTCACCAGTTTGTTCGTTTGTTGGCAGTTTTTAATATGTACTGTTATACACTTTGATGTTTTCTGTCCTCATGTACTGTCAGGTGGACATTCCTGTTCATGGTGATGTCTTGGGGGACAAGGGTGACTGCAGCTGTGTGTGGTATTGTGGGCCGACACCTACATATTCATGGTAGGTTATGGAATCCTGGTGGGGGAGCTGCAGACACTTGCAGCTGGGTTTGTGTATCTGGTTCAGCACCTTGGTACAGTGCTGGAAGAGGATCCCATACTTGTACATCCATCAACATGACATTATTGCCTTATATTGCTATGGCAATACCTCACAGCTATACAGATTTGCACAGGTTACCCAGAGGCAGGGGCCATGAATCAGGACATTACCCCTATTATGGTGTACAGGCAGGTGAAGTTTGTGTGAGACTACAGCTAGCAACACACTGCCTGACCTGCTGTAGTCTGTCGGTGTAGGCCTGGGGGGGTGTTTAGCCATAGGCATCATTCAGAGGCCATAACACAGCCTCTGTTTGTATTTTTCTACACCTGTCATGCTGGCTGAGACTTTTGTTGGGTATGTGAACCTGCCTGACTGGCATATGTAAGTCATATGGACACACATGACAGCCCACACATTTCCTGAAGTGGGTTTTGTCACCCTGTGTAGTACTGGCTACTGTGGTGACTCCTCTATTTGTTACAGATGTCATGGTGCCACTGTGGGTGTCTACCATCTGCTGGAATACCATTCAGCCACCCAATTCCCTTGCATGCTCATATCCATACCATAGATGCAGGTAACAACACATTCTACTCCATTTGACAATTGGTAGGTTGATTGACTTACCTTGTGGGTGTTCCAGTATTGGGAATGGTGCTGGAGGGCTGCCTATGTCGGATGCACATCGTACACTCCCTATACATGGTTGAGCAAAGGTAGTGGCGTTCCTTTTACTGTATGTGCTAGTCAGAGAAAAGTGTCATTCCCTGGGTCACTACTGTGTCAGTGTATGTGCTATGCATTGCTTCTTTGCCAAGGCCAGGGCATACTGGGCATGCCTCCATCTGCCTACTGGGGCAGGCTCAGGTTGTTCCTGCTCTGAGTCACTCTGTGCCTGTGCAGGCCATGGCATTGGTGGGGGGCTTTGTGGCCTACCCCATGCTGTTCTTCCTGCAGCTGTTTCCACAGGATCATATTGTGTAGCATGGCACTTACCATAACAATTTGAGTACATGTAGCTGGTGAGTACTGCAAGGCTCCACCAGATGTGTCCATGCACCAGAACTGTGACTTGAGCATCCCAAACACATGCTCTAGTCTGGTCTGTGCTGTGCCTCATTATGGCATTCTTGTTTGGGTGTGTGTGCATTTCTGATGGGTGTCATCAGCCACAGCTCCAGTGCATAATCAGCATCCCCCGACTAGGTGACCATAAAGGATGTCCCCACTCACAAATCTCTGGTACAGCTGCGTCAGATGTCAGATGTGGGAATCATGATAGCTTCCAGAGCATCCAGCACACACATTCATTATAATGCCTTGGGCATCGCACACAACCTGGCAGTTGATGGAGGGGAAGCCCTTGTGGTTGATGTAGACCCTACCCTGATCACCAGGTGGTGCTTTGATGCATATGTGCGTGCAGCCTATAGCACCCACTACCTCAGGGTATTCTGCTATTTGGTGGAAGAGATGCATATTGCTTGCCAACTCCTCACTGGTGTTGAGAAAATGTATATATGATCATTGGCATGTGCTGACATGGCATCCAGGAACTGGTGGAATACTCTGGATGCTGATGCCTGTGAGATCCCCATAATAGCCCCAGTTGAGCTTTGGGAGGTACCTGTGACTAGTATTCCTGGACCTACACATACCTTAGTATCCACTGGGAGGGGTTTCCCTCTGTCAGTTCTGTGTGTCAGACATGGCTGGCGCAGCTCAATAATTTCTTTTAGGAGGTCCCTATCTACCCTATAGTGCTCCACTATTTCCAGCTCATGTAGCCCCTGATAGGTTACCCTGGGTCTGTACATCCTTCTCCATAATCTCACCATGGGTTGGTCAACAGCATTCACATTCTCACCACCCTCAGCCTCTTGCACATGCTGTCGTATGATGCCTGCTGCAGCCCCTATCATTTTGTAGTTTTTTTTTTGTAGTTTCCTGCTTGTATACACCACTGGTGTTGAGTATGGGAAAAACCAGAGGGAAAGGTGTTTGCATGATTTATAGTAGTGTTCTGGGCTGGGCTGGTCTGCTGCCTGTGTAATTAGCTGATTCTGATACATTTCACCTGCCATCTATGCTAGTTCTCCTGGATTAACTTCCTACTGCTGTTTTCCCTTCCCTTTGCCTTCCTGTTTAAGCCCAGGGGTGCACCGTGCAAACGCAGTGCTCAAATATGCACAGAGCTGCTATTTCCTGGTTTACTTTTTTTTTCCCTTTAATACCCGGCGCGTGGCACATACACCTGCTTAGGCAATGTAAAGTGTAAAGTGCTAGGCAGCCTTCAGACACATCCCCTTTCTTAGATCTGCTAAGCTAGGAGCAAACTCGAGCCACAGGGCTCCAATCTGCTTACAGTATGCCTGACACACCCCCTATGATATCAGTTAAGTCCTAGGCTAGCACCAAGCTATTCCTGCTCTTACACTGTTGGGAGCTGACTAGCATGCTGGGGAAATCTGGGATTCACTATCATTCCCCTCATTTGCATAGGATTGCCTGCTAATGCATAGTTACATGTCTCACACTGAGCCTCCCCCCTTAGCAACCACTACTCACTGGCCATGTTGTCTTCTGCCTGCCATTAACTATAATGGCAGAATAGTGATTTTAGTTAGAATACTTACTTTATGTTTATTTTCTTATTTTTCCCCTGATCCCATTTGAGCGCCACTGCCCTATGCTTATACAGTCGAGATCGGCTTAAAAAAATAAAAGTTGATTTTTTAAAATTTTTTACACTGTTTTCACTGCCAGTGTCTTTATACTTGGCCATTGGCATGCTTCCTGACTGATATGCACCCTTTATTTGGAGCTGTCAAGGCTCCAGTTTGGATTTTGCAGAAATGTACTTGGTTACTAACCGAGTACATTTCTGCAGATTACACTAGTCCTGCACGGCCAGTTTCCAGCTTCCTGGATTGCAAATTCACCTCATTTGCATGGATTTCTCCTGCAAATGGGGTAATTTGCATACAGGGGCTGAGTCCATGCGGGACTAGTGCAGGAGCGCTCGTGCAAGCCCCTACAGGCTATTCTTGGATCGCATGGCAGACATATTGCCTGCTAGAGCTCCTGCACTGATCCTGCACACCGTGCAAGGCTTGCAGAATCTGGGGGACTGGCTCAGCACTTGCACATTCACAAAAGGCACACTGGCTTTAAATTTCAAGTTATTGACTGTGTGGATCTTTGGAACTGGAAGACGACATCTCTAATCATTTAGAAAAATATGAACTATTGTGACAGCTGAAACTGAATTATTTTAGAAAACCGGGGCTGAATTACTATTGCTGCATAAAAACATAAACATACTAGAACTCAGAAAACTGCCTCATTGTTTAAAAGACTGTTAAAAGACTGATATGGGACTGTAATGATGACATTGCTGGCTAATATTTTTAAAAACAAATCTCAAACACTGTAAATATTTTACAGTGAAAATAACTGACATTGGTGCTGTTTTCTGATATATAATTTCACCTTATAACCATTTGTTTTTTCCTGTTAATGCTATGCACAATTGTACTGTATTAACTTCATGACAGTTTTTTAATTAATGCTTTTCATTATCTCAAACTATCAACTAGTATTGCTTGTTTATGTGTTTCAATAAAGGATATTCCATTTTTAACTCAACTGTGGACTACCTACTATTTTCTATTTTATTATTTTACATTTTGATTTTTATTAATGAACTAGGTGCTTAACATAATTCAAGAAGTGAACATCACACCCTCCACACTGTGAAATTTTTTATTGTTTTGTTTTTGACCCAGTATAGGTTGCATACTGGGGTTTCTGAGACTTTGAGGGATACCGTGGATTTTACTTTTTTGAATATTTGTTTATCATCCACCCTCTCCATAATGTTCATGCAATGCGACAAGAATCTGATATCTTTTTACTGCCCACAGTTGTGAATGTCCCCTTTATTCTTGAACACTCGCACTGATGTGCTTATTCTCCAACCATCTGGGATATGCCTTTCTCTCCACACTGCTATGAGTACCCTCAGGAGCCATTTGTTTCCTGTCTCACCCAACATCATTATCACATCTGCTGTGACCTCATCTGAGCCTGCTGCTTTCCCTGACTTGATTTTCTTTAGGGCTGTTCTTATTACTTCTAGGTTAGGCTCCTCTTCTTTTTTCATTGTAGGCTGTGTCTAGGGCAGTATGGCTTCTATGAGGTTTTTTCATTCAAAAGTTGCTGGACAAAATTGTTCCATCTGCCTTCGATGTCCTGTGGACTGGTGAGCAGGTTGTTGCTGGTATCCCTTATGAAGGGTGTCTATCTCCTTTAACATTCTACCTTTGCCTTGCAATCTGATACAGTTTCTTTGTGCCATCTACTGGGTCACTTTCAAGAAGCTGGTAGAATGCCACTGATGCCATGCGCTTTGCTACTGCAACTCCTTAATTAGCCATCCAGTATTCTTTCATAGCCTGGTCCAATTTTCTGTTTCCCACTTTTTTCTACATGTATTCTTTCTTTTGAACACTTCTTGGACTGCTGCATTCCACCACCAGTGTTCCTTATGTACCTTATTTCCATTCCTGGCTCAGTCACATATCTGTTCTTTTGCCCTCACACTTGCTATTTTGAGGGTCTGCCATTTTTCAGCTCCCCCTATTTCCTCTTCTTGCTGAGATGCTAGAGACTAAGCAGTTCATTGAACTGCTGTGCTTTTTCTCCAGTCAACTTCTAGGCCTTCAGCCTGGTCTCTGTTGATGTTCTAACCACTACTTGCAGCTGATTCTGGCAACCAGTGGTTTATGCTGTGGGACAACTGTTTCAGTGGGGATGACTTGCAATCACTGATTCTATCCCAGTGCTCATTCTTTACTTAGAGGAAGTCTATCTGAGTTGCATGTTGGCCTCACTTGTATGTGATCATGTGTCTGTCCATCTCTTTCTGGACCATGTGTTGGCTACTATCAAGCCATTTGACAGACAGAAGACTAGAATGGCCTCTCCTTCTTTATCCCTGTTTCCCCATACCTCTTAACTGTACCTAAGTCCTTAGTATTTACCAGTTTTGAGGGCAAAATAATGGGGTGCCACGAATTTCTGTTTAGCCCCTTCAATTCCTGATTTTTTATTTTTATTTACAATTTTATGTTAGACAGTTAGTCTTTCAAATTGTGGTCAAGCCGACTACTTCCTCCAGCACAGTGCAACTCCCTGTTTAGTCTCCTTCTGTCAGATCTTTCAGGCAGGCAATGATAAATAAGCACGCACACACACACACACACACACACACACACACACACACACACACACACACACACACACACACACACACACACACACACACACACACACACACACACACACACACACACACACACACACACACACACACACACACACACACACACACACACACACAAAACTACCAACCTCGATCGGAAAAATCTCTGTGATTCTCATTCTCATCACTACCCAGCCATTTATTTATTTACTAAGTGTTAATCATTAGAGTCTAAACACAAGGAAAAGTATCTCTGCAGCACAGCAACGTAGTTTTTGTTTTTTATCAACTACATTGCATAAACTACTGTCACCTGGCAGCTACTCAAACCAGATTATGTTTTGAAGGTATCCTAACATGATCACCATATGATACACCTGATAAGACACCAATCCTGCACAAACCAAAGAAAAGCATACGATTTATATTTCTGTAAGTTACTCTCCCTCTATATTCCCAATGAGAAATTAATTTATTTTCTTACCTCTTAAATTTGTTTCTCCTCATCCGGCGGGATTCAGGAATGACTGTCAAAAAGGTAAGAGAAATGTACTGAATCAAAAAGAGGTGGTAACAGTTGACACAACACCTGAATCCCATGTAAAATAGAAAAAAATTAGATGATTGATAATAACAATGAATAATCTCTGGTCTTTTATGATTGCTTAGATGTTCACCAGTCCAAAACTCAGTTCATTACATTTGTTTGTCTTTCACTGAAGACCTCCTCTGTTAGAAGCAATGCAAGAGCTCCTGGCAGCCTTCTGCAGTTTTCATCTAATTGCTTAGGAATTAAAGTTTGAATTCTTAGCAGTTTTGAGTTATTAAAATTTTTGCAAGAAGCCAGAAGAACTTCTTTTTAGTCTTATTCAGCAAAGCGTAAGAGATTTTCTTTATGGTGTCAGACAAACAGCTTCTGCCAGTACATGTGAACTTGTCTAGAATCATAGATTATTTACATGTCCCTTTTTACCACGGCAAAACTTATTCCTCAGTTAAGATTCACTATTCTACTGCTTTGCTTTGCCTGCTTATTTATGTTGGAATCAACTTCTCTTCTCTCTCTTTAAATGCCATCTGCTCACTTGATGTCACTACAGCTTTTGTACAGCCATGGGAAATCACATTGTTCTTAGTATGGTATAATTCACTGGACCCCAGCACCCGACAGCCTCACTTCCTACTTTCAAGTTCAGCAATGTAACTTCACACGGTGAGCAGTATGGCCATCATTCTTAACTAATCGATTATATGCATTTGTGATAGGGAAGAGTAAATGGATGACTTGTGGTTGTTGAATTGATTGTATGCATATGTGGTAGAGAAGGGTAAATGGATGATTTGCTGTTGTTAAAAAGTCTGAGGATGTAATGTTCTATGCCTTCCTTTTCCTGATATACCGATATCCTTGTGCAATGTTTTTTCTTTTATCTGTGCCCATGTAGTTTCCATTACTATTTAGTGACCCTATGTAGTGAATATTCCCTTTTTCAAGGCACAGTCCTGTGAGAATGTGTTCATTTTTAGCGCTTCAAACTGATGCCTCCATCTGGTGCTTTTATTTGGCACATGCTGGAGGCTTGCTTAAGTTAGATATTTCTTAATTGCAATTATCTTGGTAGTTTTGCCAAACTGAAGGGTCCAGTTGTACAATTTCCCCTAAGAAGTTTCAACTTTGAATGCATGTAGTTACTTTAGAATTAGAATTTGACAAATAAAGTATCCTTTTGAAGTGCCGAAGTGTTATAATAGGTATGTGTGGTCTGCTGTCAACAGCTGAAGGAAAGATGTAAAATTCGTGCTATATTTTTGTGAGGGTAGTAATGCTTAATTCTGGTGGAAAATGGAAACTTGTGTTAAAATAATAATAATGGGTGTTCCCACATCTTCTAAGTGTTGTAAGATATATTTATTTGAATTTGAACCTTTTCGGTTCCCTCACACATGGGGGGAGTATATTTAAGCAAAATGAAACTCTAGGATGGTGGGAGTACAGCACATGGTTTAAACTGGCTTACTTAGTTTTTTTATTCTTTTAGTAACACAGACTTTTTGCTTTTCTTTTTGCTGTGTTTCTTGGGGGGGGTGAGGCTGCTGCTGTTTTTGAAACTATTCTACATTGCGTTTAATTATCTTAACTGTCATTTTCATGTGGTACGTTACTCAGTTTTTAAATGCATGCATATTGAATGGAGGCAACTGTAGCTGTAACAAGATAAGAAACATAAATGCGAAGTTTAATTTTAAATGGGCATTGTTGTAACCCCCCCAACATTTAAGTATTTAAGTAAAGGGTAGAAATGAGCCAGCATTCATATCTCTCAATCTCTCAGAGCAAGAAATATGGACAGAGAGAAAAATAACAGTGGGACAAAGGCCCAAAAATAGAGATGGATTTTTAAATATTGTTCCTGTAAACTCAGATAGTTTTTAGAATAACAGGTTTTGCATTATTATGTATTTTCTGAGGACTATGAAGACTGAAATTCAAATGACTGCCATTATTTATTATTTTGTGAATTTAAGCTTCATGTTGGTATCCCACAATTCCATTGGAGGGGGTGGGGTTACATGATTATGCATGCATATTTTGTGTTAATCAGCATCCCTATTTTTGGCCACTTGTACCTACTTTTCATGGGGCTTTGTCTAGATTTTTGATGTTTCCAGGTTGAGAAGTATGTGTTTCCTACCCATGTGGACTCATATCTTGTTCTGTTTGTCCCAATATTTGCATTCAGGTCACCCATTATAATCACCAGCTCATGATGTCTTGCTTTATCTAGCAGGTTCTGCAACTGCTGCACTCTCTGTTGCTCATTATCACACTCCTGGTGGTGGGCATAGGCTGAAATTTTGAATAGTGCCCTCTCCTTGTACTGGAGTCTGATTGCCATGAGTTTGTCACTAATTCTCATGACATCTCTCACTTTCTTCTGAAGCCTCTCCCTCACCAATTCTAGCCAGTCCTTTTCCTGGGTAGTAGACTCTGGATCCCAAGCCAAGTAGGTTTGCTGCACTGCCCTTCCATTTTGTCTTTTGGATACATAGGATGTCCAGCCTCCTCCTTACCATTATATCATCCACTTGCAAATTCCATCCTATCAGTGAAATTACATTGAGTGTAACAATTCATAGTTCATGTTTGGCAGGTTAATTGATTTTACGTTCAGATTTTGCTCAATAGAACTATCCCAGGTAATCCAAGATGGGCAACTGAACACTGGCCTGCAAGTAGCTTACTGTTCCAGGCTGCTGGGCTTCATAATACGGTACATCCACCACTCCCTCCATTAGTATAGGTCCCTGGCATAGGTTGGAGTAGATCAGGTCCTCAACCCACTTATGACCAACAAATACCAGTGCCCATTTGACAGCATTAACCCATATGACTGAATCCCCTAGAGACATATTTTACTTCAGGACTGGTAACATTTAATTGAATTGTGTCACCATATTTTTACCTGCATTTGCATTCAAAATAACACTCATTTCATAAGACTGCTCATTTCTATGTCACTATATGGTAATTTTTATATTATGCTAGCCACAGTATTCCACAGCTTACTGTAGTCAATTTATGTGTGTCTCTGAAATGATCCCTCCATATCCATGGCTGCTTGTCATCTGTATTCACTTACTTCAGTAAGATAAATGTTTCTTAGTTCAAGGGATAGTATTTTTAAAATGATTCCACAAAGTGACATTTGACATTATAGTACTTTTGTGTAGTGGATCTGTGACATTTTGCTTTGCATTCTGTTATGGAGAATGAGGATTCACCATTTTTAAAATGTGGAAATGAATATTCATATTATACTATTGAATGTAAGAAAAAGATGTGGCACCCACTGTTCACAATGTATTGCTGAGCTTGACAAGAAAGATAAGACAGATGTTTTGGAGTAGCATTACAGTGTGACCCCCCTGATTTTGTACAAACATTAGTACAAGTAATACTGTTTTGAGCAATAAATAGTAATAGAAGGAAAATGACAATTCTCTGAGTGGAGATGCAACATTTTGGTTTTCATTTTTATTATGATTGGGAAGTAGCATACAGCATTTTAAAATGACCATGAAAAAGAATACTTGACATTAGGGTATTGAATTAAAAAAAGTTGAGCTACACAGTGTTAACAACATACTTTTACTCTGCTGTAGTAAGCACAGTTATCAGATACATAGGGATCATGACTGAAGCTGTGATATTTAGTAAGCACAGTTATCAGATACATAGGGATCATGACTGAAGCTGTGATATTTAGTAAGCACAGTTATCAGATACATAGGGATCATGACTGAAGCTGTGATATTTAGTAAGCACAGTTATCCGATGCATAGGGATCATGACTGAAGCTGTGATATTTAGTAAGCACAGTTATCCGATGCATAGGGATCATGACTGAAGCTGTGATATTTAGTAAGCACAGTTATCAGATACATAGGGGTCATGACTGAAGCTGTGATATTTAGTAAGCACAGTTATCAGATACACAGTGATCATGACTGAAGCTGTGATATTTAGTAAGCACAGTTATCCGATGCATAGAGATCATGACTGAAGCTGTGATATTTAGTAAGCACAGTTATCCGATGCATAGGGATCATGACTGAAGCTGTGATATTTAGTAAGCACAGTTATCCGATGCATAGAGATCATGACTGAAGCTGTGATATTTAGTAAGCACAGTTATCAGATACATAGGGATCATGACTGAAGCTGTTATATTTAGTAAGCACAGTTATCAGCTACATAGGGATCATGACTGAAGCTGTGATTTTTAGTAAGCACAGTTATCAGATACATAGGGATCATGACTGAAGCTGTGATATTTAGTAAGCACAATTATCAGATACATAGGGATCATGACTGAAGCTGTGATATTTAGTAAGCACAATTATCAGATACATAGGGATCATGACTGAAGCTGTGATATTTAGTAAGCACAATTATCAGATACATAGGGATCATGACTGAAGCTGTGATATTTAGTAAGCACAATTATCAGATACATAGGGATCATGACTGAAGCTGTGATATTTAGTAAGCACAGTTATCAGATACATAGGGATCATGACTGAAGCTGTAATATTTAGTAAGTACAATTATCAGATACATAGGGATCATGACTGAAGCTGTAATATTTAGTAAGTACAATTATCAGATACATAGGGATCATGACTGAAGCTGTGAAATTTAGTAAGCACAATTATCACATACATAGGGATCATGACTGAAGCTGTGATATTTTGATTTTGCTCTTTATGATGATGGAGAAATATTGTACAATATTTACAAATGTATGCAGAAAGCAACATTTGGCACTTTGCTAGTTTTCCAGGTCAGGATATGATATTGTACTTTGAACATTATGGGGACAGGAAAGTGCCAGAAACCATTTTAAAATGATTACTGTCCCTCTACAGTTTTAACTGGGACAAAGATTATTTTATATAAATATGTTAGGAAAGGGAAGTGGAGCACTGGATGTACAACTCCAGAGTGGTTGAAATTGCATGACTGATGTTTCCCTGTGCCACTAAATCCCAGTTCTGTATCACTGCTTCTGTGAAACTGTGATGTAATCATAATGCTCGACGTTTTGCCTCTAGAATTTGGATAGAAGCAAGCCTAATTATGAAAATGCTCCAGATGTTGGATGTTTTTAAATACTAGTACTATTAGTTTAGAACTTTTCAAAAATGCCCGGTATTATAGGCATCCATACAAATCATGAACATATAAGAGGTACAGCTGCAATATTTGTCTGCCTTCTTCAGTTTGTGCAGTGGACAGTGGCAGTGCCAATGCTTTGCAATACACATATTACTTCACCTTGGAGATTGGTTTTCTAAGTGGAACTGTGACATTTTTGTTTGCATTTTATGAAGATGGTAAAGCAAAATGCAGTATTTCAAAATTGCATCTATATCACATAATCGAATATGTGAATATTGAATGCTCACATGAGCAAATATTCATGTACTCAAAAATGATATTGTGGGGGGCAGTTCATGCCACCCCCTTGCTAAATATATATTCCTACTCCAAGATCGGACTACAGTGAGGAAAGGGCAAAAATCACGATCGTCACTGTACTGCAAAAAAATTCATAAACTTCAAGTAAGTGAATATTCGCCCATGTGAGCGTTCAATATTCACATATTCGATAATGTGATATAGACCCTCAAAATCAGTGCAGAAAATCATAAGAAAGTATCAAAAACTATTTTAAAATTATTTTATGATGCAAAATTTAGCAAATGGTTTGCCATGTGGAACTGTGACATTCTGTTGTGCATTATATCAAAATAGGGAAGCAAGATACAGCATTTTCAAAATTACTCCAGGAATCATTATTTGAACTACTGAATATAAAAGAAAGTTCACAGATTGTTGGCAATACAACATTAAAAGACAGCTTCTGAAACCAGCATTTAACATTGTGCAGCTAAAATAAAAATAAAACAGGCCATAGATTTTAGCCACATAGCAATATTCTGTGGTTACAAGCATGATTCTGTAGTGTGTGTTGGGGAGTTAACAATTGGAGTTGTGATATTTTGCGTTATAGAGCACTATATGCCATTGTATTGTTAAATATTAAAACATTGGACACACGGCTGACAGCACAGCATTTTATTCTGACTGCAGAAACCACCATTTACCATTGTAGTAGTGAATAATAATGTAATGCACACTGTTAGCAACATAAGGGTATTCTGGGATAAGAAGTGCTATTTTGAGATACTCAAAGGATATTTTCTAAAACAGCATACAGAGACTGTTTTAAAGACACAGTACTATTATAAAGCTGCACTGCAATGTTTATTTATCTTCTTTTTGCAGAGTAGATAGTGAGAGTAGCATCTTTCTGTGCAATGACTACTACTGCATGTATGGAACAGGAAACATATCTAGCAGATTGGAGCTGTGGCATTTTGATTTGTACTTTATAGTGATAGGGAAGTTTGTTTGTGTCTTTTCGGCTTTTCCCGGTTAGAGGTCACCACAGAGGAACTCCAGTCCGCTAATGATTGGTTTTTGATTTTTACGTGCCGAGTTACCAGCCCTGCCCATTCATGCATGTCTCCAAGACGGTCTAGCTGAGAATCGAACCGGACAGTGTCTTACTGCGAGGCAACAACGCTACTGCAGCACCACCACCACGGTATAGTGATAGGGAAGTAATATGCACTATTAAAATACTCTGTAATATAATATCTGTCATTTTAGTGATAATTTTTAATGACTGTATGCACATTGTTTATAAGACAGAAAACAGCAGTGACTATGGCATCAGGTTCATGGTGCAAAGCTCCCCCTCCTCATTCATATTCATGATGAATACATTAATTCTGTATTGCACTGCAAGTATGTAACACAATTATCAATTTGTATAGTATTTATTCAGCATATTAATGCAACCTTTGCATTGCAACTGTGCTGTGATGCTGTGATATGTGTTAACTAATTATCCCAGCTGTCAATTTCAGTAGTGTTTATTGATGTCAATCTATTTCACGGTTTATTTTTTTCATATTACACAGCAAGGAAGCTCCAGTGAAGCAACATATTATACAGTCTTTCATGTATGCAAGCCTGCACAACCACTCTAAGACTGATAAGGTTTTCTCCATTCGAAAGGAATGTTTCAATTAATATTTGGTTATTTGCAGTTTGGTAGGATATCAAGGCTGTAGTATCTATACTATTTGCTTGTTCTGCTTAGTAATTTATTTAGCCACGATGACTGCTCAACTGCAGTATGGGACTTGTTTTTCTGCAGAAGTTAGAGTTTCCATATCATTAAAGATGAGAAATACAGCAATAAAGATGAGGGTTGGGTGAGGCAAAACACTTTTTGCAGTATTCTGAATAGCATAACTCCATGAATAGTATTAAGGTAAAGCTTATCAATCACTGAGGTGCTGACATAACAGAATCAGACCTGTCATCTCCTCAAGCATAGCTGACACTCATGTGTTATTTATCTCCGAGAAGTTCTTGTCGTCATTAACTTGGCTAAAGTGGTTGTGTCCCCTGGCTACACAGTGGTGGTCTTTATTAGTCTCATGGTATACTGCTCACAAAATATATAATCCCTCTTTTATAAGGCACATATCCATTCATTTTTGAACCACACTAATTTATGTCTATATTGCCCGAGTGCTGACAAAATCACAGAAGGGTTGTTTTCTGTCCAGAAAATGGTGGCCATACTACTATCAACCATGGGTTCAACATTTATTTAAATCAATGCACCCAATGTTGCCACTCACCAATAAATTCATCTGTGTTTCAATATATGTCTAATATAATAATTAACTAATATAATTATAGAATAATAGTTTTATGATTCTGTATTATCACTTTGACTCTATATGAATATTAAAGAACATATTTCAAAACGGACTGCATTTAATTGTCTTTATTTATCTTCTCCATCCCCATTAAATCACCCAGCTAACTTGTATAACTGCAATGTTTTCAATGACATGTACAATAAAAGGGCTTCCAGGCAGTTAATAATCTATTTTACATTTTTTGTCTTAAAGTATATTGTTACACTTATCACACAACTATGTTTTATACTTAATTTTATACCTTGATATACTCCTGATGTTAAAGCAGCATGTAGTTTGAAAACATAAACATTAAGACTTTTTTGATGGTTTAGTTTTACTCCTGAATTATTTTCCTTATAACCACACCCACAAACTGACATCAAGTTAGGTACTGGCAAGAATTTGCATACACATGCAAAGCATTCTGGTAATCAGAACACCATACATCTTTAGAAAAACAGCTGGTTAGTTACATTATTGTTTCACTAATAGAGCATCATATGTGTTAACCCTTCATGAATGGGTGTTCCATCTGTGAGAAATGGATAACAAATTGTCTTACTAGGATACAAGACTCCTTTACTGCTGCATCTAGCATGAAAAAATGTTACATTATGCAGTAATGTAGGTAGTGAGGGATTGTGAGTATGCATTTTCATGATGTCACATCAGGCATTTTCATTTTTAAGAACATTTTCAAGGGGTGGTGCTTATGTATGCAATTAATTGTAAAAATAGCACACTATTTGCCTTAAATGATTTGACATGGTATATAGCAATGACTACTCCCATTACCAAGGGATGGTTATTTCCACATCAGGGTGCTGCAAAATGACTCATCACTCTGTAGGAAAGTGTGAACATACACTTTAACATCATATAAGTGATATCTGGTAAGAAAAAAATATTTGTTTATATTTGTTTACCAAGTAGTGACTGACCTCAGTGGACCATTTGCGAGCACAGCCTGGGTGAATAGAATCACATAAGAAATGAACAAAACATATTTACAGATACAAGGATATGCTAAAAACAAATATTTACAGATGCAGGAATATGTTATAACTTTTAGTTAAAGAAGAAGCAGTTTACAATGTCAAAAAATGATGACATCATCTCAACATTGTCATGTTGGCATGTTTGCAGAGAATTTCTAGCTTGTCTTCTCTTTCAGCACAGTGCTCATGCTGATTTTGGACAGTGAGCTAGTAACAGATGCTGTGTTCAGGAATGCATGGCATTTTTATCGCTAGTCTTAATACCTCTTATAAATCACCTTTTCCAGTGACACATGTAGGTATTCTATTGTACACTATTTTTGGAAAGCAATGACATGACAGATGGTAATTACTCCACCCAAACACATTTCTCTGTCCCATGAATCAGCCTTGAAGAACTCCATCACCTGCTTCGGATGCGCAAAGCTGCCAAATCTACAACGCATTCTTTATTGTCACCAGATGTCGTATCTGTGTACAATGGCTAAAGCTTAGTTCTTGTTTCAGAAGCCAGCTTGTAAAATAAGCAAAAAGAAATGTGATATGTCAAGTAAGCAGAATCATGCTGTCTTAATCCTGTGCAGATGCAGACAAAGCTAAACGCTCACATTATTTAACAATCATCTGGAACGTGTTTCATAACAGCAGTGCCATGCAATGCACAGATTCTTCTGCATGTTAAATGGTCACTCACTGCTCTAGGATGATAAATCAAAATCATGGGAAGAGGTGCTTTAAATGTATTATTATTTGTTTAGTAGTAGTAGTATAATATATGGTAAGTAGTAATTTGAAAATTCTAGTGACAAAAAACAAATTACACAATTCGGGCTGAGCTTATTTTATATATTTTGCAAAATGTCATTCTTCTCTTCCTTCAACCTCAACCTTACAGATTGGCTTCTCTGATCTAAAAGATTCATTTTACCTATCAGTCTATTTATCCATCTATCTGTCCATCTGTCTATCTGCCTGCTTGTCTGTCTATTTATTTCCATATCTATCCGTCTGTGAGTATGACACAGAAGCATAATGGCTAAGATCTTTGCCTCTGCAACAAGTTGTCAAGGGTTTGATTTCATTGCATGTGTGGAGTTTGTGTGTTCTCTTTCTGTGTCTATGATAGGGTCCTACCACTTCCTTGAAGCATATTAGGTATTTATGTCTCAAGGACTGAAAGGTACTGAATTCAAACCCAGCTCTCCCACCTGTACATGAGATGTCTATGATCACAGACCACCCAAAAATGTACAGAGTCATGGACTGTGCAGCATCATAGCCTTTAACTTGTGCCTATTGGGGATGAGTTATGTGAACCTACAACTTTAAACATCAAGTGTGGTGCATGGTATCCTCTTGATAAGAGAACCTGGAGCACTGATTGAGTGCCACATCAGGACTAGCCACTTTGTGGTGGAAAACATTGTCTCTAGATGATTTTGCCATGTCAGGTAATGTCACCAGTTGGGCCATAGGTATTTACCAGTTCTAAATGGATTGAGGACCCAGCCTTCTCTGACCTATGCGAGGGATACATGCTTATGGGACAGGTTTATGTTCCTCTACTGACCTGTGTATGTTTGCATAAATTAGCCCACCAACTCTTGATCAGTATGCCTAATTACTTGAAAATAAGTATGATGAGTCAAAGTTGTATGGCAAACCAATCAACCTGACCAAAATGAACTAAGAATTGTTACACTGTGTATAGGTTGCATGACAGGATGCAGGTTTTGATGTTTTATGGCATGATAGTTAGGAGAACACTTGATATTCTGTGTATCCAGGAGACAAGGTGAAATGGCAATACAGTAAATTCTACTGTTCTGGAAACCATAATCTACTATTCAGGGGAAAACAGACTAGAAATGGTATGAGAGCTGTAGTTTAGGATAGTCTTCTGAAGACAGTGAGAATTATTAGAATTCTGTTAGGTATCATTAGTGCAAGCTATGTACAAGGATACATTGACACAGTTACAAACAGTGCTCTGTCTCACAAAGATGTTCCCAGTGAAAGTGGGTGTGCACCAGGTTTCAACTCTGAGCCCACTGCTGTTCATAGTAGTGATGGACTACATTAGCAAACAGGTTGGAGGGGACAGACCAGCAAGATTGCTGTATGCAGATAATGCCACGTAGGCAGTCTCTGAGAAAGAACTTCAGCAAAGGACAGGTGAATGGAATGCAAAACTGGCATGGGATGAAACAGAGGACAGGTAAGACATTTGTAATGGCAGCAAATGAGGGAAAATCAGAAGTTAAGAATTGAGATAGAAGGGAACATAGTGGAAAACGTCAACCCATTCATCCCTGGTTTGGCAACTATGTCTCTAATGGACACAGGTAACCTGTAAATGGTTCATCTCCCAGGCCCATGTTTACACTTATCAAGGGTATCAGAACTTGTCAGATATTTGGGATGCATGGTTAGGCTTAAAAAGGCCCTTGTGGTCATTAGCCTAGTAAGCAACTTATTCAGGTATCTTGTTGGGGTGATTGAGAAGGGAAGTCTGAATGAGGATGTCAAAGCTAGAATCAGAGGGGCTGCAGCCAACTGGCACAGAATGTGAGATGTAATATATAACAGAAGAATGCCAAGGAAGCTGAAAAGTAAGGTGTACAAAGGATTTTTGTGACCAGTACTACTGTATGTTACAGAAACCTGGGAAGTAAAGGCAGAGGAGCTGCAGCCAACTGGCACAGAATGTGAGATGTAATATATAACAGAAGAATGCCAAGGAAGCTGAAAAGTAAGGTGTACAAAGGACTTTTGTGACCAGTACTACTGTATGTTACAGAAACCTGGGAAGTAAAGGCAGAGCGGTTGAGGAAGCCAAAGGTGATGGAGATATATTGCCTGAGACAGGTGGTAGGATGCACACTGTGGAACAGACAAAGAAATGAGAACATAAGAGCAGAAGTCAATTTTACAGATAGCCCATCCTTTAAGTGCAATAATGCCCTCCGGGGTGTGTGTTACTGTGCAAATAATGCCCTTCAGGGGTGTAGAGGCCCACTGTCTGCTGTGTCCAGTCTAATAACACCCCAAAGTGTACATTATTTACCCAGTAACACACACCTTGCTGGGCATTATTGTTTGCGTATGAATTGCTGATAAATAAATTTGAAGAAGAACAAGTCTTTATAGGTTTTGGTCTATATTTCCCTCCATGAAGGTTTTATATTGGTATTCCTCAAAAGTAATGGTCAATAATTGGAAGTGCACCAAAGAGAAATTTGGTAAATGTAAAACTAAAGTACAGAGTACAGCTGACATGTGTTTATCCAGGTTCAAGTACTATCACTAGTCTATTTGAATTTATTTAGCCAGGTTCATGTACTATCTCTATTTAAAGCAATGCTATGACATAAAAATTAAATTCTGAAATACTTTTAAGTAGTCTGAACTACATGTCTTATGATACATGACAAGTTATTGCTACAGGTTTCTTAAAACATCATATTGTATGATTTATGCATATCCATTAATACAAGGTCACTAAAATTTTGTAACCTTTAAAGCCTCAGAAATTAATTATTCATGACAATTGTAATAATATTGTTTTCTAATAGTGCAGTCTGTATTTCAGCTACAGATAGTAAAGGGCCAGTAGATCTTCTTTACTGATAAAAGTTTAAAGAAAATGCTTTTCCATCTATTTTCTGTGACCAATAACTATTAAATTAGAAAAAATGTGAAGTGACATATATTGTTTATTTTATATAGTTGTAGTTCCAACATAAAACTAATTCCCTAAAGCTGCTTTTAGCAAAATATTCTAGAATAATAAAATAAATGTTTTACAAATTTACTTGTCGCTAATCTGTACTTTCATGTAATGCTTTATTTATTTATTTATTTGCATTTGTTTATCAAAAAGGTCCACTGGGCCAACAGTTACCCATTTTCAGTGGAGGCCCAGGGAGAAAAGCTCCATAATGAATAATACATACATTAGAATAGCTCAACAATGAGTAATAAATACATTAGAATTGCAAGCTTTAAGAACAATGATTTAAACAATGCATGCATCTGAACAGTAAACAACATAATAGAATACTAAAATAACAAGTTTCACAGTGTACAGTTTTAGTATAGTGAAACACTATACTATTACTGAGAGAATGGAATATTAGGAGACAAGTGAAGTTAGGTTATAGGTTGTGAGGAACTAGCACATGGGCATAGCCATTTGGAGGACAGATATTGTCTCAAAAACTTTTTGAAGAAGGAAACATTACTAGTGGATCTGAGCTGTGGATGGAGAGAGTTCCACAGTCTAGCAATGGAAAAGGAGTGGGACATTTGACCAGTGGAAAGGTTAGGTTTACCTACTTGTAAAAAACATTTGATTTTCAGAGTGGAGAGGTCTGTTAAGGTGGTATAGAGTGAATAGAGAAGAAAGGGAAGGGCAGGTAGATGGACTGAATATTAATTTGTGGCAGTTGTTAGTTGTATATATGTAAGATGGTGAGGAAGTTCCAGTCAATTTAGTAGTCAAAGAGAGGTGCAGTGGTGAGAGAAATGTCTGTTTGTGATAAACTTGGCAATTTTATTATAGCATGAGTCTAGTTTGGATTTAAGACTAGCCTGTATGTTGGTGAAGAGAGGAGCACCATAGAAAAGTGAGGCGAGCAGGAAGGAGGAGGTAATGGATAGTTTTGAGGTGTAATTTAGGAAAGTCAATGAGGTAGTTAGTTAACCAGTGTAGAGTGGAGAGAGAGATTCCTAAGTTGGGCAGTTTTATAAGAAGAAGAGAATGGGGGATAGTATCAAAGGGTTTGGAAAGGTCAAGAAATAGAGAGAAGACATGTTTCGCAGTGTGTCAACCCCGATTGACAGAGTCACAGAAAGATATAAGAGCTGTAGTGGTACTATGCCCAGGTCTAAAACCATGCTGGGTTGGTGATAGGTTATTCCTGAGTAGAAATTTTTGGAGTTGGCTGTGAATACATTTTTCCAGGATTTTTGAGATGGGAGAGAGAATGGCGATGGGTCAAAAGTTAGTGATATCTGTGCTGTTACCATCTTTATGTAGTGGGATGATGAATGCCTTTTTCCAAATGGAGGGAATGTAAGACTCTTTGATGGACCTATTAAGGAGGAAGCTAACAGGATAGGCAGTGGAGTTTGCGGCTATTTGGAGGAATTCTGGGGACAGGTTGTCAGGGGCAGTGGAACAAGGTTTTACTTTGAGAAGTAGTTTCTTTAGTGTAGCAGTAGGGATAGGTACAAGAGCGAAGTTATTTGAGTGGGGAATTGAGGTATTAGTAGATGGGGGCTCAGATGGTTTAAGCTGGTTATGGGGGAACTTGGTGGTATGATTGGCTATGATATCTATGAAATATGTATTGAAGAGTGTGGATATTTCGATATTTTTTTTCAGGATTTGGGCAGGCATTATTTTTAGATCCAGGAGATAGGTTGTTGATTGAGATCCAGAAGTGTTTCGGGTTGTTTTTGTTTTGGTTTTGTAGATTATGGTAATAACTTTTTTTTCTTTAATAACTAGTTGCTTTACTTGATTGCAAAGGTTTCTATATGTTATAAGGTCAGATGGATTTCTATGCTTATGTCAAAGTTTCCAGGCTTTGCCTCTGGAAGACATGCTTTGTTTGGTGGTTCTTGTCAGCCATGGGGCTTGCCTAGTTTTTACACATTTCAGCCAGGGGGAGTGAGATTGTTTAAGATATTAAGAACAGTAGAATTGAAAAATTCAACTGCTTCATCAAGGAGAAGTAGTTTTAAGGGATCCCAGTTAATGCTTTTTAAAGAGTTGTTAAAGGTAGTAGGGCAAAAATCTGATGAGTCTCTGGTGCTTCAATATTGATGTGGATGTGGGTTTACAAATTATATAAGCAGGTAGATGGTCACTGATACTGTTTGGGATGGTTCCTGTGCTGGATATGGTCTGAGGCCATGATCCAATCTAGGATTGTCCCACTGCTGTTGTTTCTGTTTGGTCTGGTAATATCAGTGATTAGCTGGCTGTGGTTATATAGGTTGATGTTTGTTGTTGAATGTTGCTGGGAGACATCTAACCAGTTAATATTGACTTCTCCAAGAATTATTGTTTCTGAAGCTATGTTGTTTGATGTCCAGGCTAAGATTCCCTCTAGAATGGGAATATTGTTGCTGGGGGGAGGGTGTAGAGGACAATGATGCAGAGGTTTTTGTTGTCATTAATTTTTAGGAAGGTTATTAAGATTTCTGTGGTGGAGAAGCTGGGTATTGTTGAGATGTATGGGACTATGTTGAAGGAGTTGGGAAAGATCAGTGCTACCCCTCCACCTTTTTTGTGGGGTCTATCTGTATGAAGGAATGTAAACCCAGGGGGAAGGGTTTCTGAGCTTTTGATGTATGGTTTTAGCCATGTTTCTATGGTTGCAATAAGGTTGGGCTTGTAATGTGATATCCAGGCATGAAAGTCAGGAATTTTCTTTTGAATACTTTATAGGTTAATTGTAGTAAAGTTTAGGCATTTATAGGGGCTAGGTCAGTTGTTAGATGAGGGGAGAGGGCCTGGGTTCGGATGGATATCCCCATTTAATGACAGTTTAGAGTATTTGAGTAGGATAGTAATGGGTTCATTTTACTTTTTTATGTTGTGGTAGAGGAAGGTGGTATGCTTTATGACAGTTCTATCATTTAGGGGGAGGATTTTTACTTTAAAACAGATGATATCCTGTGTAGCATATAGGTTACAAGAAGTATTAGAGAAGGTATTTAGAGTTATGGTGTCAGTGAAGGTTGTATTTGTGGGTTTATAGTAGATATTATTAATTTGTAATGGGGTAAGCTTAAATAGGAGGATTAAGGGGTAATAGGATACTGAGATATATTAGTTTAATTATAAGTGGCATTCTGTTAATGAAAGGATGGTGATTGGCTGGAGGTGAATGGAGGGTGTAGTTTGAGTGAGAATAAATGTAATTGAAATGGGGTGGGTGGGAATGGGAGTAGGGTAGGGGAGGAGAGTGAGTCCAAGTTTAGCGAGGGTGAATGGAACAGGGCTAGCCCAGGCCGAGATGTGCAAGGTGAGAGAAAAACAATCAGTAATTCCTGCAAACAGGTATCAGTTTTATTCACATTCGATGCTGTTATTCTGTGTATTTTAAAGAAGTAGAGATAGGGCCTATAACACACAGGGAAGCAAAAGATGTTAAAGTTAATTTCAGAAGCCCAAGGGATAGCTAGGTTATCTGCTACTTTGCTCTTGTTTTACCATTATTATAATAATCGGTATATGGTCAAACAACTTCTTTTACAGTCTTCCTAGTAAAAAAACAGTTCCATTAAAGGGGAAAGCATAAGGTAGTGAGAGGTATGCAGCTGCTACTCCTGACTGAGAGTCGCCAGTAAACAAGTCTAGCAGTAGGACGCTTAGAAGAACTATCTTTAGCCAAGCTGTTCCCAATAGCCAAAAAGTAAGGGGTGGTTGAACACCTACACAGATTGAGTCCTTGTTTATTGGTCAAGACCAAGAGAAGTTCGGCATTCTAGTGGGATGAATCTTTGCTTGCTCAAGACTTTCTGAGGGGCAGGAGACTCAGTTGACCCTTGAAAGTGCCCTGGGGTATTAAAAATGGTAAAGGAGAGGTATGGTTTAGATATAGTATGCAGAGAGACAATGGAAAAAATATCAGTTATACGCGACATAAACAGGTATGTGTTAATACACTAGAGATTTGCAAGATAGGAGGGTGAGCAGAGACAAAATTATACAGTTTGGAGCTGAATGCAACCTTAGCCCTTGTTGCTGAATGCACTAGTTTGATCGGTGTAAACACTGTCAACCTTAATGTTCTGGAATAATTTCTTCAAACCTGAGTTCAACCGCAAAGCATCCACTACAGGATTTACTGACTTGACCTGCATAAAAAGGCCAGTTACTGCAAAATTCATGATGCTCTAGCATTGTAGCAATGGTGTTAATGTCTTAGTATTCATCCACAAAAGGTGACAGCTCAGGAGGTGCCTCCATGATCACCTTCAGCACTGTTAGATAATGACAGGAATAAGCCTGATCCCATATTAGCTGAGGAGAAACATTCAGTGTGAATGGGCAGAGGCTGCTTTTATCGCAGGTTTAGCAAATACATACCTCTGCATTGTTTGCCCTCCAGATCCCACCATCTGACTATTTGGATCCTGCCTGAGAGTGGGTGAAGGGCCCCTGTGCTGATATCTAAACTTATTACCCTCCAAATATGCCATTCCCTGTACAATCAAGTAGGCTATATATGTCACTTCTCACAGCAACATTTGTTAGTAACAGAGTTAGAGGGCTGAAAGCCATGTCACTCTTTTACACTGACTGCCTAGTACCAGGTAGTGCCAGTGTAGGATACAGCTAGTGATCATAAGATTACAGCTGCAATTTTAGTATCAAATCTTCACTACAATGGATTTTGGGAATGGCATTCAAAGTGTGATAGAAGCAGAAAAAACTGAGGAGTAGTAGTCCATTCTGACACGCCAAGGTTTGAACCAGTAGAAGGGATGAATGTTCCTAAATGGGAAGATGGAAAAAGCAAGAACTCAGCAAACTTTGTAACAAAGGAGCTCAGAATATGATAAAGAAGGCCCCATTAACCTACCATGCCACGATTATAAAATTGATCCTATATCTGACATTATCAGTACATTTATTTAGGAAGGCATTACAGCTTACAATTCTACATTTTCTGCAGTCAATCCAGTCACATGTGATATCTGGAACCAAGCTTCTCCTCACAGTTGGGATTTTACATATGACTATTTGCTATATGTGGTTTGCAGAGCTGTACATTTCAGGCCTTATCAGTTATTTTTTTCACAAACAACTTTATTATATATCACTATCAATGAAAAAGATCACAATAACACTTTCTGTTATGCAAATCTGCCATATGCATACAGTTTCCATCATAGCTCTGTTCTTTTACAAATGTGCATTAGAATATACTCACACAGTTGACTATTTCTACCAATATATTTGATTTAGTCATTAACTGGAGTATTAGTTTGTATAAATTGTTCACAAATATACCATTTATTCTTATGGAAATTACTTAATCCATCTTTCAGTAATCCTGTTTCTAGATCTTTTTCCTTTACAATGTTCAATACTTCATTTCATTTGAAGCTTGTTAAATATTTGATTTCCACAAATGTGTATGCTTTTTTGGTGAAACATAACATTATAACCATTATACTATACATGCAATATTTTTTAACTAAAACAGTCTGTTCAGCTAGGTACTAGGCCTCAGTGTTTGCAGTAGTCAGGTAACTTGGCCTGGCGCCATCTTTTATATCCTGCATCTCTCCCTGGCTGCTGTGTTGTCCCTGGCCCACCAGGTGATCACAATCTATCAACCTCCCTCTTTCATTTATAACCGTGAACCTACCTGCCTGGTCAAAAGGGACCCCCTGCTATTAAACCCAGCTATCTGAGCTGCTCTCTGGGGATAATCCTGTCTAACTCTCTAAGTCCATCTTACAAAAGGACTCAAGGAACTATCAACCTCCCTCCTTCATTTATGACAATGAACCTACCTGCCTGGTCAAAAGAGACCCCCTGCTATTAAACCCAGCTATCTGAGCTGCTCTCTGGGGATAATTCTGTCTAACTCTCCAGGTCCCTCTTACAAAAGGACTCAAGGAAGTACGTGTATTTACAATCCTCAGTGTAATGAACTGCTTTATCGCCTGTTTTTGTTTGTGTACAAAAGGCCCTCTCCCAAGCTAGGCTTCCAGCAGCCAGGCCCTGCTCTCCCCTATAGATAAACCCCTCCACTCCATTGTTACTAACACTACCTTACCCATTTCTTATCTTTTTACCTTCCCTGCCAACTCTCATTTCTAACATTGTCCACTAGGTGGCGCCCTTTACTCACTTGTCTAATCTTCCCCTCTCTAGTCTCCAACCCCTCACTACTGCTTAACTCTGACATCTCTTTTCCTACTCTCCCTGTCCAATATCGAACTAATCTTGTACCTACCCCTAATCACCCTAACTCCCTTTCCCCTCACCTCTATTCCCCTGTAAACAGATTCTTGTAGAATCACTACCCATTCACCTGCAACTGTCCAAGAGCTCCTCTAAACTCTGTAGCTTACTGATTGTCTCTTGATTCTCATCCTTTACCTGCTCTAACCCACTCTGTTCACCCTGCGGGTTCACTCCGCTCCTCTACCCACCCCCAATTCCCACACACCCCAGGGGTCCTACCCTTATACTTCTCTGACCACTCCCCCTTCTTAGCTCACCTATCACAGAGTACTTCACCCTCCTACCCATCCATAACCTATCCTAGTTTACTAAAACACATACTCTTTTTCTCTTTTCTTCATCACTCCCTCTCTTCCTTCCCACAATTTTCTTTTTTATCCTTTTAACTACCTTCATACAAATCCCTATCACCATGCCTTCACTACTAAGCTCTAATAATGTAAATCATATACTCCTTTCCTCACTTCTTCCATTCCTTATACTATCTTACCTTCTAACATCATATGAACAACTTAGCCTAAAAGACACACACTCTGTCACCAAATACACTAGCCAACCTTCCCAAATCACATTCCAGACATTCTCAAACTACATCTCTTCTCATTGCTACCTTCTACCAAGATTTCATAGAAAATTCCATATTACCTACAATAACCACCTAGATAAAAAAATCTTACTTCTACTCCAAACCCTCTGACACCAAAATTAGACTACTTCTCTCTCTCATAGCAGGTGACATTCATCCCAACCCTGGCCCAAACAACACTCATAGGTTCATAGGTTCATAGGTTCATACTAGGCTATCTGCCCTAGGGCATTTATAAGCCTAGCCAGAGTATGTTTGGCTTTCGCCACCCATTTTAAATTAATTTTGTTATGCCCTTTTTCGAGGTTAGTATACTGTGCCTCTGTCTAACAGTGACACAGAAGTGATACCCGGGGTAAACCTACGATCTCCCATCCACTCATCAAGATTCCTCTTGAAGAGAGTCAATGAGGGACTCTGCCTAACCTGGACTGGGATTTTATTCCAGAGTGAAGGGAGCCTCTGGGTTATGAATCTGTCCCTCCAGCATGTCCTATTTATTTCAGTGCTGAGGTTCAAGTCTCTCAAGCACGTAGCTCGATGGGATTTGGATTTTCTGAGGTGCAGCATGTCCATTAATTCGGGTTGGACATGGCTTTATCGTCAGGCACAGATCGCCTCTGAACAGGCGGTATGCCACTGAGTAGAGCTGGAGTTTCTTTAACCTGGCAGCATATGGCATCTGTTTGAGCCCTTTGATCCTCTTGGTGAGGTACTTTTGGGGTCTTTCCAGTTGCTGCAGGTGTCTGGTAAGGTACATCCCAAAAGGGACATTGTACTCAATTATGGGCCTGATGAGGGATGAGTAAAGAGGCACGATGACCTCCCATGATCTAGATGTGAATCCCTTCATGATTAGGTGAGCTATATAAAATGTTTTTCTAACCACTTTGGCCATGTGGTTGTCAAATGAGAGATTGCTATCAACTTGGGTCCCCAGGTCCCTAATTACTTCTTCTGTACTTAATGGATTACCACCTATGTGGTAATTTGTGCCGACTTTGTTTTGCCAAAGGGGATGACTATACACTTTTTGGCATTTAGCTTGAGGCCATGGCTCTGGCACCAGTTGTCTGTTTCTATGAGGCCGTTTTGGAGGATGCTTGTGTCGGCTGGAGAGTCGATTATGGCGCCCAGTTTGCAGTCATCTGCGAACTTGGTCAGCCACAGTCCTTCCATGTTGGCCTGTACCTCCGAGAAATATATACCGAACAAGAGGTCCCAGGACTGAGCCTTGTGGGACACCACTTGTAACTGGTTTGGAGTCTGACATGGCTCCAGCAATTCTAACCATGTGGGTTCTGTCCTTGAGCCAGTTTGCAATCCATCTAGTGACATAGGGGTTTATATTTAAGCTGGTGAGCTTATCTATAATGCCCGAGTGGGGTATTGTATCAAAGGTTTTGCGAGGTCCAGGTAGGCTGTGTGGACCACCTTCCCCTCGTCAATGGCCTTGGTGACTGTTTCAAAGAAATCAACCTGGTTTAAGAGGCAGAATCTGCCCTTAACAAAGCCGAACTGGGTAGGATCCAGTGTTTGTAGGTCCCCAATATCTTTATTTATGAGGTCCATGATGATCCTTTCCATAGCTTTGCAGACCAAGCTAGTCAGGCTTATGGGGCGATAGTTTCCAGGATCCGTTGAGGCACCACCTTTATGGAGAGGGACCACTGTTGCTGTACACCACTCTTTGGGCACATATCCTGTAGTAAGGCTGAGATTGAACAGTAGTTTTATGTTTGGGTTTAGCTCTTCTTGGAGTTCATGTAGGACGCAGCCCGGGACACCATCTGGTCCCATTGATGCTGTGTTTTTTGCTTTGGAGAGGGCGGCTCTTACCTGAGCATCTGAGATGTCAGGGGGGCAGCACTCTGCTGGGATAGATATTTGCCCTTTTGGTGGGGGGGGGGAAGTTTTCATTGAACCTGTCAGCTAGGATGTTGGCAATGTCTGTGGGTTCAGTGTATTTTTTGTCATTTTGGACTAATTCTGAGCATATCTGGGAATTACCACCCAGGTTCCTAACATAACTAAAGAAAGCCTTGTGATTATCCTTAGTGTCCTGTGCAATTTTTCTCTTGAAGCTGGCCTTAGACAATTTTATGTGTGCCCGTAGTTTTTTGCTAATACTGATCAGTGATGCCTTCCCTTTTTGGGATTTTGCTCTATCATTTAGTAGCTTCCTCCTTCTATTGTATAGTTTGTTTATGGCTGGGGTCCACCAGACAGGACGTCTGCCTTTGGAGGATTGGGTGTTGGTTTTATTTGGGATCGCATGATCCATGCATTCCTGAAGGTGTTCATAGAATGCGTTTATAAAGGATTCTGCGGTCTGGGCCGTATTTTCCACAGGCCCAGGGGCTTTGAAGGATTCCACCTCAGTTTTGAGGAGTGTGAAATTTGCTTTAGAGAAGTTTTTCACTGTGGTTTTCTGGGCAGGGGGTGGGGTTGGGATGTGAATATCCAGTGAGATTAGTTTATGGTCTGATCTTACCAGTGAGGGATACACTTCTGTTCTGGAGCATAGAGTCCCCATGTTGGTGATGATCAGGTCCAGTATGTTTTCCCCTCTTGTGGGAGTGGTAACAAGTTGCTCCATAGCATTTGAGTTTATAAATTCTAGGAACCTTTGGGCTAGGGTGTTGGAGCTAGAGTAATGCTCCCAGTCTATGTTTGGGTAGTTGAAGTCACCCAATATAATGGTGTTTGGAGAGACCTTCATATTTTCCAGTGTTCTCAGGAAGGCCGAGTGGGGTTCCTGGGTTTGGGAGGGTGGTCTGTAGCAAGCTATAAACTGGAAGGCAGTTTTACCCACTGTTAGTTGCACATGGATAGTCTCTGATGCTTCGTGCTTTGCCACCAACCTGGAGGTGTGGGAATCTTTAATGAATATCGATACTCCCCCTCCTTTTGTGGTTCGGTCCCAAGCTTTGGGGCCAAAAAGCATGGTATGAGGTATAACCTGGTAGTGCTGGAGTGCTCTCGGGATCCCTGAACCAGGTTTCTGTTACTGCACAGATATCGATGTTCTCCATGCTAAGGAGAGTTTCGAGTGCGTGCATCTTGAGGTTTAGACTTCTGGCATTGAGTAGCATTACTCTTAGTTTCTTATCCCTTGTGATACCTATGGAGGTGGGTTTGTCTTTTGAGCCTTGCCTAAAAAAGGCACTATGGGGGTAGCAAGAGCCTTTGCCAATATCCAAAAGCCCAGGGGTGACAGGTGCAAGCCGTCCCTAGCGAAGCATCGTGGCTTGTCAAGCATATCATCCCAAGGTGACAGGCATTGGATCCCCTTTGAATGACACCAGTACTTAAGCCAATTGTTGAAATTGATCATCTTGTCTTCATATTGTGGCATCATTCTTGGTGAGGGTAAGATGCTACTCAAGGTCAGGGTCATACCGGCCTGGGCTACATGCTCAGAGAGCTCCTTTATGTCTCTTTTCATGTAGTCCAGGGAGGTACGTCTCAGGTCATTCACACCAGCATGGACAATGACTGAGTCATTAATCCCCTACTCTCTCCACCCTCCTGCTCTACCTTTCCATCCAAACCCCCAAACTCTCTCTCTATAGATCACCTAAATATCTGCAGTATTAATAATAAAATTGCCCAGCTCCATGCTCTGCTTGATATCCACTCATTTGACATACTTTGCGTAACTGAAACTTGGCTAAAACCAACAATCCAAGACAGTAAAATTACTCCCCCAGGCTACAACATTTTAAGACTAGACCGTAAATCCAAAAGAGGCAGTGGTATAGCAATTCTGTATAAAATGGGCACGCAAATTACTGTTATCCATGAAAAACCTCCCTTTGTTAGCAACTCTGAAATCCTTATCACTAAACTACACCTTAACACCCAAAAATCCATTAATATTATTTGCACCTACCTTCCTCCTGGAAATAATATTAACACACTAGAAGAAATTCTTAATTGGCTCTCTATTACATACCTACAAGAAACCATACTACTAGGTGATGTCAATATAGACTGGAAAACCTGCTCCTCAGGAGTCTCACCCTCCCTCCTAAATCTCAATGGCTTCTCACAAACCATTAACACCCCAACCCGAACAAACAAATCTAACAATAAAGAAAGCATATTGGACTGGATTCTGATTAACAGTCACGACCCAAATTATATAGTAGGAACTCTACCTGATGACATAAGTGACCATGCCCTCACCTATTTAATAAGACAATAAAAGCCCTACTCCTCACCTTACTAAATATAAACAAATCAGAACAAATAGAAACTTCAGCCCTAAATCCTTCCTTGCTGAATTACAAACTACAAATTGGTCTCCTCTTACACTTCTGCCGCTAGATGACGCTGTTGCATATTTCAACTCAAAATTCCTATCAATACTAGATTCTCATGCCCCTTCACGATCTGTCAGAATTTGCTCAAAACAAGCCCCTTGGCTCTCAAAAGACACATGGCATAAAATAATTATGAAAAATAAACTTTGGACCAAATACCATAGCACCAAAGATCCCAGCGACCATCTTAAATTTAGACAAATAAGAAACATTACAAAAAAAGCTGTACTTCTAGACAAAAGAAATTACTACTGCCACCTACAACAAACTAACCAGCTAAACCCACAAAAGTTTTGGGCAGGGATTAATAGACTCTTAAAACTTGGCCACTCTGACACCCCACACCCCTTAAACACTTCCCATAACAACCCAAAAGAAAACAGCTGATGCCTTTAATACATTCTTCACTGAAACTGTCCAGTCACTATCTAAACAACTATCCCCTGATATAGCTGCTCAGCCCACCTCCCCTCCCACTTCTATTCCCCAATTACAACTTCAACCTGCACCCACATCCCTCATCTGCTCTCTTCTCCACAAACTTAAACCCTCCTCCCCATCTGCTAACCTTCTACCCCCCCCCCAATATCTACAAATTGCTGCCAAACCACTGGCCTATCCTATTTCCATTCTAATTAACAGAACCATTACCGAAGGTTACATTCCCTCAATCTGGAAAACCTCACATATCGTTCCCCCACATAAAGGTGGTGACACAGTAGAGTTTTCTAACCACCGACCCATAGCCCTTCTCTCCCCCCTTGCTAAAATAATGAAAAAATGTATCCAAAAACAGCTTCTTAAACACCTGTTAAGTAACAACCTCCTATCCAACTGTCAGCATGGTTTCAGACCCTTCCATAGCACCACTTTTGCCCTCTTTTCCTTCACTGACTGCATCAACAAAAATTGAAACAATAATATCTTTACCTCTGCTCTCTTCATTGACCTATCCAAAGCCTTCGATATGGTCAATCACCAGATTCTAATAAATTTACTGAAAACATTAGCCTTAGACTCTAGTGCCATAAATTGGTTCCACTCCTACCTTCAAAATAGACAGCAGGCAGCACTCTGGCTTAATAACTTATCCAACCACCTCCTCATTTCCCTAGGAGTTCTCCAAGGCTCTATTCTTGGCCCCCTTCTGTTTTCTATTTTTATTAATGATCTGAAAACTTGTATTCCCTTAGCTACCTGTATACAATACGCTGACGATTCTACTCTGATCTGTTCTGCCTCATCAGCCTCTGAACTACACTCTATCACCCAGCAGACTTTTCTAACCGCAGAAACTTGGTTCCTTAAACAATGTCTAGTCTTTAACCCTAAAAAAAACAAATTGTTACTCTTCACCCCCACCCGCAAGTCCCCTCCTCTCAACTTCTCAGTCCTCTCTAATAATGGCACCAGTATATCTCCAGACCCCTCCACTAGGCTCCTGGGAGTTGAAATAGATAACAACCTATCCTTTGATTCTCACATAAATAACACTATTAAACAAGTCAACAGAAAACTAAGCTCACTTTATAGAATCAAACCATTCCTTACTCCACTGGCCAGAACCTCCATTACCCACTCCCATCTGCTTTCAACCCTCCTTTATGCCTCACCTACTTATACTAACCTCTTCAAATCTAACCTCAAGAAACTGTCTACTGCCTATAATAGTATCACCAGATTTGCCTCTGGTTCTACTTACAGAACTCACCATTGCAAAAACTTAAAGGAATTAGGATGGCTAGAATTGCAAAATCTGATCTTGTTCCATCAACTCTCCTTAGCCCAAAAAATTCTGTACAAGCCCACTAATACCCCTATAATCACTTCCCTTATAACTCCATACTGCAACCTCAAAAGCCTACGTTCCTCTAACAAACACCTCATAGCAACTTGTAAAGCCAACAACTTGGCAGGTAACTCCTTGTTCTCTAACACTATTGGAAAATCCTGGAACTTTCTTCCTGACAATCTCTCTTCCATCTCCTCTCCTCACTGCTTTAAAACCCAGCTCAAAACGTTCCTTAGAACCCACTGGCTCTGCCCCTGCATAAACCCTGACTAACATTTTCCATCTATTTCTACTACTTCCACCTTTTCTGACTACTATTTTTTTTTTTAGTCCACAAGTAAATTGACTGTTAGTATGTTAATGTCCTAACTTTTGCTCCTGACAGAACTTGACACTAAATGCTCATTAACTAAAATGTTACTCTCTGTAATTCTGTTTATAAATGAAAGTATTTTTGGAGCTTTTCTCCCCGGGCCTCCACTGAAAATGGACTCAATATCCAGTTGGACCAGCCCAGTCAACAAATGTAAAATAAAATAAAAAAATAAAATAAAATAAATATGCTTTGTATGGGGGAGATTATAGCTGTAAGTTTTAAGACTGATTTCATCTGGTTTGTTACAGTTCTTATTTGCTGGTTTTCCCTCACCATCCCACACTGACGCTGTTGTGATGTTAAAGCCAGTGTCTCTGTTATTGTCTGTCCCTTATGTTAATTTGACTTCCAGTTCCTTTGTCTCATCTTTCATTGCTACTGTCACTAGCACAAAGTATCACTTGTGTAAGCTATATAAATACTTCTGCCATCCACCTAAACACCATAGATTCAGAATACTGAAAGTACACCCAGCCAGCCTGTTTAGCTCTTGAGTTGACTGCCATTACTACAAGCTGTCTTTATAAACTCCTCGCAGTCTCAACTCTCTTGCTTATACTAGTGAGCGCTAGTTTATATAATAGGAAGTTCTTCCCCTTAGACTACTAAGCTCATTATTTTTTCCACGCTGTTGATCCTAGTATTCTAGTATACAGACCCTTCCTAGTAGCCACCTCATTATCCTATGTTTCTCCAAGTACTAAATATCATGAAGCCATGGTTTACCTCACCATCTGTTGCCCACCTGATAGCAAGAGGAGTATTGAGGCAATGCAAGAACTGCCTCATTGTCACCAGTAACAGTTTCATTCTTCCTACAGACCACTTCCTGTGTGATACATGTAATTATCCAGTTAACTTGAAGATTAATCATGCTTCATGGATTGCAGATTACAGCTAGCATGTTGTCAATTCTGACACCCACCTCACACAACCATGCAGAGCATGTCCTAGAAATTTATTTAATCCTTCTTACACCAAGATACTTAAAAAGTTCCTGCCTAAACCACAAAGCCCTCCTAGGTGAAGTGTACAGGACAATAACAGACAGTGTGCAGAAAATAAAACTAATAAAAGAGATCACTAAGCTGACAAAATTCCTTAAGGTAGCAACACCTTGACAGTACATCTAGTAACATCTTAGTCAAAAGTGATGTCATAATCACACACACAGGTGCACCGATAAAAACAGAGTGATAGTTAGTTGCCTCTCAGTTGCCGGGATATGCAGTGTCACTAGGACCCTCATGTCCTTTCATGCTTAGTACACATATAACCTGGGCATTGTATACATGGAAGTGACTGACTTCAGACATACCTCCTAGGATCATACAAACAGAGACATGATAAAGCTCTCAAAATATACATCTAAAAGTGGTGTGAAACTACTACCATGCAATATCCTAACATTGTCACGAATAATGACCAACCTAGGAGAAGACGATCGACATCCCTGGTTGCTATGCTAAGGATAGACTGCACCTTTCTCATCATAGTTTCCATATATTAGCCAGTACCTTTGCCTCCAAGCCACATTGTGCATTTTAAGCAAAGTCAGTCTCCTTATATTACCTACATAGCTAATCTAAATCAAAACCTTGCAAAAGGCATCACTTTTTAATTCTAGAAGCCTAAACAAGAAGTTACACTCCTTATAAATAGTCTTAATTTTTGAATATATAGACATCTGCATAGTTACTGATGTGACATCCCTGCACTGGCCCAGTAATCAAGGAGCTTCAGTCTTCACCACTGGCAACAGTGGGGAATGTACATAATGGGAGGATGAGAAGTACACACATAATAAAGTGCAATTTCCCTTAAGAGCATACAGAGATCACAGTCAGTCTGGGGCTGGTTTCTCTCTCTTTCTCCAGATCCTCAATAAAACTCCCCACTGGCATAGCTATAGAGTTGATTCCTTAGCCAGGGTTCCAAGCCAAGTCCTCCAACCAGTGCTTCTTGTCCCTGCCCAAGTAGCTGACACACACACACTCTTGGAGATTTGATTTATATGCAAACACAAACCTGGGAAAGTCTGGCACAGGTTTACTAGCTATGCCCCCTTCTGCCCATACTATAAGGTAGTTATCACTGCCACCAAAATCCATTATTAGCTACTTTTAAGACCCTTAACAAAGGGTGTCCAATCCTACTGTGTAATGTTACTATTAATCCAAATGGTAATCTGCCAAGACTTGCAAGGCTATTTAGGAGTGGCCTGTACAGTGTCAACAAATAGATATGCAAGTACTATACCAGCTTAAATATGTCTCACAAATATCAGCCACAAAGATAGGTTTAAATATATTTAATAATAAATAACACAAGAACAAGACAATACTCAGTAAACCAACACAGTAACTTCAGAGTTCAAAATCACAGGAAATATTTTAAAACAACATTGCAGGACAGTCGCAAATAAATACAGGAAACATCTAAACTAATCTTTACTATATTCCTATCTATATCTAAAAGAGTTACTATGCCCTAGAAACTTAATTACAGCAAGGCAAGTGCAGAAGGTAGTGATGAGTGGATGTTTCCATGTCAAACACAAAATACAAAATGCACACTCTCTCTCTGAGAGAGTTCTTAAATTAATATAATATATTACTGCTGGATTAGCTTGGATGACATCACTTTTTGTCACCTGACTTTAGTTCCCAAGCTAAACCCCTTTTGTCAGAAACTAACAGATTTTAACATCTCTGTGTGAAAAAATAATATCTAGCAGATGTATACAGATCCTGGAAGCCGTAAAGCAATAAAACACTTTTACATTTTAAACCTAGTAATTACTTCTCTTTCAAGACAATACAAAAACGTTTAGCTCTAGACATTGTGTCTGCTTGTTCATTGAAACTGAGAGATAACATCTCTTGTTTATGGCCCAGCTATAAAGAAATGTAACCTCTGCTAATCTTAAGTTTTGCAAGTTAATCTTCTATGTTCCAGTGGGTACACTGTGGAAATATCTTTGAAGGTCAGTACTGTACAAACCCTGTTCAACACATACTTTTGTATCAGCAGTTTAATATATGCATAACATACAGTTCTAATACATATAATTATTTACAAAATTCCAGGTAGCTGTGCTGGCAGTATTTCTGTCTGCCACACTTCTATATAAATCATATTAATATTCACAAATGACACATGATTATTTATAAAATTCCAGATAGCTGGGCTGGCAGTGTGACAACTGAAACAGAGTTTCAGACCAGCAGAAGCACCCCACAGTGCAGGGTTTCAGTGCTTATCACTCTTTCAGATTCCAATATGGAAAATGATGGTGTTACTGGAGGTAGAAAGACTGTATTCCTAAGAAGCCATCCTACCTGCTGACTCTTACTCAAAGGCAATCACCTTCAAACTGCTTCATATGCTTTCCATTATAGACAGAATGCCATATCATAACCACCTACTGTACCTCCTCCATGTAACCTGCTGCCGATGAAGCATAACTAAATAAACTAACATTCTTCCCTATGGAGTCTAACATTATTCTCTCAGGAGACTTTAAGTCTACCTCCTTTAACTGGAAAAGTCACACCACCTCAAATAAATATGCACATGCATTTCTGCACTCCATGAATGCTAGCTCCCTAAACCAACTGATTCAAGTCCCAAAAATAGGTTAAAAAATGCTAAATCTGCTTCTCACTAATATTGTCACCCAATGCTAATCCCCTACAGTTACCACATCACAGGTCATGTCTGACCATTGTACAATAACTCGCACTATGAAGTTAAAACCTGACTTACCAAAAAATCCTTCTGTCTTTAGAGACTACTTTAAGATAAACTAATCCACCTAACTGATGACCTCATGAAATTTAAATGTCTCCCCACATAGAGGAACCTATCTTGCATGCTGCATAGAGGCATCTGCTCCATAAGACACAAATATAATTCCAAATGTAGGAATAACCATGTATAAACAAACTGTACAATAATAGGAAGAAACCCATAGCCCATAAAAGCAAATTTAATACTTCATCATCTAGAGAAGACCTCAGAAAAATCAACAAAGAACTCAGTAACAACATCATATTCAACAGAGTATGATGTGAGAATTAATACTTCTGCTAAGGACAACAACAATATTTTCTTCAGTTATGTCAGAAATGTGAGAAGTAATACCCAAGAACAATCAAAGTGAATACAGCATGATTATACTTACTCATCTCATGAGGACTTAGCCAACATATTAACAGACATATTCAGCGCTAATTTTACACCCCCCTAATTTTCCCCAAATTATTTTTACACCCACACCACCCATTCTGATTGCCTCCAAGCAGATCTAGAATGCTCTCTCTTCAATGCTAAAACCACTTACTACATGAAGCCTAATAACATGACAAGCTGCTGTCTTGCATGCACCAGACACTGTCTGAAAGACTTGCTACTAAATGCCTTCAGCCTAAGCCACTCTAATGGATTCATACTATAGGAATGGGGAACTGTAGTACTCATCCCACTCTTCAAGGAGGGATCTACTACCGATCCACAAAGCTACAGCTGCATAAACCTCTAAGCAGTAGAGCACACCATTATGGAACATATTTACAAGAACATAAGCAGTCCATAATCCCTGGACCTACACCACTATGGGTTGGTTAAAGGCAGATTTCACCTCCTGAAACCAATGGGTTTCTTTAAACATGCCACTGATCCATTAAACTTTGGTAAATCAGTTCATAGTACTTACTTAGACCTGGCCAAGGCCTTTGATACCATCCCACTTTCAGGCAATATCGATAAACTAATTATGCTAAATACATCCCCTATGTTAACTGCTGGATAGAAAACTGGCTAATGGTATAACTCAATCTATTAATGTGAAAGGCAAACTTTCACAAAAAGGGTGCTTATCAGTAGTGATCCTCAAAGCTTGGTCCTAGGACCACCTCTGTTTGGTATTTTCTTCTCTGATATCAAGGTTCACATCATGGGCCTGGACTGACCAAGTATGCAGATGACTGCAAACTTAAAGTTGTCATAAACTCCCTGTTATGAGCACTGCCAGCTATGCCAGGAGAAGTAGGGCAGTGGGTGTGTAACATAAGTCAGCACAGCTAGCTGGAATTTTGTAAAGAATTACATATTATTTGAATAGCAAACTGATTTGTACAGAAGCTTGTGTTGCAAATGGATTTGTAAAGTTGTTTGTGTTAAAAATGTACCAGCAGTGGGTCCTGACTGTATTGTAACTGAATTAAATATATATATATATATATATATATATATATATATATATATATATATATATATATATATATATATATATATATATATATATGTTAACAGAGGATACTGGAAGAGAAGTGGTTAAGCTCAGTTCCATCTAACTTTGGAAAATACTGAGAAATTAAATTACTTGGCCTAGACCATGAAGATGTTTTTTTCACTGTTTTGAATGAAGCCAGAGATGCAGTGTCTGTAAGAAGCATGGTTTGTTAGTCACTCTAGTAGAAGCAGAAGATTGTAATTGTTTTATGACTTCTAGAAGCTGTACTATATCTGAGAAATGTTCTTGTGTATATATTATTGACATGTAGGTGCTAAATCCTGGCAGTTTCTAGCAATGGGTGTTGTATTGGGGAACAAGACGTCAGATGACCAGGTGTATGTGATGTCATTCTGTATAGAAGAAATGTTTTAATATTAGGGGATACAGAAGTCTCAGGACAGTCTGTTTCTTGGAACCTAACATAGATGGATCCCTCATCTACTTCATCTTGCCTTGCTCTATTACGTAAGTATGAACAATAATTCTGTAAATTAGTCAGAAAAATATAGTGAGAATAGTTAAGTATTGTTTTTCTGTAACTGTGCAAATCTTTCCAGCTGTGTTATTTTTAATATATCCTTTGATTGAAATTCTGGTGTTTACTTTAAATAGATATTTTCTATTTTCATGTTCTTTTATTATTTATTATTAAATATATTTAAACTTTTCATTGTGGCTGGTCCTTTAGAGAATATTTTAACCTTTGAGAGTGCTTATATCTATTTGTGATACTGTGGCCACACCTGAAGACAGGATGTTTGGTCAACATTACTATTTGTATTAATATTAATTTCACTCAGTATAATTGGGTACCCTTGAAAGAGTGTTGGGTAGCTATAGTGTCTAGTGGCAGTGATAATTACCTTATAGTCTGGGCAGAAGGGACAAAGCAGGTAAATCTGTGCAAGCCTTTCCCAAGAGTGTGTGTGTGTGTGTGTGTGTGTGTGTGTGTGTGTGTGTGTGTGTGTGTGTGTGTGTGTGTGTGTGTGTGTGTGTGTGTGTGGAAATCAAAGATCACAGTGTGTGTGTCAGCTGCTTGGAGCAGGGACACAAAACACTGGTTTCACAGAAAAGGTGTTGGAGGACTTGGCTTGGACACTCAGCTGAGGATTTAACCATATACCTGTGCTAGTGGGGAGTATTATTGGGACCCTGGAGGGAGACAGATGTAAAGAAATCCAGACCCTGGGCTGACTGTGTTCCCTGTGTGCTCTTAAGGGAAACTGTGCTTGATGCAGAGAAGTCTGCATCTGGAAGTACTGAGTGTATCCATTTGTATTCCACATGAATGTCCCTCTCCAGTGTCAGTGGTAAGGATTCAGATTCCTTGAATACTGGTCCAGAGTGGGGATGTCATATATTTGTGAGCAGTGGTGTGGATATTAGTCGAACTTCTGCAGCCTGTAGGCAGTTGTCACTAAAGGTGTGTCGTCTAAGCAAGTACAAGGTAAACATTCAGAGTTTCATTTCAGAACAGTTTTATTTATTTATTTGTTAGTTTAGTTTAGTCAGGAAAAGCAGACAAAGATGTCAGCATAATATTATGGCAAGTTGAAAAAGAACCTGTTGGCCAAGGTGTGTGAGCCCAATGGACTGGTGTATGTCAACCTGACTAAAGAGGAAATTATTTCAATCTTAGGCACAGCTTAGACCAGCAACCAGGAGGATAACCAGTCTGGTGATGGGAATGTGTAGCCCTCAGAAACAGAACAGTTCATCTTTTCATCAGAGGACTTAAACCTGTCTGGAGTTAGAGACCTGAACTGGAGGCCAGATGTTTCAATTTAGAATCAGCAGAGAGACTGCAGCATTTGGAAGCTGAAGAAAATGAGAAGCAACATAAACATGAGACACAGATGGTGGACTCTTTGCCAGGGCCATGGATGTAATGGGGAAGGGAATAACTAAACCCTAGAAGCAATAAACGTCAGTAAATTTCTTCCACAATTTACAGAGGGTGATAATTTTGATAGTTTTCATCATATATTTGAAAAGAGTATGTAAACAGTATAATGTTGGGCACAGTTCCTAACCCCCTTACTCCATGGTAAAGCTGTAACTGCTGTTTCTAAATTGTCTGATATTGATTGTTTAAACTATGAAAAAGTAAAAAACATGTTTACTTGCATGTTTTAAGATAACACCAGAAGGTTACAGAAAAAAGTTTTGTGAGCATAGGCGCAAGGCAGATGAAAGTATGTGTTATTATACTGCCGGGTTAAGCACTTATTTTCATAGGTAGGCGAGTGGATGTCAGGTCACCACTTTTGAAGTGCTGGCAGACCTTTTGGTGAGGGAACAAGCCCTTAACACTTTGCCTGAGGACATGAGGATCTGGTTGGCAGACAGCAAGTGTAACTGCATATGAGCTGGGGGAAAAAGGGGGATCTCTACTTAGCAAGCAGGGCATCACTGCACAGGAAAGGGATACCCAGTGCTGCACATGGATATAAGGGAACCCATTGTGGGCTGCCTAAACTACCCTAAGAGAGTCCACGAGTAACAGGAGAAGACACTAGTTCAGATACACAGCCAGGATCAAAGCTTAAATGTTCTAAATGTAACCAGTGGGGCCATGTATCATACAAATACCCATGGAGGCAAGGTGGGGAACAGAATGTGGGGGAGCCAAACAGTGGGAATAACAGTATGCCAGTGGGAAGTTGTCTGGAGACAACAAGGGTACCCAACTATCACAAGAGGTTATAGCCTATCTTAGTGGATGGAAAGCAGGCCACTGCTAAGATAGAGTAGTGAACAATAAAAAGAGTTAGGGTAAACATACTAAAGGCTGTAGGGGAATCTTATATTAACATGCCTATAACAAAGTAGTGATAAATCCACACTTACAATTAAAATAGAGAAATCATGTAAGTAATGTTTGTTATGCTAGTATGCTACATACTAGCCAGTGACTGAAAGTATTCTAAAGGTCTGAAAACTGATAAAAACCTATGGAATCCATGTACAAAATATTAAAAAGTTAGTACATTACATGTGCAAGCAGCAACTGGCCATTGACCACAAATATTCAAAAGGATTGTAAACTGTTAAAAAATACCAGTTGGGTTGTGTGATGGTTTTTTTCTTAGTTTGAAGTATTTTTTTATTTTAATAACTTTCTTCAGTTTTTTTGGTTGTTTTAGTTATTTACACACACACACACACACACACACACACACACACACACACACACACACACACACACACACACACACACACACACACACACACACTGTGATTGAGTGAACACATCCTCAGCTATTTCCTTGTAAGTAAACGAATGGGAGAAAAACAGAATGCAAGGCATAGCACCTTTCCCCTGCCTACATTGTCCTTGATTCTTCTGCTCTTTCTATTGATTTTTCTGACTAAATCAATTGTGGATTAAAGACAGTCACGAATGCTAGAGATTAGGAGGTACATAACTCAGATCCATCCCACTGGACTGCCAGTTGCAGTCTATAATCTCTCTTTCTCTCTCAGTGACATGCACATAACTGCATATGCATGCACTCGCACACTCACTCACTCACTCACACACACACACACACACACACACACACACACACACACACACACACACACACACACACACACACACACACACACACACACACACACACACACACACGCATAAATTTTCTTTGCTTCATCTTTTACTTTTATGATCGCCAAACAGCAAAGCACTATTTATCATACAAATGAAGATTCTGATATGAAGTGAGCTTCAACAGGCCCTTTCCGATCCTATCAGTCCTATTACACATTTACAAGTCCAATGGTGGAATAAACATCTACTCAAAAGATCACAATCTCTTCTTCAACTTAAAGAGAACATATTGGAAGGACATATATGTATCCACGGAAGTGACTTCCATGCCACATAAAGCAAAGCTCTTCTCTTACTCTTTTGAAATGTCATTTGGAGGAATGGATGGGTAATCCCAATTCATCCCTGGATTAACACCCTCATCCCTCATGGACAGGGGCAACATATACATGACCATACACATCCTTGTTTTGCCCATCTCTGCATTATTTGCACACAAAAATAAGGATAAAAACTTCCATTAGAATGTAAGGCTAGACTTTTCAGGAGCCTCACAATGAATAGCCTAGTAAGTACGTATCGATGAATTTAAGAATAAATTACTAAATACCAATAAATTGGGATGACAGGTTTATATAAACTTTAAATATAAAGAAATCAGCCATTTTTCTAAAGTCATTGATTATTATAGATATGCTGATGGCATGTCTTTGCATTTAAGAATGGTGAGTCTGTTGGGCATGTAATTACATAGGTCTGTAAAGGGGACTACCCTTGTGCAAGGGATTATTAGTGGCTTCTCATCTGACATCAGGCAGAAACCCTGTGGATAGGCTTTATTTGAATAGTTTGGGTACAGGCCCACATAGTGCATACTTGTCACTGATAAGAATCCTGCCTGATCCTTTATCTGGTCCACACAGAAGTATTATTTTAGCCTTTGACGTGGATTCTGAGACATGTAGACATAGGTAAGTTTCTTTTTCCCCTTTAGCAAGACTGAAGAGTGGACAATATAGAATACATGGTCTGTTATCAAGAATGAAGTTTAATCTAAGGGATTTTAAGTACTGTAAATATGAAGCAAGGAAGAGGCAATGAAGAGGGTGAAAATATGGGTAAGTGGTAGAGTGAGTAGCTTGGCTGACATCTTGACAAAGTCAAGTGATAAACTGTTCCTGCAATCAAGATTTTCCTGAATGTTTGTATTTTGTTAATGTTTCTCTTAAGTAAAATAGAAGGCAAATGCTAGAAGGTGGGAGAGACTGGAGGAATCACAGGTGAGCATGTTCATAACATTGGACATGGAAGTGGAGATTACAATATTAAGTGCTCTGGGGGGTATCTGATACATTATGAAAGGCAGTGTAGAAGTGGTAGAGGGCCAATTTGTTAAGTTTAGATGGGCAGTGAGAAGGAAGGTAGTGGGGTTAGTAAAGCAAGATTTTATCAGTGTTTTAAAATTTCTCATAGTAGGCATGCTAACAATTTAAGCTGCAGTATTAGATGTGTTCCTTTCAAAGTAATGTTGCTGCTTGAAGCTGCATAACTTGAAGACAGTTCAAACGCTTGCAGTTATGATGTCTTTATATATGACACATTATATCATATCATATCATAACTCATTTTGTAAACAGTTGCATATATACACTTATATGTGTTGAATTTTATTATTTCTATGCCTCTGTGCTATTTTATGGCTAACAAGAGGCCTTGGCTGTCTAACCACCTAGTTAAAAACTAATAAAAGAAAATAAAATAAAATAAATAAAACAAATACAGTTTCAAGCCAAGCTGTATTTTTAGATACCCTGGCACATTCTTGGATTGATTTATTTACAGAAATGCAACTGACAGCTGCATTTTGGACAGTTGTTACTGTAAATATATATTGTAAAGGTGTACTAGACAATGACAGAGGTGCCAGTGACATATATGGGACACAACTTTTATTAGGGAACATTTGAAACAGTTTTATTGGTTTTACAAAAGTAATTATGATAATTCACATTTATTTTCAGTCAGGCATATCATGCTCAAAGCTGACACATTGTGTCTGACAGCTTTTGCTCTCTGATGATAAATGAGCAGCTCTGGAGGAGAGATAGATAGCACCCTTGTATAGGCTGCTCTCTGATAAAAATGCAGCTCTGGAGATAGAGATACTGGCACCCTTGTATAGGCTATAATGGATTATGTTTGGGTGCACTCTACAGCAAACATATGAGATATGTCTGTGGATATATTTTGTTTTATTTATTGTTTGTTAATCAGCTGAATGGATGGATCAAAACAGAACCACTTTTAGTCAAGAATAGGGACCAATGCAGAAGTCATAATGTAGAGCAAACAAGGAAATTAAGCAATGGTATGGTTATCATATGCACAATAAGGCAACACTAGAAGTCTCCATTTCAGTAAATTAAAGGGAATAAACTAGACTTTGCTAATATCTAATATGACACATTAAGTAATATATGCCAACTGCATTTCTGTAACCTTGGCTCCAATACAGGTCTGTAATATAATATATAACTCAGTGTAGGTTTACTAAGAACAGGTATGCAACCCAATGTATAAATGTGCACAGGTAATAAACTAAAAGCAAACTGTAGGTTATATCCCATTTTCAGATCAGATCAAAGAGGAATAGATCACTGTACCAGATGAACAGCAGATAAAACAGAAAGGTACTAACTATATAGGTCTGCAGCAGCAAAATCAGTGGATGTAGCATAATAAATAAACTAAGAGCCTGATATACAACTACCAGGTAGAAACTAAAACCATGCTCACATGACATGAAAGGATGAAAAAACTCTAAACATAGTAAACTTTGATGTATTTATATGTACATGTCTATATATGTGTGTGTGTATATATATATATATATATATATATATATATATATATATATATATATATATATATATGTATATATGTATATATATATATATATATATATATATATATATAGAGAGAGAGAGGAACTTTTATACACACACACACACACACACACACACACACACACACACACACACACACACACACACACACACACACACACACACAGCTAGCTAGCTATAGATATCTATATCCATATACCTGTATGTGTGTGTATATATATAGTAAAGCTAAACAAACAAACTCTGTCCTTCCTCTAGCTAAACAAACCTATCTTAACCTCCTGTTATCCTGCCCTTACCTTCCCCCTCACTATCACAGAGTACTCCACAACAGGTATCACACAGCTAAAAAGCTCTACTTAATACCCTCTAAAATCTCAAAAATACTTCCATTCCCACAAATACTCGTACTGGTACACGGGGACATTGACCCCAACCCTGGCCCTCAGAATTCCCTTATCCACACCCTCTCGGACCAAACTACTAACAATTTAAGGTCACCTTTCTCTTCTAACTCCCTTTCAATAGCACACCTAAATATTCATAGTATTGACAATAAAATCACACAGCTCCATGCCTTAATCAACCTCTACTCATTTGATATCCTCTGTCTTACTGAAACCTGGTACAAACCAGGTACCAAGGACAATTAAATTATTCCTCCTGGCTGCAGCATTTTAAGGCAGGATCGTCTAAACAAAAAGGGTGGGGGAGTTGCTTTACTTTATAAATCTGAACTGCAGGTGGTCTCAATTGACTCCTTACCTCCTTCCCCTGCCAATGCTGAAATACTCTGCAGCAAATTCCAAGTAAATAAAAACAAAGCCATATACATAATATGTTCCTCTATCCCTCCTGGTAATAACTTAAATACACTTGATCCTTAGCTGGCTCTCCACTGCCTTTCCTCAGGAAACCATAATCCTAGGGAACTTCAGTATTGATTTGAACTCCTGCATATCCCCCAAACCCACCTTTCATCTCAACCTCTTTACTTTCCAACAAACCACAAACTCCCCAACTAGGATTCACAAATCTACCAATAAACAGACCATCTTGGACTGGATATTGGTCAACAATAATCCCCTATCATATAAAACTGGAACACTCCCTGACAATATCAGTGACCATCTTCTCACCTATATCACTAAACAAAAAATAGTAACCACAAACAGGCTAGCTATCGTACCATTCGTAACAAAAAAAACTTCATCCTTCAAGACTTCCTTGATGTGCTCAAAGGATGCAACTGGTCAGCTCTGAAACACCTTCCACTTGATGAGGCAGTTACCCATTTCAACAACACATTCCTCCAAATTCTTGAGCGTCACGCCCCCTCTTGCTTAATTAGAACAGGATCCAAAGCTGCTCCTTGGCTTTCTAAAGAAACCAAGCAAACAATGCTATTAAGGAACAAACTATGGCCAAAATGGAGAACTACAAAAAACCCAACTGACCATCAAAACTTCAAATACCTTAGAAATACTACAAAAAAATCACCCTTTTGGAGAAAAAAAATTTCTACCTTCAATATCAACAAAATCAAAATCATAACCCCAAAAAAATTCTGGTCAGGAATCAATAAACTGCTCCATCCTGGGAATTCCAAAACACCTACTCCAGCTAACTTAGCTCAGACCCCTCCTAATATAATAGCCAACACATTCAACAACTTCTTCTCTGAAACAGTCACCTCTCTAGCCAACACCATGGTTCCCCCCACTTCCCTTCAAAATACCTCTCCTCATAACAATACCCCCACTCTAAAATTTAGTACAGTCTCCACAGCCTATATTCACAAGCTACTTTCAAAACTTAAACCTTGTACTCCTTCAGCTGACCAACTACCAGCTGAATATCTGCAGCTAGCAGCAGCAGTACTAGCATACCCAGTCTCCATCTTTAACAGAACAATAACCAAATCTACTATTCCTTCCCCTGGGAAAGTCTCCAATATCATTCCACTGCATAAAGGAGGAAACACTAACGAACTGTCTAACTTCCGTCCTATAGCCTTACTATCACCACTAACTAAAATTATGGAACGTTGTATACATCATCAACTTTTGAATCATCTTCTACATAATAACCTACTTGTAGACTCCCAACATGGTTTTAGACCTTTCCATAGCACTTCCACTGCTCTTCTTTCCTTTACAGATTCCATCAACAAAAATCGCAATAACAACCTATTCTCCTCTGCTTTATTTATCGACCTCTCTAAAGCCTTTGATATCGTGAACCATCACCTTCTGCTAGATACTTTGAAATCTCTTTCTCTTGACTCTTTGGCATTGCGCTGGTTTAACTCCTATTTGAAAGATAGAAGACAAGCAGTCCTTTGGGACAGCCATTTATCCTCTCAGCTTCCAGTCACCATCGGGGTCCCCCAAGGATCCATCTTAGGCCCCCTTCTCTTCTCCATTTTTATAAATGACCTGTCTACTTCCCTCCCAACATCCACATGCATTCAGTATGCAGATGATTCAACACTCATCTGTACTGCTGTATCTCCGGCTGAACTTCATTCTTCCACCCAAAAAGTCTTTACAGCAGCAGAAAACTGGTTCCAACATATCTGTCTCCTCCTTAATCCCAAAAAAAAACAAATTACTACTTTTTTTACCAACCCTTAAGTCTGCCCCTCTCTCCTTTTCTATTGTCTCTGACAATGGCACTATCATAACACCTGATTGTTCCACTAAACTACTAGGGTTTACAATAGATAATCAACTAAACTTTGATTCCCACATCAACCTAACCACCAAAGCTGTTAATAAAAAGATAGGTGCCCTCTACAGACTTAAACCCTTTCTTTCAGCAACTACCAGGGTGTCTCTAGCCCAAACTCATCTCATCTCTACATTATTGTATGCCTCTCCATCTTTTATCAACCTATCAAAATCTAACATTCAGAAACTAGCCACATCCTACCATAGCATTGCCAGGTTTGCCACAGGCTCCCCATTTCATACCCATCATTGTGTTAATCTTAAAAAACTTGGCTGGCTTGAACTTCAAAATCTTATTCTTTTACATCAATTAGTTATCACCCATAAAATTCTCTATTACCCTACTAATACACCCATACTTAACAACCTTGTTGCTCCTTACAGGAATCTTACTTCCCTTCGCTCAGCTAACAAACTGCTAGTAGCTACTCTCAAATCACACAATAAATCTGGTGACTCCTTGTTCACAAATGTTGTTGGCTCATACTGGAATAAACTTCCCATTGAACTGACTACTTTTGTCTCATCACAACTTTTAAGAAACAATTAAAGAACTATTTCAAATCTCACTGGCTTTGCCCTTGCTCAAATCCTGACTGACCCCAGCATCCAACTTCCATTATAGTTCCCTCCTTTGCCTGTTGCTATACATCCATCCTTTCTACTTGTTTCTCTCATTATTACTACTCCTCCTCTGCAGCTCTCCTGGCATCCACATGGATATTACTATTCCTATGATGTCACTTTCTCATTTACACTAGATATATTACTGCAACCTGTTATCTCACCTTCTATTTAAACCTTGTATTCTGATTTCTACTGTACAAATCTGGGTCTTAAAACTATTTGCTCTGGCACAAAATGTTTATTATATCTGTTAATATTGTAAATATTGTATAGACTCTAGTGTCTGTTTATTTTTTTCATTACAATTCCTGCTACTGTAAAGAGTATGGGATTAGGGATCCTCGTTGTATTTTTTTCGGTTAAATTGCTACTGTTCTGTTAAATTGCTGGAATAGTTCTGTAGTTACTTACATTTTAGTCTCTTAATGTGCTGTTTTATTTACTAGTATATAGTGGAGTTTTTCTCCTCGGGCCTCTGCTGAAAATGGACATGTATCCAGCCAGACTAGCCCGGTCAACAAATGTAAACTAAAAATAAAAATAAAAATAAAATAAATATATATATATATATATATATATATATATATATATATATATATATATATATATATATATATGTATAAATCAATCCAAAAAACCTCATAGACATCGAAAACGTCTATGAACTCAACCGCAATAAAACCAATTAAATAAAATAATAAAAAAACAGAAGCTGCTTAATACATTAAATACATTGACTATGTTTCACCTTTAATAATAAAACAATAAACTGTACAACTGGTAATTGCTTTTGTCCCTTACATGGAAGTTCTTCAGAGCAAATTGTACTGATTTAAAAACACATTAAATACCTTTGATAAAATCACATGACTTAAACTTAATGGCTTAACCCTTTCCTTTTCAAAACCACTTTGTAGTTCTCCCTTTCATTCATTCCAGGGCAACTACAAGCATTCAGCCTTACCTGCCAACAATATTCTTTCCAGTCTAATTCATCTTTTGATTCTAACCTCACATTATAGTTTAATTCCTGGTCTACTGCTAAGAAACTAAAATTCACTTTATTTATTTCTAGATTGTGTTTTTTATAACATGCTTAGCTAAACCATTATTAGAGTCCTTAAATTCTACAGCCCTTAAGTGCTCATACATTCTTTTATTAAACTCCCTAGATATCCTACCAATATAAAACACAGGACAAAGTCCACACTGGACAACATAAACTACAAACTTAGACTTACAGTTATATTCCTGTGGCAATCTGATATTTTAATTCCTTGCTTCTATCCTAATTTCTTTCCATTCAAGCACATATTGGCAGAATCTGCAATTACCACACTTCAACATTCTTTATTATGATCGTACAGTTGTTTGCTCACTTGACTGTTCCTATAAAAATACTCTTTTAAATTCTTTCCCTTTGAGAGACAAATACTGGACTACCTCCTCTAATACCTTTTAATTCAGGAACTTGGTACTCTTCTCACCTAAATCTATTTTTTTTTATTTAAAACACCATTATTTAACTCCCTTTCATTTTTGACTTTCATTCTTTATTTCACTCACCAGATTTCCTGGATAACCCCTTTCACAAAATTTCCATAAACTCACTTTCTAAATTAAAGAAATATGTATCTTCTGATTACTCATTTAATCTCAAAAATTGCCCTTTTACTATATACCTTTTGAGGCTCTTTTTATGCATACTACTATAATGTAGGTAACCATTACAATTTCAATACCATTCCATTTTCGGAATTGTTATAGTCAACTAGTCTCAGTGTGCTGTCTGTTACTGTGCTATGAAACATATTTAATCCCTCTGGAGCTATATTTTTCCCATCTGTAAGGGCGAGTGCATGTGGAACATACTGTCTGAATGTTACACTGTTTTTGTTTGTATATGTTTAAAATCCATGGTTATCAAATGCTGTTTGGCTTTGTCTTTTAGTACAGTCTGTTCTCCCTGCTACCTATTCCCTCTGGCAGTCTTTTAAATAGTGTACCCCTCCTTGAATCCTTTCTGAATTACTGTGTCTTTCACTTACTCTCTTTTTGCACAGTACCTTGCCTAGTCCCTTGGTCATATTGTGTTCCTGTTGTCCTACATTATTCTATTAGTTTTACTTCTCTCTCTTCTTTTACAACTTGTACAAACACCCTTAATAACATGGGCTGTCCTTCCCTTCTCACAACTGTATCTCAATTTATCTGAACTGCATTTTACTGGATTCCCGTGAAATCCTCTCTCCAGTCAACAAGGATGAACTTTCCCTTTCTCCATAAAGTGTAGGCGCTAGCCTACAGTTTTCAGCTACTCTTTATTGCAACTTTTTGTATTGTTAGTGGCTTGCACACTCACAAGGATTTACCCCAAGAACATCTTTATTCCCATTCTTTTCTCATTCGTGTTTCCTGCATTTTAGTTAAAACTGTTCCCCCCTTTGGCCACCAGATGGCAGTATATTACAAAGCCAAATAATGTGTATTGCACTAGAAAATTTCCCATATAGATAACTACCTTATCTCAGTTACGAACGTTGCTTACTTGGTGCTAACATAACAAGTCTAAGAGCCCTTGGCTACACAGGAGTGCAGTTCCTTAAAATAATTTATTCTCACCTCTAAAATTGTTTTTCTGTTTCAACAGGGTTAAACTTACCTGCAAACAACAATCAGATTGCTGTACCTGATTGTTTTTTGTTTTGGCACACTTGCCTCTTTGAGCTGGGCTAATACACTCCATTCGCCCTAGATGTCCTCAGGCCCACTTCACTCCCCTACCCTATCCCCATTCCCACTCACCCCCACTTCAATTGCATTTATACCTTGCTTTACCCCACCTAGCCCGTGCATCCTACAATCACACTCTTCCTCCTTTACTCTCCACCTACTAATCCTGCCATTTATCAACTCCTCTTATCATTGCAGTCATACACTCCACCTCTTCTCTTCTTCTACTCCTCCTATTCCTAATTACCCCACATCTTACTTCCATGCATCTCCCTGAAGTCTAACTCCTACCTTCTATAACTCCCTTTATCCATAACCCAGACATCCCTACTTTACCTTTATACTCCTATACTCATACTTCCCTTTAACCTCATCATTCCTTCTTTCTTTTCAAATCAGTCCTCACTATTACTTCACAAAACTTGTTCTTTTTTAAATATATTTCACACTTCTTAGTAATGTCTCTCATATTCAACATCTTTCTCCTCATATTCACTTTTTACCTCTCTCTCCTTCTAAGACTGTTATCATATCACCCAGTCTATATACCTCCCAAATCTACCTCTACAACATCCACCCACATGCATACTCACTCCATTTACTCTGAAATCTGCTCTAGTCTTTTTGCCACTGATTTAATTTTACAAATGAAACTGACAATCCTCTCTCCACAATATAACCTTCATAGTAACTGTCCATAAATACTTCCAAAACACAAAAACAAAGCATCAACTGATTACTCTCCCTGCCCACTGTAACCTAGTCCTGTGTGGTGACATACATCCAAACCCTGGCCCCTCTCCTCCCTCTCATAATCACTCTAATTCCAGAAAATGCCTAAACTTCACCACTATCAAGCTCCAAAGCATAAGAAATAAAATTCCTCATATGCACATATGGTTGAATCAACATAAACCAAACTTTACCATCATCACTGAGACCTGGCAAAAACCATATATCAAGGATTCTGAATTTCTACCTCCTAACTATCCATGCCTTAGAACAGACAGACTTCATAAAAAAAGGTGGAGGCATCGCCTTATTATATCCAAACACTTTTACTATAATTCCTTATTCAAAACCTATTCCATTCTTTTCCACCGTAGAGTTACTTGTTGCCTTCCTAAAACTCAATGATTGCAAAAGCCTTTGTCTCATGGTTATATACATTCCCCTGGGCAACAATATTCCTATTCTGCCTGGGTAACTAACAATATAAAAAAATAAACAATCATCCTAGGCAAAATTAACATTAACTGGCTAGATAACTCTAATAACAAACCCTCTACTGGCATCAACCTTCACATCTATACTCGGCTAATTTCCAATATAACCAGGCCTGACATTAGTTTTTGACCCAAATAAAATTTCTTTCTCTGGAACACTCCCAAATAGTATTAGTGACCACTCACCAGCATTCGTAATACATAAGCCCACCACTGTACCAAAATACAGCAATATAGGCATACCAGAGATTTATCCCACTTCTCCCAAAATACCTTTAATGACATCTTGCAGAACACTAACTGGAGTCCATTAAAATATCTCCCACTCATCAAAGCTGTGGAATTCTTCAGTTCCACATTTCTTAGGATCCTAAATAGTCTTGCCCCTCTCCGTCTAAAAAGAGTCAAGGCAAAACATGCCAGCGGGCTTGCTAAGTCCACAAAGCAAATTATGTCCTCTAGGGACAAAGCCTGGAAAGCCTGGCAGAAAAGCAAAAATCCTTCTGACCTCATGCAATATAAACAACTTCACAATCAGGCTAAATGTCTAGTTGTCAGAAACAAAAAGAACACTTCCAACCCCTCCAAAACCAACATAAACAAAACCCCAAGAAATTTTGGGAAGCAATCAACTCCCTACTCCATCCAGGAACTAACAATAATCCATACCCAAACCCAGAAAAAACATCCTCTGAGTTAGCCTCACTCTTTAACTCATATTTTATTGGCACCATTGCTAAGCTTGCTACCACATTCCCACCTATCAACATAAATCCACTAGAACCACCATCAGCATATTTTTATTCTACTCCTCTACCTACTTTCTCACTTTCATCCATGCCAACCTCCACCATAGAAAAAATGTCTTCATAGATGAAAACCATGTACCAACACCCCAGATAACTTCAGAGTTCTTACAACTATCTGCCTCCTCCATTGCATACTCCATCAGCATTCTCCTCAATAGGTCCTTTCAGGAATCATGTATAACTGATATCTGGAAAAAAGCATTTGCTCTCCCACTTCATAAGGGTGGCAACAACTCTGACATCTCCATTTCTAGCCTATCACCATTCGTTCCCCTATCTCTAAAATATTAGAGAAGTGCATTCACACTCAGCTTCTTAGTTATCTGGTTAAACACCAGCTCCTTTTCTCCACACAACATGGCTTTAGGCCTGGACATAGCACTAGCACTGCTGTAAATTTCTTCTTGGACACAGTAAACAGAGCTCGAGATGCTGGCTGCATAGTCTCCGCACTCTTTCTTGATCTATCAAAAACATTCAACACAGTTTCCCACTCCCTTCTGTTTACTAAACTCTCCAACCTTGGTATCTCTTCCCCTACCTTACACTGTTTTTTTAATGATCTCAGCACTAGGCAGCAGTCTACTATATGGCATCACTCCTTCTTCCCTTTCATCAATACAAATACAGGGGTACCCCAGGATTCTATACTGGGTCCCCTTTTATTCAGTATATATGTCAGCAACTTCCATACTACTCTTACTCACAGTACTGTTATCCGATATGCAAATGATTCTACCATTATCTGCTCTTCTAAATCTGTTTCTGAACTACAGTGTCTTACTCAAGAAACATTTACTTCAACCAAATCCTGGCTGTCACAGAACCATGTTGCCCTCAACCTCAATAAAACAAAACTCTTAATATTTACCCCCAAATAATCTAGCCCTGTTTACAAGTCTGAATTCTCTGTTCATTCCCAAAATATTATCATTAAAGTTGTCCCTAGTACCAAATTGCTTGGTGTCATCATTGATGATAACTTAACTTTTGACTTTCACATCTACAGTAACATAAAAAAAAAAACATAAAAAGCTAGGTGTCCTTTATAAGCACAACTTTTTTCTTACCTTCTCTGCTAAAAAGGCTCTTGCCTTATCATTCCTGCTTCCAGCTCTCCTATATGGTGGCCCCATCCTCATCAATATTTAGTCGACTCTGAAAACTAAACTTGACTTGTGCTACAAGAAAGTTGCCAGATTTGTAACAAATGCAAAATTTTCAGCCCACCACTCTTCCTCTCTGCATCAACTAAATTGGCTTGAATTCCCTCACAACCTTACTTATCTACAATTAACTACTGCCTATAAACCTTTTTACTACCCAACAACCTGCTCATCCCTCTCCTCCACACTGACAATGTAACATTCTAATCTACCCTCTTAGGTCTGAAAACAAAATGTTACTGACTTGATAAACCTAAGCTCTCAGCTGGCCAAATGTATTCTTTTACTGTCTCAAAGTTATGGAATAATCTCCCTCCTTCAATCAGAACCATCAGTAATCCTGCTTCCTTAAAAAACCCTCAGACCACATCTCTCCTCTCACTGGCTATGCACCTGCACCCTAACAAATAGCCCCAAAGCCTGACCTTCCTCACTGGAACCTTATTCTTCTCCAAATAATTACTGTTATATCTTCTCCTCCTTTCTACCACACTAACTCCATCTGCTATCACTATTCCTTGCGTTATCCCTACCACTTAGCCCATCTGTCTCCTTCTATTCTTACCTTTAACTGAAAACTCACTGCTACAAATACTATATATGTTTTTATACTTATATGTTATCTGAATGCATACTATTTTTCTATTTCTACATTCATACCATGATTATAAATAATTCTTCACTGCTATCAATTTGATTTTTTGTACTACTAACGTTTTACATACTCTGTATTGTGTGCAACATTTCCTTGTATGTAATTAAATGTGGAGCTTTTCCCCCCGGGGCACCACTGAAAATGGGCTCAGTTTAGGTCCAGTGGACTTTCCCAGTAAACAAATGCAATAAACAAATAAATAAATAAATGATTTTGTAATTTTTTTTTTAATTCTAACTTTCAATTTGTTGGCAGATCTATACACTACTAAATTTAAAAAAAAATAATACTTTCTCTATTCACTTTATACATAAACTTAAGATAATCAGAAACATTTCTGAGTGGGTGTGCTGTGATTTCAGATGACTAGAGGCTTCTAAGCTTCCTAAAATCATAAGTTGCCTGTTTTTAGTATTTAATGTTCATGCTTACCATTTATTGTCTCCTGCCAGCTTTTTTTACTGTATTGTATTACTATAAACAAACTGCACTATTGTATTGCAATTTTCGGCCTTACTGGACCTGTTGAGTCATTTTAGTTACTGTTTTCACTGTTTGTAAGGTATTAACTGGAAATGTTCTCCCATTTGTTAAGCATCCATTTGTTTGTCATGATTTTTCTGCAAATGAGTGTATCATGCAACTGATTTGTTTGCAGTTAAAAGCATTCTCTAGAGTCTCCTTGCTCTATTTTGTTTAAAACTTATATTTAGTATCTCGCTGCTGTTTTTCTCCCGTGGCAAACATTTCTGCAGTGTTTTCTGCCTAAAACAGTGCAGCTAGCAGCTGTCTGGTCTAGGGTTTGGCGTAAGCACCTCAATGGTTCCTTTGAGCTTTCTTTAAAGGTTGTTTTAGGTTTTAAACTTCTGGTATTTAACCCCCACCCTTGCATGGGTTTCTGCTTGTTTGCTCATCATACAGTACAGCAAACTGCTGTGCAATTGTGCACCATAACCGGACAGATAACGTCACAAATTTTCCCCTTAGATACAGTTGTATGACAACACTGTAGTTCCACTTCTTTAGCACATTTCTGGGCAAAGAGGCAGTACTAGTGAAGCTGTGTAAGCACTCCATTGTAATAACGGCCTCAAGAGCTTTTCTGAGGCCCTGCTCTACCTACTAGTGTAACATTACACCTAGCCTCTGAGGTATTAACACAACTCGCCCACTAGTTATTCCTACATGTGACCTCTTTCCCATCATATTCCCGTTTCTGACCATATAAATTCACTTATCACTATGAAAGGGCCATTTCCCACAGATGCTCCAGCCAGCTTGGTCAACATGGGCATACTCAGGCAGTGTAGCAACTGCCTCATGTATGCAGACAACCCTGTACGTTTAGTCCACACAAACTCAACATGTGAGAGCTGCAGCTAAATTACAAACCTTGAATCAATGCTCTCTTACATGCCAGTCACTACATCTAACATGAGCGGGTTGGCAGCATACACACCTCACCATGTACTCCACCCAAACCCACATCACACATACCTACATACACGGAGGTCCTCATCACAAACTTACCTAAACACCAGAGATCTCCCAAACACAAACACAAGTATGCTACACATAAAACTTCCTCTGCAGAACACAATACACACAATAGCTCATGCAACAATGTCTCACCTGTCAAGTTCATAAGGCTAAACACTAAACCTAACATATTATAAGACCCCATCATGAGACACACAGATGTCCCTCTCACCAGGCTGGATAAGGAGAAGTTCACGGTCAGCTGTCTGTCAGGTGCCAGGATCTGCCATTTCACACATGCACTCAAGTCTCTCAACAACAGGTACCATTATGACTCTGTCATAGTCCACGTTGGTGTGAATGACTTGAGACATACCTCTCTGGACTATATGAACAGAGACAAGACTGAGTTTTCAGACTATGTGTCTCAGGTAGGTATGTCCTTAGCCTTAAGCAGCATTTTACCATCATCAAGAGTGATGCCTCAATACAAACAGAAAATGATTGACTTCAATAATTGACTTAGTTTTTGGTGTCATTCTAAGGGGATCCAGTATCTGTCAGCCTGGGATGGCATGACCGGCAGACCTTGATGTTTTGTCCAGAGATGGTCTTTATCTGTCACTTGTGGGATTTCAGCTACTGGCTAAGTCTCCTGCCAACCCCATAGTGCCTTTTTTGGGTGGTGTCACAAGGACAAAACTCCCGATGTAAAGATACCAACCAAAAACATCCTCAAGGTCATGTTGCTAAATGCTAGGAGTCTTAACATGAAACTGTACTCACTGGACGCAGTCCTTACCCTGGAGGATGCAGACATTTATGCAGTCATGGAGACCAGGTTCAAGGCTGTAGAGAGAACCACAGCCATACTGGGTTATATCTCCTTCCATACGTTCAGACCACAAACTGAAGGCAAGAAAACTAAAGGAGGTAGTGTATCAATATTCATCAAGAATAAATAAACCTCCAGATTGGTCAAACAGTATGACGCCCTATAGATACTTCAGGTGCAATTAACTGTTAGTAGGACACCTATTCAAGTCCTTGCAAGCTACAGAACCCCTTCCATAAATCAGGACATCAACTCTGCCTACTTGGATCAACTTGAGTCTATCAAGTTACAGCCTAATATCATAGTTTTGGATGACTTTAACTACCCTAGCATTAACTGGGTGAATTACTTGTGCTCAAACTCACCTGCCCAAAGGTTCTTCGACTTTGTCAACTCCAGTGCCCTGGACCAGCTGGTGGACACCCCCACCAGGGTTGCCAACATCCTGGACCTTGTGCTTACAAATATGTGAGACCACTATAGCTCCCCACACTGTGAGTTCATCCCTGGTGAGATCTGACCACAAATCAGTCTCATTTGAGGTAACTATCACACCTGACCCTCGCCTAGCAGCAACTAGTCTAAAACAACCTCTCCAAAGCAGATTCTAACCACTTATGGGATGGTATAAATAGCTTTGTTGCACCTTTCCACTCAGAGGGAACCAGTAACTATGCCGAGCTCTACACCAATGCCCTATACAAGAACCTGCATAACTGCCTTGATTCTGCAGTACCTGTTAGGACCAAAACAGGATCTTCAAGGAAATGGTGGACAACCACCATTAACAGGCTTTACAATAAAAGGAATAAACTGCTGTCCAAGAGTACGAAGGAGTGGGCTCTAAACTGGAGACACACCCTGCTCAGCTTAAGTAAGCAAATAAGACTTATTGCGAAGTCCTCCAAGCAAACTATGAATCCAAGTTAGCTTCCTCAACCAAGGACAACGATTAGGCATATTTTAGTTACATCCCTAGCCTAAAAGGTAAGGCTTAGATTTGCTCCAAACTGGTAGTTAATGATAACACATACACTGAGCCAGTGGACATAGCTTACCTGCTAGCCAACAGGTTCAGTGGAAACTTCACTCCCCCGTCCCTACCACATGTACTTTATGACATCCTTACCACCTTTCTCCTACCTTGTATCTCTAAAGTACAGGTCATAAATGCCCTCTCTAAGGCCAAAATACAGCATCAAAGGGACCTGATAATATCCGAGGCTGCATCCTACATGGGCTCAAACAAGAATTAGCATCACTATCGGTTACTCTTTTCAATTACAGTCTACGCACTGGCTTCATCCCAGTTGAATGGAAAACAGCCACCATTATCCCCCTGCACAAAAGTGGTGCTTCTACTGACCCCGGGAACTACAGACCTATTAGCCTGACTAGCCTTATCTACAAGGCCATGGAGAGAATCTTCATGGACCTTATCAACAAAGATATAGGTAATCTCCGAACACTAGATCCTACCCAGTCTGGATTTGTCAAGGGGAGATTATGCTTGTTAAACCTGGTGGATTTCTTCTAGACACTCACAAGGGCCCTGGATGAGAGGAAATCTGTGCATATAGCTTACCTAGACACTATCCCCTATTCAGGCGTCATTGACAAACTCTCCCAGCCAGACATCAACCCTTTTATCATAAGGTGGGTTGCAAATCGGATCTCTGATGGAACCCATACAGTCAAAGTAAGGGAATCCACCTCCAACAGCAGACCCGTTACTAGTGGTGTTCCACAGAGATCTGTACTGGGATCTCTACTGTTTGAAATCTATTTCTCTGAAGTGCAAGCTAAAAATAAGGGACTGTGGCTGATAAAGTTTGCTGATGACTGCAAACTGGGTGCAGTCAAAAAATCTCCAAACAATTTCAACATCCTTCAAGAATGTCTTACACAAACAAATGATTGGTGCCAAAGTCATGGCCTCAAACTCAATGCAAAAAAATGCATTATCATCCCTTTCAGCAAGAGCAATGTTCCTGCAAATTATCGCATCAATGGCAGTGCCCTAATTACACACTCAGTGGTGAGAGATCTGGTTACTCAGTTTGACAGCAACCTTGCGTTTGACCACCATGTCTCCAGAGTGGTAAAAAGAGCATTCTATATGGCTCACCTCACAAGTTAGGGCATTGCATCAAGAAAAAGTGAAGTTACCACCTCCCTGCACTCTTCACTCATTAGGTCAATAAGTGAGTACAATGCCCCTTTTGGCATGTACCTTTCAAAGCACCTGCAGTGATTGGAGAGACCACAAAGGTTCTTCACAAAGAAAATTCAAGGTCTTCAACAGCTATCCTATGTGTATCTGCTGAAATCACTGTCACTTTATTCTCTTTCCTACAGACTACTCAGAGGCGATCTCTGCCTTGCATATAAGGTGATCTCTGACCCCACTTTAGTGGAAATGCTGCACATCTGCAGGTCAAATGGCACAGGGGTTACTTGCTCTAAAGACCTAAACCTGGTATGTGACATCAAAAGAACCTGCTGGAGGGATGGAATTGTCTCCCAGAGGTTACCACACGTTTGGAACAGACTCCCACTTCATGTCAAACAGAGCACCTCATTGGTCCTCTTCAAATGCAATCTGGACAACTGGATGGATAACCATAAATTCACCCTGGGGGTTCCACCTGTGCCCTCTTGGCAGGGGCAATAGGTGCTGATCATGGTAACAAGGGTAAAATTTGGCTAGGCTTGTAAGTGGCCTCGGGTCATTAGCCTAGTAACACTCTATGAGTCTATAAAATACATAAAAAATCCTGATAACTTTTCCATACTGTCTTTCCATAATATAAACAAGTCATCAATAAAACATTTATAAACTAGTATATCTTTAAAAAACTCAGAACTGTAAACAAACTCTTTTTCCCAGGCAGTCATAAAAAAATTGATGTAACTAGGGGCCATAGTCATTCCCATAGCTATACCATTCATTTGTTTATATATTTCATTATCAAACATAAAACTATTATAACTCAAAATAACAACCGAAATCTCTATTAGCAACCTTGTTTGTTTACATATGAAAATTCCTGAAGAGTGCATATCTCTATTGACAATTCTTAGCCCTTCTACATTGGGAATGGTAGTATATAATTTTATTTTTTATTTATTTATTTTACTTTTGTTGACCGAGACAGTCCGAATGGAGTAATGTCCATTTTCAGTGGAGGCTCGGGGAGAAAAGCTCCAAGACAAACAACAAGTTTGACAGTATTAATAAAAGGGACAATCAGACACGTACATATTGAATTATACAAAGATAGAGGATCAATTCAATGGTTGGTTAAGTTACACAGAGAAGGTGGCTTAATACAATCATTCATAAAACAAAATAACAGAGTAAAGATTAGGTTAGGCAGGTTTGTTACAGTGGCAAAGCCATTTTAACGCCAGATGTTGTTTAAGTTTGGTTTTAAATTCAGTTAGAGAGGGGAGCAGCGTTATATCAGCTGGTAGTAAGTTCCAGGTTCTACCAACAGTGTTAGCAAAGAGGGAGTCACCAGCTGTATTGCAGATTTTAATGGATTCAATTAGTAGTTTGTTTCAGGATCATAGATTTCTGGCATTGCCATAGGGGGTGATAATATTTTTTAGGGTAGGTGTGTAATCAGGATGTAGAAGGATTTTCTTGGCCAAAACCATAAGGTTGAACTGAAGAAGGTTAGGAAGTTCAAGCCAGCCCAGTTGTAAAAGATTTAAACAGTGGTGTGTTCTGAAAGGTTGTCCAGTGGCAAACCTGGCGATGTGATTATAACAGGTGGAAAGTCTGTTAAGAACAGATTTATTCACGTTGGAGAGAAGGGGAGAGGCATATAGAAGAGTTGAGAGTAAATGTGTATGGGCTATGGCAATCTTAGCAGAAGGGGTTAAGAAGGCTTTTATTCTATATAGTGACCCAATTTTTTTGTTAACAGTTTTAATCACTTGGTTCACGTGTAGGTCAAATTTTAGTTTGTTGTCAATAGTAACACCCAGTAGTTTGGTAGAGGGTTCAGGGGTGATAGTAGTTCCATCCTTTGCTTTTATGGTGAAGGTAAAGGCAGGGGATTTTAGAGTGGGAGTGAACAGGAGCATTTTGGTTTTTTTGGGGTTTAGTAACAGTCGTCGTTCAGTAAACCAATTTTCTATGATATGAAAGGTGGACTGGGTTAAATATTCTAGTTCCTCAGGGGAAGAAGCAGAACAGATCAGGGTGGAGTCATCTGCATATTGGATGCAGTTGACATGAGCGATGACAGTATGGAGGTTGTTAATAAAGATAGAAAAGAGAAGAGGCCCAAGTATGGACCCTTGAGGGACTCCTAAGGTGGTAGGTAACAGGCTGGAGAGCTTATCCTGCCAGATGACAGCCTGTTGTCTCCCAGTAAGATAAGAAGTGAACCATCGAAGGGTATTGTAGTTGAGCCTATGATTCTGCAGGGAATTAATCAAAAGTTGGTGATCCACCATGTCAAAGGCCTTTGAAAGGTCCATAAAGAGGGCTGAGGATATGTGGTTATTGTTACGGTTGGTATTTATGGTGTTGGTGAAGGCTAGGAGGGCAGAGGTTGTACTATGATGTGGACGAAAACCATGTTGGGTATCAGATAGGAGATGATTATGGATTAGGTGATCCATAAGTTGTTTTTGTATACATTTTTCCATGATCTTTGCTAGTGGGGAAAGTATGGCATTTGGTCTGTAGTTAGAGAATTCTGTGGAGGATCCACCCTTGTGTAATGGGATAACATAGGACATTTTCCAAATGGAGGGAATTTTGGCCTCGGATATCGTCCTGTTGATAAGTATCGAGACTGGGTAGGCAATTACATCAGCTGATATTTGAAGGTATTCAGCAGGGAGTTGGTCGGCCGATAGTGTGGTGGGCTTTAGTTTTTTGATAAGTTTGCCAATATAGTTTGTGGGGACTGGTTGGAAACTGAAAGTGGGAATGTTCAGATGGCTGACATTGTCAATGTTAGGTGAGCTAGCGGGTAACTGGTTGGCTAGGGTTCGTATTGTTTCAGTAAAGAAGTGGTTAAAACTATTTGAGACCTCCTCAGGGGAATTGTCGCTGGCTGTGGCTGGGGAGGGGGTTGTGGTTTTACCAGGGTGAAGGAGATTATTCAGACCGGCCCAAAATTTCTGAGGATTTCTCTGATTGGCTGTTTGTAGATTAAAGTAGTATTGTTTTTTATCATTTAGGATGGATCTTTTGGTCTCATTTCTGGCTTGGCGAAATTCAATATGATCTTTGGGAGTTTTGGTGGACCTCCATTTGGCCCAGAGTTTATCTCTATTGTTGATTTTTTGTCGGGACAATTTAGAGAGCCAAGGTGCATTTTTCGTTTTTGTTTTCTTAAAGTGGGCAGGTGCATGCCATTCTAGGATTTCAAGGAATTTGTTGTTGAAGTAGCTGACTGCATCATCCAGTGGGAGATGAAAGAGTATTGACCAGTATATAAGGAAACAACATCTGCTGTAACTAATATTATCAAATCATCCACTGTTAAATTTGTAATAAAATTCTTAAATTCAAAAGAATCTCTAATATAAAAATCACTTTGACACACAAGTTTCTGTAAAAATGTATTAACATATATGGCCAGCATTTCTGAATCACTACCCTGGCTGGTCACTATTGGTCTAAATATTGGCTCATCTAAAAACTTATGCACTTTGGGAAGATCAAAATATCTCCCCAATTTCAGTTTCAAAATTCTAAAATAATTCACAATGTCTGCAGTAATCAAACCTTCCATCCACCATTTCTCAACACTTGTGTCAAACATACAATTTCACAACTTTTGCTCATGACACTTTTTTTATAAAACGTATCATCATTTAATATCTTTTTCAATTCACAGCAATAATGATCCATACTCAACACCACCACTGCATTTCCTTTATCTGCTTTCATTTTATCTCTCTCTCTCTCTCTATATATATATATATATATATATATATATATATATATATATGGGTCACCTTCATTTTGTCGACAGTTCATTTCACTGACAACCAAGTCAGCAGGCCCAATTCACTGACACTTCACTTCACTGACACTTCATTTCAGTGGCATTCATTTCGTTGAAAATGATATACGGCCTATTCCCCACTGTAGAGCAACCCTGGAGTTGGAATATATAGTAAGGGTGTGGGGGAGAAGCCCCCCCATATATCATAAATGTTTTACAGTATACAGATGCATTCTTACAAGTGCAGTGAATAACTATTACCAACAAACCATTATAGAATCCCCCCACACCCCCCATTACTATATATTCCAACTCCAGGGTCACTCTACAGTGGGGAATAGGCCGTATATCATTTTTGATGAAATGAGTGTCGGTGAAAGAAGTGTCAGTGAACTGAAGTGTCAGTGAATTGTGCCTGCTGACTTGGTTGTCGGTGAAATGAACTGTCGACGTAATGAAGGTGACCTGGATTAAATACACTTGGCTTTTTAAACAGCCCAACCTTTCACTTTTATTATCATGAAAAAATATTTTAAATTCAATTTCCTGGTATAGTCTCTTAAAGCATTCATAGTCTTGAATACGTCTGCCCTACCTGAGGGCACAAAAGTTAAACATTTGCATAAGACTTTCAAATCCTCATTGCTTAGATGAAAACTAGACAAATTCACAATTTTAAATGACTTAGAATCAGTACCTTGTGTTGACAAACCACTTATGTTTTTGGAAAGTTCTTTTTCCCATTGCTCTGAAAACAATTATTTTGATTGCCTTATTTGTATCAATTGTAATTGCTGAATTCATAATTCCTTCCTGTCAGCTTCCGATATTGATGCTGTGGAGTCTGCACCACAACTTGTGCCAACGGTTCTGATTATTTTACGTTTACGTATTAAATGAATAGAGAAAGTATTAATTTTTTAGATTTAGTAGTGTATAGATCTGCCAATAAACTGAAAGTTAGAATTTTAAAAAAGCAATAACAAAGTAATTGTTACTTACATTATAACAGTATGCATAAAAAGAGCCCTAAGAGGAATATAGTAAAAGGGCAATTTTTGAGATTATGAGTTGACAGAAGATATGAGTTTCTTTAATTTAGAATGAGAGTTAATGGAAAAAGGTTTTCTGAAAGGGGTTATCCAGGAAATTTGGTGAGTGAAATAAACAATGAAGCGAAAAATGAAAAGAAGTTAAATGATGGTGTTTTAAATAAAAAAAAAGATTAGATTTAGATGGGAAGAGTACCAAAGATTATGTGTTAGCACGTGCATTACATAATTCAGTAGATGAAGCAAATATTAAACAGATAGTAAAAATAATTGCATGTTTCTTACTCATTTTCTTGAATTAAAAGGTATTATGGGGATAGTCCAGTATTTGTCTCTCAAAGGGGAAAAACATTTAAAAGAGCATTTTTATAGTAATAGCCAAGTGAGCAAACAACTGGATGATCATAATAAACAATGCTGAAGTGTGATAACTGCAGATGCTGCCAATATGTACTTGAAGGGAAAGGCGTTATGATAGAAGCAAGGAATTACAATATTAGACTGTCACAGGAATATAACTGTAAGTCTAAGTTTGTAGTTTATGTTGTTCTGTGTGAACTTTGTCCTGGGTTTTATACCACTAGGACATCTAATGAGTTTAATAAAAGAATGTAGGAGCACTTAAGGGCTGTAGAAATGAAGGAATCTAATAATGGTTTAGCTAAGCATGTTAAGAAAAACATAATCCAGAAATAAATAAAGTGAATTTTAGTTTCTCGATAATAGAACAAGTATTAAACTATAATCTGAGGCTAGAATCAGAAGATGAATTAGACTGGAAAGAATATTGTTGGCAGGTAAGGTTGAATGCTTGCAGTTCCCCTGGAATGAATGAAAGGGACAACTACAAAGTGGTTTGGAAAAGGAAAGGGGTAAGCCATTAAGTTTAATTAAGTCATGTGATATTACCAAAGGTATTTAATGTGTTTTTAAATGAGGCCAATTTGGTCTGAAGAAGTTTCATGTAAGGAACTGTTTTATTAATAAAGATGAAACATATTCAGCGTATTAAACTTTGTGTTTTGTATATTTTTACACACACACACACACACACACACACACACACACACACACACACACACACACACACATGACTACCTAGCATAACAGCGAACACTCAAAGAAGCATATCGAAAAAGACTGATCTTTTTATATCAAATGCTCTGACAAGAAAAAACAGTATTTTGCACCCCCACAGCCCCCAGGTAATTATATATACCAACTCCAAGATCACACAACAATCGGGAAAGGAATTCCCACATATAAATATAGAGAGAGGAGAAAGTTTGGTTAATCGTGGTGTCAGTGTTTTGCCACTTTGGCGATGTCACCTCAATCATTTCGGATTCGGCCAATTCATGTAGACCTATATATATATATATATATATATATATATATATATATATATATATATATATATATATATATATATATTTATCTATAGAGGCAGAACCCCAATCCTCACTATACTGGAATCTTGCACACAGAGCAGCCTGCTTTAATATAGATCAGTCTCTTATGTCAGCAAAGCAAGGTAAAAAGAAAGTTTGATATTTTGAAAATGTGCACTTGTCATCCACTCCTATATATAAATATCTGCATATATGTGCGTGTGTGTGTGTGTGTGTGTGTGTGTGTGTGTGTGTGTGTGTATAAGGACGAGTGTGCACTTGTGACAGGGGGAGACATGCACGCTTGGGGCACACTATATATATATATATATATATATATATATATATATATATATATATATATATATACACACACACACACACACACACACACACACACACACACACACACACACACACACACACGCACACAGATGGATAGCAATATATTGAAATGGTAAAACACAACAGGTTGATCAGCAGCATATTAAAATTAAAAAAAAAAAGAAAGCTTTTTTTTTGTAGGGTGGCAAGTCTTCCTTGCATCAACCACACACACTGAAAATTGCAAATTATACATAACAACTCAGAGATCACTCTACAGTAGGGGAAAGGGCACATTTCCCGATCTCCACTGTACTGCAAACCTGCACAGAAAAAAACATCAATACATTCGATTTCAATCAGCTGTACCAGATTTTTTTCCATTCAATAAGTTGCATTTTCAACACCCTGTATGACTTCCACATAGAAATTGATACAGATATAGATATAGATGTGTCTGTCATTGCTAAAAAGTAAGTGGGAAACTATATCAAAACAAGCATTATATAGATGCTTGCCCCAGTTGTGCTTGATAAAGCCCTAACTACAGTCCAGGCAACCTATGCTTGAATAGCAGCTTGGGCACATTACAGCTCAAGAAGGAAGGATGAGTGTGCACTTGTGACTGGGGGAGACATGCACGCTTGGGGCACACTAGCATGATTCATTTTCCCTGGTGGAGACTGGATAATTAACTGTGAAGCACTTCCTGAGAGAGGGAGGCATCTTGTTGATGTCAGGTCCCGGTGGAATTAAGAAAAGGTTCAGCCTTAATGCCCAATGCACATCCTACCCTCAGAGTGTGACTAGGTACACACAGGGGTGTGAAACAGTAAAAACACATTTGAAGCAGTATGATGTTGTCCCAGTTGTCTTGATCTCCTCACAGGCTTCAGACATGGTCAGGAATTAACCATGGGAAGATTAAGGTGGGTTCAGTAGGCACAGTGGATAAGTAGAGGAAATGGAGGTAACTGATGGCCAGTTGTGGGGAGCAAAAAGAAGCAAAAAAGATGCAGTATATAAAAATTGTTAAAATTAAATTTCACAAGTTATAGTGTGCTGAATTTATAAAATAAGCTGATGTATGTAAAATGAAGAAGACAGCTAGAGCCTGCTCAAGAAATAAATAAGCTGACTCTGGCAAATGGAGAGATAATAAGCTACATAAAATGAATAACGTGGCTTATGGGAGTCAGATAACTGGCTTCTTCAGAGAAGACAGACCAATGATATGGGACTGAATTCATAAAGGTACCACAACATGTGCACCACTGTGTAATGTATTGGTATTCTGCAAACACACTTACATGAAGCTACACATTCCTCCAACAAGAAGACATGCAGCACCGCAAAGGGCTGGCCCTGCAGCCGTGCCAAATGCTAATGAGGCAGTCTGAAGAGATAGAAAGTTGCTAACTACTCATGTGGTCTTTCTTACCAGAACACCAGGAGGCCATCTACATGGCTGAGTGACTCAAGAAGGCTCTCAGCTGTGTAGATGAGCATGACCATCCCCACTGTTTGGCAGCAGCAAACATTTTGGCCGTGTTCAACTGTTGAACAAAAACATGGTAGGAGGGGACCATTAGACACCAGGGCTTACTATAATAGTGTAATAATGGTACAAACATCAAAATTAGGATGGAGGGGAACCACCAGACACCAGAGAGAAGGTTTAAACTGCTGTACCAGCACCAACGTTACTGTGGAGACTGAAAATACACTAGATGACATAGAATGCTTTTAAGTGTGTGATGACAACAAAATTACAAAGAGGATGGGGGGAGAAGGGGAGGGGTTATACTACATCTATCAGGGAATGTTTTAAGTACTGTGATGGCACCAATGTCACAACAGGGTTTGGGGGGGCTACATTAGACAGCATGGAATGCTTTAAGTGCTATGATGGCAACAACATTACAAAAGCAACTGGGGGGGGTGAAGTGACCACTGAACACCAGGAATTACTCCATACCATGCCCTAAAGCACAGATCTGTCTACTGGGGATGGGAGGAACCACTAAACATGCTATAAAGTACCATAATGGCACCAACCGTAATACAGGGATTTGGGCGAGGGGGGGGGGACCACTGGACCCTAAAGATAAGTACTATAACTGCACACACTTTATAAGAGTGATGCAGGATGGGGGTATCCACCAGGCCACCAGGGGTGACTCTTTAAAGTGAAATGATGGCACCAACAGTGCAACGAGGATTGAGATGGGGGGATAAACAAATACTAGAGCCAAATACATACATACCGTAATGCCACTAAAGTATTATGAGGGTGGCAGGAGGCACGGTAGGGTAGGGACATGGACAGTGACTGCAGTGTGTGTGTGTGTGTGTGTGTGTGTGTGTGTGTGTGTGTGTGTGTGTGTGTGTGTGTGTCTCTAGCATGAACTATACAGTTTTAGCTAGAAGCTTTACAGAACTCCTTGGATAGAGTAAAATGAAGAATGGTAAATTTAAAGTCAATGAAAAGTATAGGTTCATAGACTGTCAAGATAATCTTTCTTCAGGTGACAGAAGTATCCTTGAGCCTCCTCTAGACACAAGAAAAACACTTTTGGGGGTGGGTCTGCCCCCACCACACACACAAATGCATATACTATACCTACAGAACCAGACTAACCTCCCATTAATTTGCACTCTAAAATGCACACATAAGTGCATGCTTACTCATTACTCACAAGTGTATACACACACACACACACACACACACACACACACACACACACACACACACACACACACACACACACACACACACACACATACACACACACACACACACACACACACACACATGCACATCTATAGACAATTTAGATTTGCTAATCTGCCTAGTGCATGTATGGGATTTGAGAGGGAAGTAGAGTGTCAACAGGAACCCCATACAAACATAGGAAGGATATGCAGACTTTTCACAGAAGGCATCCCACCTGAAAACTGAAATGCTGTGAGGTAAAAATGCTACTCACTAGAGCCAAAATACAAAATAGTTAATGTTTTACTTACACAACATTCTCAGACTTGCTTAGACCTCTTCTGACACACATCTGGGCCTTGCAATGTGTGGTAGCGTCACCATTTGAGAAAGACTGATGTAATGAGACAGAGGTCATTAACAGAAGCATGGAAACTGCTCGCAACATTGGCACCTCACTTGGTTCCAGAAGTAATATTGGCGTTTATTCCAGAAGTTTTACAAAGTGCTCAGGTTCCTAATTTCTGGATGGAGTGGATGCCAAGTGGAGGCAGAAAGAGGTGCAGAGTTGCTTTCATCAAGTTGGAAGTGTAGTCTAGGTTGGGGAGAAACAGACTATATGACTGGTCCTGGATCTGTAGATATAGGTTATGAGTAAGATACCATACAAATACATCAAGAAAAGACAATAGGGGAGAAATAATAGCTTGGATGTGAGTAAGGGAATCACAAACTCAAATCTGTCCTTGATTGGGAACCATTTAGCTGTCTGAGAATTGTACAGTGATGCTCAGGTTCTGGGAAGAGAAGTGTAAATATGTAATTTATATTAAGAAGTTCCTTTAGAATAGACTACTGCTTGTCAGATTTGGCAATGAAAACTGGAAGACCATATAAAGTTTGTGTTATAAGTATGATTTTTTATTATATGTCTTGCTTCAAAGAGAAGGTACTTTGACATTTTTTTTTAAAGGGAAATATGACACGAAACTCTCTTTAAGATAGTAAACATAGATTTTGAATAATAAATGAGGAACAATCATGATAGTGTTGCATCTGTGGACTGTGACATGGCACAAAATATTACAGTTCACTGAACTTGGTTTAGTGGATCAGATCTGCAGATACAGGAAATAAATATAATGGAAATCTAATATGAATGCAGGGGGCATTGCACCAGCAGATACAGATTTTTACTGGTATAAAATCCAAGAAAAGAAGACAGAACAGACTCAACCTTTCAGAATCCATTTTAATGGATAAAAAACGTTCCATCATTCGCAAACACATTTGTTTATGAAGTCATGCCGAAGTAGCCTTATTAAAAGGCCTTTCCAGAATCATGATAGAGACATCATTCAAAACCATGTACTTGGAGCACAATTTTCGATTCTCACAAAATACAACAGAATTTCTTACAAGCCAGTTCAGAGCAGCTGCATAATTTGAGTAACTGATTTCTTTGTGAACTGTCAAGTCTAGGTTTTTCATTCAGTCTTTATGCCTGTGTCTCCTTCTCACTCTGGCCAATCACAAGTCATCAGTGCATCTATGTCGAAAGTAAGTGCTGAGAGCTGTGGCAAATCTTCCAATACACTGTGAATGCAAATGAATGCTTACCAACAGATTTCTTTTTAATTAAGTCATGGTTATTAATACAGGTTCCTCGATAACTTTCAAGTGATATCAGTTCATTTAATAATAACCTTGCAGCAAGATTTGTTTGAGCAATATGGTACAAAGAGTAGAGCAAATAGGGCACCTGCCCTGGATACCAAAGCTTAAAAAAATAAAGTTGGCAATTTACAAGCTGTCATTAAGATATCAAAATTGTATATTGAGCAGGTAATAGACCTGTTAAATAATTTTATCAGAGGCAATTTTAAATTACAGAATTTGACAGTTTACAAACTGTATAATCTGTGATCACAGTCTTAATTGCTTAATGAGAACTTGTAGAATATCAGACTTTTTTTACAGGTTATGGAGGCTGGCGTCAAATTAAACTGTTGCCCAGGGTGCAAAAGTCTCTCACTAAATCTATGTGTTTGAAGACATGGTAGGTCAGCATGGGACAGCAGAGGCAGTATGTTATTATCTTACAAAGAGCTCAAATGATCAAATGTTAGCAATGGGGTGGAATTTGTCACTCTGGCCTTGATGAGCTGAGTCTTCCTGGAATACAAAAGAGCATTGCCTTTACCTGCTGCTGTTGCTGTTTATCTGCCTGGAGGAGAACCATACAGCAGGTGTTGCAACATCATTTTGCAGTGATTGTGGTTTCTTGATCTCCATGGAAGAGAGGGATTTTGTTAATAAGTACCATGCCATGACAGTATGATGTCAGTATCAGGAAGAGTAGAAGGCGATGAGTTGATAAAAAGGCAACAAAAGGGAAGCAAGGAAGAGCCAAAAGGAACACTAATTGATTTATGCACAGAGGAAAGCAGCCAGTCATCATTTTGAGAGATACAGTTAGAAAATCAGGGACAGAAGCTAGCCAGCAGATGTAGATGGGTGAACGGTGAATATGGCCTAGCTTACTCCCATTTGAGTAGTGGCTCTAGCATCTGACAGAGCTGGTAGGGATGGTGGGTGTACCCATCTTGGTGGTGGAACCATGCTGGTATAGGTGGATTGTGCCTTAAATTGTGGTAGTGGTTAGTTCTTGGAATAATTACCAGTCTGTCTTTAGGAAGGCCATGGAGGTGTGGTTCTTGGCTCTAGATTACTGTCACTGTTAAAGTGACACCCTGATACCATGTATAAAAATGGGAAAAAAGGGTTGCAGATGGATGGGTGGAGGTGTGGTTGCCCTAATGCCTAGGAAAGACACATCTTCCGCTGGTCACTCCTCTTAGCTCGACCAAGACTTCTAGATGGAATCAATACAGAAGGAGCAGAACCTAGAAAAAAGTGCTAGTGCACATACCTGCATATATGATGTTGCCATCTTCAGCTCCATTCCACGTCCCGTACCACTGATATACTTCCTCATCCTACCCCCACCTATGAGGGCCTGTACCCATAGGATACTGGCCATCCACCCACAGTACATCTACTCATCCTTTCCTTCCATCAGGGTCACCTCATCCATGGGGTGATACCAAGCACTGAGGATGGGAAAAATCCAGCAAAAGCTGAGCAGCAGATGGTCATCTGGGAGATGCACAAAGTGCCCCCCTCCCAAAAAAGGGAGAAAAATCTTTCATTACGATAAGATAAAAGAAGTACTGAGAAAGGGATTGAATGCTCAGGTCAAATGCATTTGTGAGGTCTATAAATCTGTACTAGCAAGCTGACTATTATCCATGTCATTCACAAAGTTATCAAAAATTAACTATGTCATAGTTATGATTGAGAATCCATATTTAAAAAATTCTGGTTTCGTGATAAGTATAATTCTTTAGTGATATAACTAAATATCTGAAAAGAAATTATGATGTCTAACATCATATCTGAATTGTGCAGCATGGATACAGGTCTATAGGGATAAAACTGTGAGATAAAGGCCGTTTTAGTGGTATATACAATGCAGCATGATTCTAAATGGTAGGTATAACATAATGCTAAATGACTGCCTGCAGATACAAATTAGCAGGTAAACAATAAAGTAGGCAGAAATGTTTAGGAATTTGAAAAAAATATAACATATACCCTTCAAGCTAGTACAGATAAGGAAACAATGGCCTTTCCAGTGGTGGGACTGCCCTTCACTTATAGAGTCAGGCCTCACAACACCCTTAGGCATCATTCATTTGCTTATAACACTCATTCTGTAGGGCATTTGTGCTTTACTTATACATGTGGAGGAGTGGATGCCAGTGTATATGCTATAAGTGTCTATGCAGGCTAAAACAGTTACATGGAGTATGGACTATTTTCTACACATGTTTTGATATGCTGCATGCCTGGCAGCTGCAGAGGATGCCTTGCCTGATGTACAGTTTACATAGCATATGCACTACACAGCTTACATTCTGTCACACCCTATTCGTGGAATCAGAAAATGTCTGTATATGGTTTTCCTTTCTGCACTGTAGATATGTCAGGGGACACTCATTTCGTACATTCTGTATAACCACCTTCCACATATTAGGCTCTGCACAAACGTAGATGGCACTAATGGAACATTATATGACATACACAGACTGCGCCTATTACGTCACATGCTGGCACTGGTACTTCCTCTGCCTCCTGCTCTTTACTATTGTTACCATTCTGTCCTCTTCCACTACCAAACTCTCTCACAGCCACACATTGTGTGGCATAGCACAGACCAGGAATGCATTTGCAGCCTTCTCTGCTAAGTATGGTATCCTCCTAAGTTATTCAGACACTAGAGCTTCTCGCTCAAATCCGAACTTGTGCTCTTCTGTCTATGTGTTTGGATGTGTGCTGAATACAGCTCCCCTCAACATACTGATAAAGATGTTGAGTATGAGGTCATTAGCCAAATCTGCAGTGTATAAGCAACATAACATGTAAAATACACAGACATTATGTTCTATTTTGGCACGTTATGCCCAATACATTCCCGATTTTGCTTCACAGCTGATGAGTGCAGTTTACTTTCTTAGCAACCAGAAATTCCTGTGGTACTTGGTCCTTGTTAAATTACAGGCATGGACCACTAATTTGTCATATGGGGGTATGGTGGACACTCTCAGGAAGCTTGCAGGACACACTGTGATCTTGTTATCTGTATTGCTGTTTACCATGCAACTGGTGAAATGAAATATTTTTTAATTCAAATATAAAGTCCCCTAATGTCATATAAATTGGGGATAATTATATGGCAATGGTTTACAGCTCTGAGGACAATTAGCAGATGTATCATTGTTTGGAACATTTGCATGGTAGTTATCATTTGTAAGAACATCTTAGAATCTAATATATTCCCCCTTTCTACTATAATATGCATGAGATAACTGGATCTAGTATTCTTGACTCAGATAACTGAAAAATGTACACTTAACTTTCCATATGCTATTGGAATGTGCCTGCAGTTAGGATGCAGTGGGTTACTGCAACTCTGATAACCAGCAGGACAGGCAGCCCTATATTCCAGGTAGTGAGACATCTACCCTGCATGTGTCCATTAGGATGTTCAGTATCATTTCACACACCCTGTACCAGTCAAAAAGGTCTTATCAGTCAGCATGCCTTGGTTTTTCAACTCATATAAAACAGCTGCCATTGGGGCAGCCTGGCTGAGGGTGCTGAACCAATATTCATCATATTTCTGTCCATTATTGTTATGATAATGAATGTGGTGGTGGTGCTGTGACAGCGTTGTCACCTCACAGTAAGACGTCCTGTTCGATTCGGCACGTAAAAATCTACTGCAAATCATTAGCGGACTGGAGTTCCGCTGTGGTGACCCCTAACCGGGAAAAGCCGAAAGACAACATTGTTATGATATATAACATTTGCACAACTCCATCTATTTTTGATTCAATTTGGAGCTTCAGATCATAACTGCTCTGAGAGCATCACCTACAGAGGTACTGAACACTAGCATTTATATTCATTAAGAATCAGGTACATCTGAAGTTACCTCATTTCTGCACCACTAGTCTTCATCGCCATACCATCATCTTTTCCAAAACAACACAGTGGATATTGTGTCCAAAGACACACATTGTGGTGTCAGTGCCTTTTATGAATTACAGCTGTTTAATGCATTATGTTAATGTTGCATTTGATCTTGCTTTCAGCTACATAAGGCTTATGATTTTCAGTTTTATTAGCAGCCTACTTTATTACAGTTCACTTTGCTATTAACTAATACCAAATGATTTCATTTGTATCACCCGAACTGCGGAAAAAATAATTGAGTCAGTAACCTGATTAAACAAGTAATTATATAGCATGAAAAAAGAAAGAAAAGATAAAGAAAACTATGGATGCATGGACTTCTTAAACATTAAGATACAATGTAGAGCTAGGAAGGAAGGAAGAAATACATAAATATTAAGGCATGGCATACTTAGGCCAGATATGATTAAGTTTTATGTTTAAAAAATGATAGAACATCCATACACACATTGATAGCAGCAACCAAAGAACTCCATTGGCTAACTAGTATATAGGAGTCTTACCCTAACACCTTCATGGCTGCTCCTATCCTGTAATCTCATTCACTTTTCAATGCAGTGTTGAGTCAATCTGTAACTTATGCTAATGAATGCCAGTACTTATCTCAAAACATCTTCATGCATAAATTCTGGATAAGGACAAATATAAAGGAGGGAACAAAGGACCAAAATCAGTGACATATTTTAAATACTGGTCTTCTAGAAAGTTGCTAGAATAACAAGCTTATGCATTTTGAAACCATATGATGTCTGAAACTCAAATTCCTGTCATTATTCAGGAAATGCAGTATCTAATGACTTGCCAGAAAGCTACAAATGTTATGAGGAACAGGCTGAAATCATGACTCTAAAATCTAGACATTCTGTGAAATTCTGGACAGTTGGGAGTTATAGGTTAAATACAAATACTTGTACTGCAGATTTCTTCAAGAAGAATTTTCTTCACTAAATGTAGACATTGCTGGATTGAAGATCATTGTATTAATGAAGCTTAAAATGAACTTCTAGAATGGTCTGAGACTGAACAAGTACAAGGCAGTGGAAATCATTGTCATGAAAAAAAATATTATCTAATACCAAAATATTATAGGAGAAGAATGGGGCCTGGAGAAAAGTACAAGAATACATCAATTATATTGTTACAACTGGAATACATCAATGATATTGTTACAACTGGAATATTGTTGAAGATATAAAGGTGGCAGTGAGGTATAGCAAAGTGTTAGAGAACAGCAAGCTTTTTCAATGTGTAATAAAGCTCATCCAATCAAAATCCGTGATGCTAGCAGGGTAGTATATAATTAGACAGTGAGATGAATTCAATGGGGTTGGATTCTGCGGCTCATTTCCACAGAACTCAACAATGCTTGGTGACCTCACCACCAGCCTAAAACAAGAGTGAGAAGTACTTTTCATTGCTTCTGCACTTGTATATATTGTTTGGCCTCTTAATTACATTATTATACTGCATTTCCTATTGTAATTACACATTTTTGCCCTTTTTGATGATCTAAAGTTCAAACCGCTTTGGTGAATCTGCAATAAGGGTAGAGAGGACCTGAGGCATTTATTGGCCAGAATTACTTGGAGGACAGAATGGTGTGTTGTTTCTGATTTGACTGAGGGCTGTTTGCTTTCTTTTTGAAGTTTCTTTGCTGCTATAAAGTCATCACATTTGAGTAACGCTGCTCATCGTGCAGGAGTGGTTAGCAGTGCCCTGTATAGTAGCAGGAACTTAGAATCGAAATGTTCCCTATAAAGCTAGCTCTGAAATTTCCTCAGTATGTAGTTTTGTTTAGGGCAACCAGCTTACATAGTGAGAAGCAACCCCCCCACTCCAAGTATGGTTTTTGATGTCTTGTTTGCAATCTTCATTTACAGCAACCTAAGTAAACATCTATAAACCTCTTTTGTACCAGCCCTTCTAGAACACAAATAAGGATCTTTAGCTGTGGACATGCACTTCCCTACTATCTTAGCAGCTAGCCTGAAGGATATGGGTGTCCTTAGGCAATGTGGCAATTGCCTCATGTATACTGACAGCCACCCACTTCTCAAACAGACTGATATAGTATGTAAGAGAAGTAGCTGCACAGTGTCACTGCAGGCAAGGCTCTCACATACCAAACAGGTTGCCAGTAACACACATACCACACCCAGCTCACAAAGTATGCACCAGACTCATAGACCTACATATGCAGAGGCTCTTCTACCTAAACCACACAGACTACCCGACTACTGCACTCAAAACCTCTCATTAGCAACCTTAACAAAAACAAAAAGCAGTAAAGGTACATACTGCCACATCCCACTGTGTCTCAACTTTTAATCCCATAAGGCATACCTCTATACAGCCTAATATTTTGGTCATAGGATACTCCATTGTGAGACAAACAGATATCCCACTCACCAGACTAAGTAAGGAGAGAGAGTAACAGTCAAGTGCCTTTCAGAGGCCAGGATCTGCCAAATGACATATACACTCAGGTTATTGGATTACAAGTACCAGTATGACTTGGTGATAGTCCATGTGAATGTAAATAACCCGAGACGTATGCCTAGACTACATGAAAAAAGAAAAGGTAGACCTCTTGGATTATGTGTCCGAGGCCGATATGAGACTAACATCGAGCATCATTCAACCTTCTCCAAGGATGATGCCACAATATAAACAGAAGATGATTGACTTTCAGAATTGCTTGTTTCTTTGTTGTCACTCCAAGGGAGTACAATATTTGTCTGCCTGGGGGATATGGTCAACACACAACACTGCTTTGTCAGGGAAGGTCTGCACTTGTCCCAACTTTGCTTTTTAATACTGTCAAAAATATTGTCTTCCCCATAGTGCCTTTTTCAGGCTAATTTTAAGATAATTAGACACACTATTTAAACACATTAAAAACTCAGTTAATCTTCCTATACTCCCTTTCCATAAAAAAACAAATAATGAATACAATGCTTATACAATATAACATCACTAAAAATTCAAACTTGTAGACCAATTCTTTTTCCCAGTTGGTCATAAATATATTGGCGTAGCTAGGGGCCAGTACAGCTCCCATAACTACGCCATTTCTTTGTCTATATATTTCATTATTAAAAGTGAAAAAATTATAACTTTAAATAACATCCAAAATTTCAGTTAGCCTAGTTTCTCTACCTGTGAAAACTTTAGAGGTAAGCATTTCCTTATTTACCAGTTCAAGCCCCTCGGTACTAATTCTGGTTTTAAACTAGGATTAAACAAACTGAGTTTTTTAAAATGCTCAACTTTTTCATTTTTATTATTATCATTATGAAAAAAAACATTTTAAATTCAACTTCCTGGTAAAGTCTCTTAATGCATTAATTTTCCCAATTAAGTCCGCCCTTTGAGAAGGTAGAAATGTCAATTCTTTAAGTGTCCATTATTTAGAGGAACTGAAAACCTTACCTTTTGTTGGCAGAACATTTATTTCTTTACCAGACTGCTTTTCACATTTTTCCATCCACCCATCATTTGTTTGTTGTAATTTTGCTGAATAAAGTTGCTGTACCTGTAACTTTTCCTTATCGGCTTCCAATTCTGCTGCCGGGGCGCTTGCACTGACACTTGCTCCCATGTTTTCTTTCCTGATATATTGCTAGTTTTTGAAAACCCCACTGCTGGAAGAATTGTTCTACATACTTTTAACCATAATCAGCCTTATCTGACTGCAGTGTTATATGCCCTCCTTTCTTCATTTCTCATTTCCACAGACCTCCCGGAGTTCAACCTAAAACTTTTGATGGATATCTGCCTTCCTCTTTCTTATAGGTTCAGAGGTTGGTACTAGCCTATCAGCCCTAGGGCCTATACAAGCCTAGCCATAACAATTCCCTGGATATTTCTTCCCACAATATTTACTGCCCTGGACCCCTGTCTAGCAGGGCGACTGATGTGAACCCCGAGGTGAATTTCTTATCTCCCATCCAATCGTCAAGGTTCCTTTTGAAGAGAGCCAAGGACATGTATGGGCAGTCTATTCCAGAGTATGGGGAGTCTCTGGGTCAGGAACCTATCCCTCCAGCATGTTTTGTTCATTGTAATGACAAGATTCAGATCCCTGGAGCATGTGGCTCTGAGGGATTGGGATTTCTTTAAGTGGGACATATCCAACAGCTCAGGGTTTGACATGGCCTTCTATGTTAAGCAGAGATCACCTCTGAGTAGATGATATGCCACAGAGTATAGGAAAAATGTGAAAAGCAGTCTGGTATAGAGGTAAATGACTTGGTTTAATGCCATGGTCTCACCCCATCAGAGCAGAACTACAATGCCTTTCACACATTTAGAACAGCTACTGCACAGGCAGAGACTAAGGGTACAGGTGTCGCGATTTACATGAAAACAATCACACCTCAAGGCTGGGCATACAGGATGATGCACTTGAGCTTTTCCATGTTCAAATCACCATAGACAAAGTCCCATACCATATCCTTGCAAGCTATAAGTCCCCCTCTATGTACCAGGAAACCCATAACACATATTTAAATTACTAGAGTCACTCATCATTCGACCCATTACCATATTCATGTGTGACTTTAATTACCCTACTTTAAACTGGGAATCATACATGATGCCAAATGAGCAGGCCTATCAAGTTTCCTGAACTTTGCCAATACAAACACCCTGGATCACATAGTCCATATGTCTACAGGGGGTGCAAACATACTGGCTCTGGTCTTCACTAACATGGCAGAATGCTGCATTCACCTAGGCTAATGACCTGTCTGGTAAGGTAAGATCATAAAGCAATCTCTTCAAATAAAACTAAAACCATTAACCTCTGCTAACCCTGGAACATTTAAAACTATTGTAAGGCAAACTGTTATTAAGTGATTACCTAGCAAGCTTTCAAGACATTCAAACCCTGATAGCAATGCTGCCTATGTGGAATTGTTCACAGAGACCCTGTACAATCATGGTAATGTGTGCATTAAGACAGCTGCACACTCCAGGCATAAGCACAAAGCAAACACCAAAAACAAACCACCCTGGTAAAATCCTAACACCAATAGGCTGTATAACAAAAGGAAGAAAGTCATGCCAAAAATTAAGAAGTGCGATGCCCAGCAGGATAAAAAAGCTGTTTTTCAATCAAAATAAGACACTTAGAAGACAAATCAAGTACAGTAAAGACAACTTTAAGGTAAAAATAGCCTCCCAGGCCATGGATAACCACAAGGGTTTCTTTAGCTATGTCCACAGTCTCAAATACAGCCCACAACAGTGTGCAGAGCTAATTGTGGATGGAGCCACATATACTGTGCCAAAAGATATAGTAAATCTACTGGCTAAATTCATCTCCAGTTTTATCCTTCTCTCCCCCACCAAGTCTTCCCTGAGGAAATACCATCAAATATAACCCCACCCCCCAAGTTGTCACTGGGGACAGGTCCTTGATGCAGCCTCCAAGGCCAAAAATACTGTACCGATGGACCGGATAATATCTCAGGATGCCTCCTAAATATCACTAATCATGACTTATCAGGACTATTAAAATCACTGTCAAACTGTAGCCTCCAGGCAGGCGTCTTGACACACGAATGGAGAACTGCAACAGTTACCTTTTACACAAGAGTGGGCCATCTATGAACTCTGGAAAGCAACAGACCCATAAATATAGCTAGCCTCATATGCAAAGCTATGGAAAGAACTGTCATGGAAATCATTAATAATGATATAGGTAATCTACAGACTCTGGATCCAACACAGTTTGTTTTTTTCAGGGCCAGATCATATTGGGTCTATGTTCATGCATCAAATATGAATTACAGTGAATCCTTATAATCAAATGTGAAACAGCGAAACTTTAAACTAAAGAAAATGCTTAACATTGTAAACTAATTCATTGAATGGCCATAGTTGGCCAACAGCCAGGAAGTACCATGATACATAACGTAAGCAAAGGAAGCCTTTTTTTTAAATTTTATCCTATTTCCCACTGTAGTGCAATCTCAGCGTTGGTATATATATATATATATATATATATATATATATATATATATATATATATATATATATATATATATATATATATATATATATATATATATATATATATAGTTGGGGGTTTGGGGGTTGTGGGGGGCAAAGAAAGCCCTCCACCTTATTAAGTTTGCGATATTGGCCAACTATGTCCATTTGATGAATAATTTTCTAATGTTAAGTGTTTTCGGCAGTTTAAAGTTTCGCTGTTTCACATTCAATTATAAGACATTCACTGTAATTCATATTCAATGCGTGAATATAGACCTGATCATATCTACTTAACCTGGTGAACTTAGAAGGCCACCAAAGCAATGGATGAGGGAAAAATGGTACATGCTGCCTGCCTTGTTGTAGCCAAGGCATTTAGGTTCATAGGTTCATACTAGGCTATCTGCCCTAGGGCATTTATAAGCCTAGCCAGAATGTGTTTGGCTTTCGCCACCCATTTTAAATTTATTTTGCTATGCACTTTTTCGAGGTTAGTATACTGTGCCTCTGTATAACAGTGACACAGAAGTGATACCCGGGGTAAACCTACGATCTCCCATTTACTCATCAAGATTCCTCTTGAAGAGAGTCAATGAGGGACTCTGCCTAACCTGGACTGGGATTTTATTCCAGAGTGAAGGGAGCCTCTGGGTTATGAATCTGTCCCTCCAGCATGTCCTATTTATTTCAGTACTGAGGTTCAAGTCTCTCGAGTGCATAGCTTGATGGGATTTGGATTTTCTGAGGTGAAGCATGTCCATTAATTCCGGGTTGGACATGGCTTTATACGTCAGGCACATCTCGCCTCTGAACAGGCAGTATGCCACTGAGTAGAGCTAGAGTTTCTTTAACCGGGCAGCATATGGCATCTGTTTGAGCCCATTGATCCTCTTAGTGAGGTACTTTTGGGGTCTTTCCAGTTGCTGCAGGTGTCTGGTAAGGTACATCTCAAAAGGGGCATTGTACTCAATTATGGGCCTGATGAGGGATGAGTAAAGAGGCACGATGACCTCACCTGATCTAGATGTGAATCCCTTCATGATTAGGTGGGCTATATAAAATGTTTTTCTAACCACTTTGGCCACGTGGTTGTCAAATGAGAGATTGCTATCAACTTGGGTCCCCAGGTCCCTAATTACTTCTTCTGTACTTAATGGATTACCACCTATGTGGTAATTTGTGGGCACTTTGTTTTTGCCAAAGGGGATGACTATACACGTTTTGGCATTTAGCTTGAGGCCATGGCTCTGGCACCAGTTGTCTGTTTCTATGAGGCCCTTTTGGAGGATGCTTGTGTCGGCTGGAGAGTCGATTATGGCACCCAGTTTGCAGTCATCTGCGAACTTGGTCAGCCACAGTCCTTCCATGTTGGCCTGTAGCTCCGAGAAATATATACCGAACAAGAGAAGTCCCAGGACTGAGCCTTGTGGGACACCACTTGTAACTGGTTTGGAGTCTGACATGGCTCCAGCAATTCTAACCATGTGGGTTCTGTCCTTGAGCCAGTTTGCAATCCATCTAGTGACATAGGGGTTTATATTTAAGCTGGTGAGCTTATTTATAATACCCGAGTGGGGTATTGTATCGAAGGCTTTTGCGAGGTCCAGGTAGGCTGTGTGGACCACCTTCCCCTCGTCAATCTCCTTGGTGAGTGTTTCAAAGAAATCAACCAGGTTTAAGAGGCAGGATCTGCCCTTAACAAAGCTGAACTGGGTAGGATCCAGTGTCTGTAGGTCCCCAATATGTTTATTTATGAGGTCCATGATGATCCTTTCCATAGCTTTGCAGACCAAGCTATTCAGGCTTATGGGGTGATAGTTTCCAGGATCCGTTGAGGCACCACCTTTATGGAGAGGGACCACTGTTGCTGTACGCCACTCTTCACACAATACCCCATTGTAGAAAAACTCATGGAACTGGTATAAACCCCTATATCACCCACTGGATAGCAGGGTGGCTCTGAAACAGGACCCAAGAAGTTGGGTTACAGAAGTCCACCTCCACAATGAGGCCAGTCACTTGCAGAGTCCTCAGGGCTCTGTGCTGACTCAGCTCCTTTTTGGCATTTACTTTTCTGAATTTAAGGCTAACACCAAGGGCCTCTGGCTGACCAAAGTCTGGAGATGATTGCAAAGTAGGTGCAGTCATACAATCCTCCCACAAGATACTAATATCCTATAAGGGCTGACTCAGACAAACAATTGATGGCTGAGTCATGCTCTAAAACTCAATGCCAAGAATTGCATAATAGAATCTTCTGGTAAATTGGCTATCCATGGAAAACACCTGACTGATAGTACACCTCTAAGAGTAGATACAGTAGGCAAGGATTTGGAATCATATGTAGACAGTAGTCTAGAATTTGACTATCACATATCTGCTGTAGTAAGGAAATCATTCTATGTTATGTAACATAAGCAAAGGTTTGGCTTGTAAGTACAAGGAAGTCAACACTCAGATAAGTCATTGAATACAACTCCCCCTTTGTTATGCACCTTACCAGACACATGCAACAACTGGAACATCCACAGGGGTTCCCTCACAAAAAGGATAGTGGGCATAAAAAACATGTCTTATATAGATCACCTCCAAGCCGTATCCCTGTACTCAGTCTCTTACTGACTGTTAAGGGGCAACTTATGCCTTACAAACAAGGCGTTCTTGGACCCTGCTCTGATGGACCTTCTGCATATCTGCAAAACAAATGACATTAGAATCACCTGATCTAGAAACATAAACCTTGCTTGTGACATAAATAGGATATGTGGGAGGAACAGATGTGTCTCAGGGAATATTACTTTTCTGGAACAGGCTTCCTATCCATGTGAAGCATGGTTCTTCCATAAATTCACCCCTGGTCTGGTGCCTACTTACCTAATGGACAGAGGTAGCCTGTAAATGCTTGACCACTAAACTCCTACCTAAAATTATCCCCTGGAATTCCTTTAGGGTTACTAAACATGTCAGATGCATTTGGGATGTGTGACATGGCTTAAAGCCCCTGTGATCACATCAGTTTTAAACCTATGAGAATTTCTTTTAGCCCATGCTAATTGATCAGCATTGGTTGGTCAGTTAATATAATGGACATAATCTTCAATTCCAAGAAACAGAAAAGCCCCACAAAGAAGCTTCACTTTAGCCGCTCATTACCATATCTCTGAATCAAACAGTGTGTTGTCAGACTTAACAGTACTGGTGTTCTCTCTACCAGCCCATGCACCAAGGTAGCAGGGGGCTCCTCCCCTTACATGCACATACCCATATGCACTTGCGTGCACACACACACACACACACACACACACACACACACACACACACACACACATAAATACCTATTCATGCACCTACAGACATGCACACATGTCCACACTCAGACACACACACACACACACACACACACACACACACACACACACACACACACACACACATAAATACCTATTCATGCACCTACAGACATGCACACATGTCCACACTCAGACACACACACACACACACACACACACACACACACACACACACACACATAAATACCTATTCATGCACCTACAGACATGCACACGTGTCCACACTCAGACACACACACACACACACACACACACACACAAATACCTATTCATGCACCTACAGACATGCACACATGTCCACACTCAGACACACACACACACATACAAACACACACACACAAACACAGAGACATGACTCTGCTGTACTTGTTTGCACCATGACTATTTCCATGGGAATGAATATGTGAAAGCTGACAAAGGATGTTGTTCACTTTTGCTTCTGGGAGAATAATTTAATTTGGGAGACAGACTCTTTGAATCACTCTGCTGATTTAACCAGGAGCTAGTACAGCAATTTAACCACATACCAAGCATTGGCCACGCCGCTGGACTGTGCATTAGCATGCAGCTTCCCCATTGAGACTGTTTCTAAGCTACTGCCTTTGCCAGGGAAAAAAGATGGTGGAAGAGTGGCCTCTGGCCTCTAAAATCTTACCCTCATGTGGAAACGTTTCAAAAATATGGCTTCCACATTATGGACAGCCTTTCTGAATCCATTGGGGTAGTCTTAGTTAGAAAACACTTTACCTGATTATTATAACTGGAAGCCACAGATGTCAAAATAATGATATTATAGTAATTGAAAAAAGAAAACAGTCAAGATGGGGCACTGCTTACAAGAATTTTTAATCAAGCATTGGTTTAAAGATTAAATAATTACGTATGCCTTAAATGTCTGAGACACATAATTTACCACTGGATTTAGGTCAATGGATATGTGTTCTGATAGCATTGTCATGATTTAATATAATATAATAATTTGAGGATGACTAATTGTGTTGAAATTTTCTAGTCTTGAAAAATATAACACAAGAACAGAGCATATACTCCCAGTCGATGGAGCAGAACTCAATGTCTGGGATAGAACAGGAATGGTAGAGTGAAAACCTAATCCTCCAGTGAAATAATGAAAAGGCCAGAAATGTAACACTGTGTACAGAAGCATGCATGCACTTCTAGTGAGACAAAGTTGGTAGGCACAATATTCTTTTCCTTCAGTACATTCTGTGATGCTGGAAATCTGCAGCAGTCTGTCCCAGACTGTCTCATCACCTGTTACATCATGCAACAAATGCAGCTACAAAGTTCCTTCTGCCATCTGTGCAGTTTGGCCTTGGATAATAAATTCTTGATCAATCAAAAGAAAACTAATGTTATGATGTTTGCATCCCATACCTCTCAAATGTAACGAATTTCTTGGTATTTACCATTTTTGGGGTTAAAATAATAGCGTGCTACGAATTCCCAATCGACCCCTTTAATTTACTATTTGTTTTTCTTTGTTGTTTTCATTTTCAGTTCATGTCCTGACATCATTATGCATCATCAGCATATCCTACTGTGCCATCAACGTGCAAGTGTGTGTATGATGACGCCAACGCCAAGGCTGTGGTGTGCAGGCACAACTCTGAGCATTCTGGTGGGGTGCGGAAGGCCTGAAGGTAACAATATGGCTACAGTACTGTTTACTTAGCTGCATTGTGTTGGGTACAGTACTTTGTTGAGCAGCTTTCAGTATGAAGAGCGAGCAAGTCTCTCAGAACAATGAACAAGTCGAGGAGGAAGGAAGTCAAGGAAGTGGAGGCCACTCCATCCAGTATATAAAAAAAAGAAAAAAAAACTTAAGAGAAGTTGCGTGTTGAAGCTTGGCTTGTGTTATGCACCTGAGTGGTGTGTCAGTGTGAGTACTGGAAATTCAACTCACAGCCAGACCAACTTGTCCTCTTGAGTGCCTCCTTTATTTTATTGCAGGCTTGCCTTGGCTACATTAGTTTGAACAGTTCGACAGTTAGTTGGACTTGTGCTGTTTTCCTGTCAGTATGTCATTCACTCTGGAGTGTATCTATCGCACAGTTGCACTATGACTCAAAGAAGTGGAATCAAAGGGAAAGGATGATCAGATTCTCATTAGCCGCTTATAGCAAAGAAAGCAGTCCACCAATCCACAGACAGGCTCAGTCTGGTGGTACCAGGCAGAAATTATCATTTAGTTCTACTTCAACTTCATCCCCAAGGTAAGTGAAATTTTACTGAAAAATAAATTAAAAACAAAAAAAATGTCAGGGATTGTGCTCATTGGTAGTGTCACTGCCCAGTCTCTCTGCTTAAATTATTGTTTACACATGAAAGAAACTTAAGCAAATAATGCCATTATTGCCATATGGTATAGCTAAAGTGAAAAACAGGGAATATAGAGCCAGTGTGAAGGAAGGTAAATCAGGGGGTATTTGTGTATGACTGTAAAGAGTTCACTGTGTCAATATCAGCCCAGGCAGCCAATGTTACAGATTATGTATTCTATGCCAAATAAGACAAAAAGAATAGAAGTTAATTTTGCATGTTGGGGATACAGGGAACAGATGACCTATGGCATAGATATATCTACATATGTGAAAAAAGCAATCACATTCCTTATATTTAATTTTCCATTGCCTTCCAATATAACAGACTATTTTTTGGACTGCTGTCTGTGCCTGTTCTTTAGCAACAAATAGTGGAACACAACACGTGCTTTGAGATCTTGCTAGTGTTACCACTGATGGAAGAGAATAACAAACAGCACCTGGATGCCTTAAGTACAGATGTTCCTAGTTATAGTTAAAAAGTGTGGGCTGAATGCAAATAGAGATAGCTATGAATTTTTAAAAGTTGAAACTGCATATTATTGTGAATATGTGAGTGACAAAAAATGATCTGTGGAATGTGCAAGAGAAGACAGAGGCTACATTGCTGTCATTCAGATCTCAGAATCTATCTCAGCTGAGGTCATATAAACTACAGCAATAATATTATAGCTGCTTCAGGTATCCCATTTATGTCTTGTGTTTAAATGCCTCTGCAGTTCTTAGCTTGTCTTCGTTTGAATATGTTTGTTACACGCACAGGTAGCAGCATAGCTCTCAACCAGTCAGGGACAAATCTCAACAGAATCAGGGACAAGTCGAAAAATAATCGGGGACAAGCAGGGACACTTAAAATATTAACACTATTAACTTGAGACATTGACAGAATAAGGGGATGTGGATTCATATACATTTTCTGAACTAAAAGAAGTTTATAACTCTAATTACCATTACTATTAAGTGAAATTCACCAACTTTTTTCCAACTGTCAATAGTTTTAAGAGGGATTGTGAGGGACAGATCTAAAATTTGAGTCAAAATCAGGGACAGCTGAGAGGTATGGGTAGCAGTATTGTCAGTTACTTGCTCTATCAAAAATTGGATTACTGTTTTTTTTTTTGTTCTGATTATATTTTATGTTATTTTATTTGTTTTTCAATTTGTGTTTGAATGTTGGTATCCCATAGTTCCACTGGAGTGGGTGGGGGTAGGTTATTATGTATGCAAATTTTATGTTAATATGTTTCCAGATTTCTGGCCATTTATACCTACTTTACATGGACATTTGTCCAGAATTTTGATGTTTCTGAGGTATGTTGCATCCCCTTTGAAATACCCTCAGCTACCTATAACAACAATAACAGACAACCATAATAACATCATAGCCTTAGTTTCCAAATGCAAGTAACTAGGGTTCACCCATGACTCTGCCCTTATGTTCAATATGCACACAGGTAACATTGTTTATAAAGTCCTGCCGCAAATGAAACTATGCTACAGAATAACACACTTTTTATCTCTTTCTGCTACAGTAGTCCTTCCCAAACATGCATTGCTTTCTAAGATGTAATATTGCTTACCCATCTTGATCTTCCATTTTTCCAATAATACAAAAAAGACTTCAGACTACTGAAAACAAATTTACAGGTGTGCACTTCTAATGGACTCCAAAACTCAACAGAGTCGTCTTCTGCTGAAACTAAACTGGCTCCCTGTAAATGAAAGAGACACCTATTTATTTGGCTCTCTCATGTTTAAAATATTAAATAAAGGATATTGTCCTCCCATTAAAAGACTGCATCCCATCAGAAAGCCAACCTACTCCCTAAAAAGCTCACAGCCTATCACCTTTCCCTGCACAGACCATCCTTTAAAACAGTTATAGATGAAAAAGCATTTTCAAGATTTGGACCAACCCTGTGGAAAAAAAAACTTTCCCCAATTTAAGGAACATTGAAACCTTTACTGATTTCAAAACCAAGCTATTTGATCCATTCTACAATGATTCCTTATGCAAATGTTTTCACAGAGAACCATTTGCTTTCCAGCAGTGCTTTTATTTAACCTTTTATTGAAACTTTGCACCATATGTGTAGATGATCTACTGTTTGACTTGTGTTGTGTTGCTGTTTCTTCTTTGTACTATTATCATTGCATATCCAAAAATGAAATGTACTAATGAGTATGTAATTGACTTTCTACATATGAATGCACAACTGTATTGTTGCTATTTATGTCTCACATTTGTGCCGAGGTTGTGGTTGAAAAGTGTTTTCAGACCAGTCCAGTTACCAGTTTAGCCAAGAGAGGTAAATACATTAGACTGAAAAAAGTCACATAGCTTTTTGTGTGACATACTAATCATTACCACAGTCTATCCTATTACTCAGTTCTGTAATTAGGGTGTGGCAAAGGGGCAGCTGCCCCAGGCAAATGCTGTTAGGGAGCCTGATCAGTAGGTATGGATGTAGTGTGAGTGCAGAACTGGAGTTCATTTGTGAAGATGGAAGAATATTTCAGCTTTATAAATGAAATCCAATAGTGTAATGCAGTGGTAGCGGGATGTGTGTTACATTTTAGCAGGCAAGCAACTTGCTGCAGTAACAGAAGAGAGTTTTTTCCTTATCAGAACAGCCATTTGTCCTCATCTTTGGGTTGAGGGGCACCAGTCAGGTGACCAACCCAGGGGTACCAGATGAACTTGCTACAGCTGCACTGTTAGCCTTTCTAACAGGTAGGCAAAATGCGTGACAAGTGATCAGACTTGAAAATGGCAGCACAAAAAGCACTGGAAGCAAATGGGACAATGTTTATACCATTTGCATATTACAGAAGGGTACTAATAACGGATTTATATTGTAAAATGCTTAATAGCATTTTGTAAATTTGCCTTCTTGCTGTAGGGGTAAACAGTTTTACAGTACTAAAATGGTGGAATGCATGACACTAGTGGCGTGACTTCAGACGAATCCCTTGGAAAAGTAGGATACATCCAAAACATTAAGCCTAGTGTTATCTGAAATGTAAATTTCTTTAAAATGGCAATACTGCCATCTACTGGAATTTTAAATTAATTTATAAAAGTATCAAAATTACTTATTTTTACATTTTCAGACTAATTAACTGCATTTCAAAGTACCAGAAAATGAATACTTTGCCTTACTTTTAGTGCACACACTGAACAAGAAAGTGGGACAGCGGACTACTATAGTTTTGATAGAAAGAGATGTAAGATTTTTTTTCACCAGACTTTGAAACTTAGTGCATTTTGCATGAATGTTATATTTACTTTCTAAATATATTAATCTTTTGAATGAGAACATGTCGCAATGAAGGGTTAAAATCATGTTGCTATATTCCCTTGCCTAAAAATAACTAATTTTAAGAGTAGCAATGGCATCATAACACTTGTAAGTTTCTTTCCTAACTGATGTTCCTTACATCCCAGCAGTCTACAACTGTTGTTGTAAGCAGAGCACATGTAGTACTTGCAGCTCTTTCCAAAGCAACTTGGCCCAGGAGAAACAGGCAAAGAAGTCAGAAAGAGAAGCAGGTACACTTAAACTGGTATATAGCTATTTACATTTTATATATCAATGCATATGCATGTGTGTGTATATACCTGTTTTTTTTTCACTCTCACTGTCTCTATGTAATGTGAGACTGTGTGTGTGTGTGTGTGTGTGTGTGTGTGTGTGTGTGTGTGTGTGTGTGTGTGTGTGTGTGTGTGTATTTGTGTTACCATGAATGTGCATGTGTGTGTGTGTGTGTGTGTGTGTGTGTGTGTGTGTGTGTGTATTTGTGTTACCATGAATGTGCATGTGTGTGTGTGTGTGTGTGTGTGTGTATTTGTGTTACCATGAATGTGCATGTGTGTGTGTGTGTGTGTGTGTGTGTGTGTGTGTGTGTGTGTGTGGGAGGGGGTGGGGGTTACGTCCCTTTAATATCAGATTGTAACTAATTTCTATTCTGTTTATGTGCGTAGCATCAGGAAATCATTTTGCCCTGTGGTCATAGGTTCATAGATAAGTACTAGGCTATCTGCCTGAGGGCATCTATAAGCCTAGTCAGAATGTGTTAGCTTTCGCCACCCCCTTAGATTAGTTTCATGTGCCTCTGTCTAGCCGAGACATTAGTTCCCTGTGCCTCTGTCCAACAGAGCCAATACAGTGATCCCCAGGGTAAATTTTCTGTTTCCCATCCACTCGTCAAGGTTTCTCTTGAAGAGTGTTAGTGAGGAGCTCTGCCTAATGTAGATTGGAATCCTGTTCCAAAGCATGGGGAGTCTCTGGGACAGAAATCTATCCCTCCAGCAAGTCCTATTTATCGTTGTGGTGAGGTTTAGATCCCTAGAGTGTGTGGCTCTTGAGGATTTGTTTTTTTTTAGGTGGAGCATGTCCATCAATTCTGGGTTGAACATGGCCCTGTATGTCAGGCAGAGATCACCTCTGAGTAAGCGGTATGCAACTGAGTACAGCTGGAGTTTCTTCAGTCGGGCTGCATAGGACATCTGTTTCAGACCAGTGATCCTCTTGGTGAGATACTTTTGTGGTCTTTCCAGCTGTTGCAGGTGTCTTGTAAGGTACATCCCAAATGGGACATTGTACTCTATGATGGGTCTGATGAGTAGAGGGGCACAATAACCTTATTTGTTCTAGATGTGAACCCTTTTGTGATTAGGTGGGCCACATAGAAGGATTTTCTAACCACCTTGGCAATATGATTGTCAAAGGAGAGATTACTATCTACTTGGGTCCCCAGATCTCTTATTACATTTTCTGTATTTAGGGGACTACCACATATGTGGCAGTTTGCAGGTACTTTGTTTTTTCCAAAGGGGATGACTATGCACTTTTTCGCATTTAGCTTGAGGCCATGATATTGACAGCAGGTATCCGTCTCAGTGAGACCCTTCTGGAGGATGTCTGTATCAGTCGGAGAGTCAGTTATGGCCCCCAGTTTGCAGTCGTCTGTGAACTTGGTCAGCCATAGTCCTCCTGTGCTTGCCTGTACCTCTGAGAAGTATATACCAAAAAGGAGGGGTCCCAGGACTGAGCCCTGGGGGACGCCACTTGTAACCAGTTTAGAGTCGGACCTAGAGCCTGCAACTCTCACCGTGTGGGTTCTATCCATGAGCCAATTGGCAACCCATCTTGTGATGTAGGGGTTTATGTTCAGGCTGGTCAAAAGCCTTTGCAAGGTCTAGGTAGGCTGTGTGGACCTCCTTTCCCTCATCTAAAGCCTTGCTAACTGTCTCAAAGAAGTCCACCAGGTTTAGGAGCCATGATCTTCCCTTAACAAAGCCAAACTGGGTAGGGTCCAATGTTTGGAGGTTCCCAATGTCTCTGTTAATGAGTTCCATGATGATGCACTCCATAGCCTTGCAGACCAGGCTAGTCAGGCTTATAGGGCGATAGTTCCCGGGGTCCATTGTGGCTCCACCTTTGTGGAGCAGGATAACTGTTGCTGTGTGTGACTCTATGGGTACGTAGCCTGTAGAGAGGCTGATTTTGAACAGTGTGTTTAGGTGAGGGGTTAGTTCATTTTGAAGCTCGTGTAAGACACAGCCTGGGACTCCATCCGGTCCCATTGAAGCTGGTTTTTGGCTTTGGATAAGGCTGTTTTAACCTATGTGTCAGTGATTACCAGGGTTCTACATTCTTCTGGTATGGTTATGGGCCCTTTAGGGGGTGAGAGAGGGGTGACGTTTGTACTAAACCTGTCTGCCAGAATGTTGGCAATATCAGTCAGTTGTGTATTTTGTGCCATTCTGCACTAACTCAGAGCTATCAGTCGGTTCAGTGTATTTTGTGCCATTCTGCATTAACTCAGAGCAGATCTGAGTTTCCAGTTAGGTTCTTGACATAGCTAAGGAACGCTTTGTGGTTATCTTTGGAGTCCTTGGCAATTTTTCTTTCGAAGCTAACCTTGGATGATTTTATGAGGGATCGTAGTTTCTTGCTGATACTGATCAGGGATGTCTTTCCTTCTTGGGGTTTTACTCTTTTCTGTACTAGCTTCCTCTTTTTATAGTATAGTTTGTTTATGGCAGGGGTCCACCAGACTGGTTTCCTTTTCTTGGAGGAGTGAGTCTTGGTTTTGCTTGGGATAGCACGATCCATGCATTCTTGCAGGTTCTCATAGAGTGCCTTTGTAAGGGATTAAGCAGCTTGGACAGCATTGTCCTTTAGCATGGGGACTGTGAACCTTTCCACCTCGGTCTTAAGTAACGTGAAGTTTGCTTTTGAAAAGTTTTTCATGGTGGTTTCCTTGATTTGGAGTGGGGGCGGAATGTGGATATCCAGAGTAATTAGTCTATGGTCTGATCTAACCAGTGAGGAGTTGACTTCTGGTGTGGAACACCGGTCGCCCATGTTGGTGATGACCAGGTCCAATATGCTGTCACCTCTGGTGGGGGTGTTGACCAGTTGATCTAGGGCGTTCGAGTTTATAAATTCTAGGAAGCATTGGGCAAGGGAGTTAGTACTTGAGTAGTTCTCCAGTTATTGTTTGGGTAATTGAAATCACCCAATATTAGGGTGTTTGGTAGGACCTTCATATTTTCCAATGTCTCCAGAAATGCAGAATGGGGGTCCTGGATCATGGTGGGTGATCTGTAGCAAGCTACAATTTGAATTGCAGTTTTACCCGTTGTTATTTGCACATGGATGACCTCTGAGGCATTGTGCTGCACCACTAACCTGGAGGTGTGGGTATTCTTGATGAATATGGATACACCCTTACCTTTTGTGTTTCGGTCTGGGTTCTGTGGCTGAAAAGTATGGTATGAGTTATAGCCTGGTAGTGCCGGGGTGCTCTCTGGAGTCTTAAACCAGGTTTCTGTTACTGCACAGATATCGATGTTCTCCATACTGAGGAGTGCCTCGCGTGCATGCATTTTGAGGTTTAGACTTCTGGCGTGGACTAGCATTACCCTCAGTTTTTGGTTACTTGTGCTATTTATGGTGGAAAGGACAATTTGTGTGCTGCTCAGACAGACATCCCTTGTAGTTAATGCAGAAAGAATATATGACCTTACCATGTCCATTTGAGATTAATGTAAGAAACTCTAACTTGACATGAATTTTGATTACTTCCAGTGAAATACTTTGTGTTCTTACCATCTTCAGATAAGGATATTGCACTGCTAGAGCTGTGTCAGTACTGTTATTAGACATCCAAAACAACAAAAAGATAACAATCTTTATGTCGTTGCTCATTTTTTATACTGAAAGACCTTTGACTCAGCTGGACATAATATGATCTTGCTGGTTTTAAGGGACTTTGTGGTGCCTGATGGTGTTCTTAGAAAATTCCTTCCTCTTTAGAGAACCTTATTTGCTTTATTATTTCAAATATCCTACTGGATAACAAATTTGTGGTACAGAAACCTGGGCAGTAAATGTAGAACAGCTGAAGAAGCTAGAGGTGATGGAAATGAAGTGCCTGAGAGGGTTGTTAGGATGCACACTGTGGGACAGACGAAGAAATAGGGACATAAGAGCAGAAGTCGAAGTAACTCCAATTGCAGAAAAGATCAAAGAGAACAGATTACAGTGGTTTGGACACATGTGCAGAAAAGCAGAAGATGATCTGGTGAGGAAGATTTGGGACAGACAGGAAGAAGATAAGAGGAAGCAGTAACATCCAGTGAATAGGTGGATGGATTATATGAAAGAAGATGTGCTCCAGTCAGGCATGAGTGCTGAAGAAGGCAAGAGTGTGGCACTGAACTGAGAAAATTGGCAATAGTTAACATGATACCCCGACCCCATGTAGAAAAAAATGGGAAAAGGGGGGCTGCTCCTACTGGTGATGCACATGTGTGTGTGTGTTATCATCTTCTTTAAGAACGATGTTCCTGCTAACTACCACAGCAATAATCACACCCTACGTATGCACTCAGTGGTGAGAGACCTGGGCACACTAGTTGGCAGCAACCTTACCTTTGATCACAATGTCTCCACAGTGGTAACAAGGGCGTTTGTATTGCTCATCTCATAAATAAAGGCATTACCTCCAGGAAAAAAAAAAGAAGTTACAACCTCTCTGTACTCTTCCCTCAGCAGGCAAATAATTCAGTCCAATGTCCATTTTTGTTGTACCTTTCCAAGCACCTGCAGTAACTGGGGAGACCACAAAGATTCCTCAGAAAGAAAATTCAAGGTCTTCAGCATGTGTCCTACAAGAATCATCTGAAATCACTGTGACTTTATTCTCTTTCATACAGACTACTCAGAGGTGATCTCTGCCTTGCATATAAGGCAATCTTTGACCCTCCTTTATTGGAAATGCTGCATATCTAAGTCAAGTGGCACACAGGTTACTCACTCTAAAGGCTTTAACCTGGTATGTGCCATTAATAGAACCTGCTGAAGGGACAGATTTGTCTCCCAGAGGTTATCACACCTTTAAAACAGACTTCCACTTCATATCAAGCAGAGCACCATATTCGCCCTCTTCAAACGCAGTCTGGACGATTGGATGTGTAACTGTAAATACACCCCTGGGAGTTCCACCTCTGTCCCTCTTGGGCAGAGGAGATAGGTGCTGATCATGGATATAAGGGTAAAACCTGGCTAGGCATGAAAGGGCTCTAGGGTCATTAGCCTAGTAACCTCCTATGGTCCTATGTTACTTTGGATTGTTAAGGACCACAGGGTAAAATTTGATAACTTGATACGTCCAGTGTACAGATTTCCATGACCAAAAAATGGACTAATAAACAAAGTCAGTTCTTAAATATATATCTATATATATATATATATATATATATATATATATGTATATATATGTATATATGTATATATATATATATATATATATATATATATATATATATATATATATATATATATATATATATATCAATAAGTAAGTTGCTTAGAACAAAATCAACTATTATTGATGAATAGTTTACTTCAGTATTATTTTAGTGTTTCTTCATTAATGCTTGCTGCTTAGCATTTCAAGGATATCCCCTGTGTACAATTATGAGGCTCGATCACTATCTTTGCTAAGGTGCAGCTCACTTTCTGTAACTTTGCTTATAGTTAGTTTATTTATGTAGTACCTTGCCATTTACTGTTCTAATGTATTATGTATATATATTACAATGTAATAGTACATTCTCTGTCTAGAGTCTTTCTAAATAGATATGTCACAAAATGCTACAAGACTGTGAAAACATTTCTGTTGAAAGCTCCAGTTGTTTTATTGTTTATATGTTTGAACTAGGTATTTGGGCAGAAGTCAACTAAGACAAAATTAATTATTTTGCTACTTAGATGATCCTTTAGTTGTCACAACCCCCTGAGAATGACAGGAAATGCTAATTAATAATTATCAGTAGTCTGTAGTGCATTTGTAATAGTCTGCAAGCCAAGAAAGCTGATGAGTGATGTGCCCCATTTTTATGACTGTCATCACTGTAGTATCAGTTAACAGTATTCATGCCCTCTAGCACACACATTAATGTTTTAATGGGACAGAAAGCACCAGTACTTCTTTAAAATGATCAACTTTTGACATTAGTTAATGTGAGCCTTAGCAATCTGACTTGTTAATAGTACTTTGCAATACCTGTTTATATGTTTTGTTGAATGTCTTTTGAAATGTCAGACGCTGTAATTGTATTCCTCAGAAGTAAGGGTCTGCAAGTGTGAATAAGGGGATGCTTATTTATTCCAGCACTGTAGTACCTTAGGGAATGTCCTCTGTTTTGAGACATGGCTTGGAGTAAGTATATATTATGTGGTTCTCTGGTTCAACTCTCGGCTGAGGTGCCTTCTGTGCAGAAATCTGCATTTCCTCTCTTTGTTCTTGCGGGTTTTCTTTTGATGCTCTGACTTCCTCCCACATTTCAAAGACATACAGCAGATGGACTGGACACTCTAAATTGTACTTAGGTGTGAGTGTGTGTGCATGTCTGTGGTATGGAAGAGCAAACTCAAGAAGTGAACATTGGTCCTAGATGGCTGTCACTTTTGATGTGACACCTTGACACCATGTGCGAAAAAAAAAAAAAAATGTGAAGAGGACTTTTAAATGGATGGATAGATGTGTGTGTGTGTGTGTGTGTGTGTGTGTGTGTGTGTGTGTGTGTGTGTGTGTGTGTGTGTGTGTGTGCTCGTTTATGTGTGTATGTATCTATCTGTGTATTATATACCTATATCTACATAATATCTGTAGCAGAGAGGTGGTGCAGAGGTACAAACGTCTATACCAGAAGGAAACCAAGAACCAAAACCAAAAACACTCAACAACCAAGTCGTCTTGCTCCCGAGAACGAAAGTTCCACCCTCTTAATGAAATCCATTCAAGGGGGTGACAAAAACTGTTCTGTCCTCACAATATTCATGGTAAACCAAATAATTTCAAAACTGTGTCTGCCACTGTGAAATATACCAGAAGGCACGGCCATGGTTTAATAATGTTTTTTTCTGATTCAATCACAGTTTAGTTTTCAAATGTCAGGAGTGGCACTTTCAGGTCTTGTACTTCTGATCCATTTTGCTGTTATGGTGTATGTAATTCTTAGCACATAAAATTTATAATACCCAAGAATATTGTGGCATACCCATTAATACATAGTAAAATAAGGATAATGTCAAAATGGTGTGAGATCAAGTCAGTATAGTAAAAAAAGCAGCTACAGGAAATATTTATTTATTTATTGCTTTTGTTGACCTGAATTATGCAGCTGGACTGTGGTAGCCCCCTTTTAGCAGATTCCCAGAGAGAAAAGCTCCAGTAACAAAGTAGAGAGTTGTATACAACAGAGGAAAGGTAAACTTTAAGATTACAGTACAGCTATTGAACAACTGAAAGGTAAGCTATACTACAGAAAATCTACAGTCAGTAAAATATCATATATTAATACACAACAAATTGGCATACACAGTGACTTTTAAAATGTAATCTGCAATTTTGCATTTATGAGTAGGAGAAATATGAGAGGAGGTGTGGCAGATGAGTAGAGAGTAGAGAAGAGAGGAGGACTATATGAGTAGTGGTACATTTGTTAGCTGATGTAACGTAAGTTGTAGTAAAGCTGGGGTAGAGGTAGGTGGTGAGGAGGACATTAAATGCTCTTCAAAACATATAGAAAGTTATAGCTTCTTAAAAAAAATCAAAAGAGTTAAGGAAAAAATCTGAGAAAAGCAAGAAAAAAGTAACATGGATGATGTGGAGAGCCCAAGACTAGGGAGCACTGGAGGATGTTTATGTGTGTGTGTGTGTGTGTGTGTGTGTGTGTGTGTGTGTGTGTGTGTGTGTGTGTGTGTGTGTGTGTGTGTGTGTGTGTGTGTGTGTGTGTGTGTGTGTGTGTGTGTGTGTGTGTGTGTGTGTGTGTGTGTGTGTGTGTGTGTGTGTGTTGGGGGGGATGAAACAGTAGGCAGTGCCTAGGGCACCATTTCATCTAAATCTAACCCTGTGCATAACAGTTGCTGTAATGTATTTTGTTGCAGTTAAATGCCAGTAGCTATAAATGTTCCTTTGTGAGATGGGCCAACATAGTGTGGTACACAGGCTTGTCGTAATGTAAGAGTATCATGGCTACATGTCAGTCTGTGCATACTACTCTTAAAAGTTTGCAGCATGAACTATAAGGTTGTTTAAAAGGGTTGGCTGTGACAGGGTGATACTTATGACTTAAAGTGCCCAGGGTACCTCTAACTTGACATTTGTTGGGGACTCCCAAAATGCTAACACCGGCCCTGGTTCAAACAAAAATCCACAAGATGCCAATAAAGTTGCTAATAGATTAAGTACAATTTCAAAAAGCTTAAGCCTAATGCAGAAATGAAACAAAATAATTATGCAAAAGCCAAAGCAATGAAACAAACAAATGTTACATTAATTTCTAGTTTTTTATATAATATTATGTGGTGCTGCGGTAGCGTTGTCGCCTCACAGTAAGACACTGTTCGATTCGATTCTCAGTTAGAGCATCTTCTGCATGGAGACATGCATGAATGGGCGTACATTCATTGAAGGTTGTGCGTCAGGCCTGGCAAGCCGGTACGTAAAAATCAACTGCCAATCATTAGTGGACCGGAGTTCCGCTGTGGTAACCCTAACTGGGAAAAAGCCGAATGACACAAACAAATGTGTGAATTAACTATGCCTCTGTCGCATATCGTCTACTCAGAGGCGATCTCTGCTTAACATACAAGGCCATGTCAAACCCAGAGCTGTTGGACATGCTACACTTAAAGAAATCCCAATCCCTCAGAGCTACACGCTCCAGGGATCTAAACCTTGTCATCACAATAAACAAAACATGCTGGAAGGATAGGTTCCTGACCCAGAGACTCCCCAGACTCTGGAATAGATTGCCCATACATGTCAAGCAGAGTGCCTCTTTGGACCTCTTCAAGAGGAACCTTGACGATTGGATGGGAGAAAGGAAATTCACCCCAGGGATCACGCCAGTCGCCCTGCTAGACATGGGTCCAGGAAAGTAAATAATGTGGGAAGAAATAGCCAGGGAATTGTTATGGCTAGGCTTGTATAGGCCCTAGGGCTGATAGCCTAGTACCAACCTATGAACCTATGAACCTATGAACCTTTAAAAAGACTGTTAGTGCAAGATGTAATATGTCAGTGAAGCAATTAATAAATTGAGTTATGAAATGCTCCAAACTATAGATGCAGATAAACCAATATTAAAATGCTGTGATATGAATAAGACAGGGTGCTGCAAGCAGGTGCCAGTCAAAATAAAGTAGGAGTTAGCATACAAGACAAGCACATTTACACATAAAAAAGTGAGATGCTGTCACAGAAGGAACTGTTAGCAATAATGCATGAATGTGAGAAATTCCATAAATAAGTATATGGTAAAGAAAGTCGGGGAGGGGGGCAAAAATACTGCAAAGCAACTTCACAAAGTTTTGTACATGGCATCACAAATATTACAGAAGATGTTACATAAAAAGTTTTAGTAAATTGTAAGTGGCAGACATTTGAAGTTGGATATGACCTCCATACCATATATATAATAGAGCAATAACCCACGCCTGGGTGTGGGTAATGCTGGATTTACCCACAGTTGGTGTGGTTTGGTCACGAGGGCAAAGCCCGAGTGGCCAAACAAAGCCAACCATGGGTAAATCCAGCATTACCCACACCCAGAAGTGGGTTATTGCTATTATACAATGACATTATTTAAGAAAAAAAAGAATTACTTTTCTTAAAAAATGTCATTGTATAATGCCTCCTTGCTGCCCTTCCGCAGCTGTCTGGTATTCTGCGGCAGTTCTGATGTACTGCACATGCATATGCCCACACAGTACATCAGAGCTGTGGGCAAAAGCAACGGAGAAAGCAAGATCTCTGTTGCTTTTTACAAACTGTTTCACTATGTTAAATGGGTTTAACATAGCGAGACAGCTTTAAAAAAGCAACGGAGAATCTTCGTTGCTTTTTTAAAGCTGTCTCGCTATGTTAAACCCATTTAACATAGAGAGACAGTTTTGAAAAAAGCAACGGAGAAAGCAAGATCTCCATTGCTTTTTACAAACTGTTTTGCTATGTTAAATGGGTTTAACATAGCGAGACAGCTTTAAAAAAAGCAACGGAGAATCTCTGTTGCTTTTTTAAAGCTGTCTCGCTATGTTAACATAGCGAGACAGTGTGAAGCAATGGAGATCTTGCGTTCTCCTTTGCTGTAAAAAAAAAAAAAGAGTTATAGTAATGGAAAAAGTACAGGCGACCGGATCTTTTTCCATTACTATAACTCAGATTTACAACATGCACGCTGCCAATCAGCGTGCACGTTTTTGAATATTAATGGGGGGTCATTGAATAATATCAAATTATACAGCTTCAGATGCAACATTTGCATTATTTTTGCATTTTATTTTGTTTATAAAGATAGTCATTTAAATATTTTTTCAGTGCTGAAAATCCCTGCTACAAAAACACAAAAGACTGATCCTGGAGTACTTTGCTACCTAAACCAATGTATTGACTATGTTATTTCCATGCTAAATACTTCAGTAGTACTTTCTTACTTTCTTGAAAGACAAGCTGTCAAGGAGTTCTTGCAGATGGAGTACCTCACACTAAAACTTAACACATGATGATGTAGTAGTGAAATCAAAATGTTTTGCAGCTGTATGTCACTTGTTGCCCAATGCCTGCCATGGCATCATTTTGTGGGGTTGATTATAAATAAAAAATGAGCAAATGGTAAAACTTTGAGAAAACATAGTACACTATAATCTTCATTTTTTTTGTAACTGTAACATGTGGAGTATAACAGGAAACAAAACAAATTACAAAAAAGATGTTGTTCAAAATGACATGTGTGCAAGTGCATGTTCCTGTGCCCCCGGGCTATCCCTTGCATCACCTCCTCTCCTCTGAGGAATTTCAGTATCATATGGTCCCAATCCATCATCTCCATTGTGGGTATGCATATCCGTCCTGTCCAAGCCAACTCCAGTAGACATGCACTCAAGTAATCTAATGATATATATACAAAAGAACACACATACATAGGAGGTTTTTGGACTGCCGTCTTACTTTTTAGCAGGATTTTCTATTTTCAGATATGGGTTATGAATAAAGAAATGTGTGTGTGTGTGTGTGTGTGTGTGTGTGTGTGTGTGTGTGTGTGTGTGTGTGTGTGTGTGTGTGTGTGTGTGTGTGGAATTTATTTTAAATTTTTATTTTTCATTACAAGAAATATGCAGAAGATCTTTAGATAGATTATTAGTAGAAACTAGATGGATTGTGGAGTGCACACTTAAAGCAGCAAGAAGAATTACTAAAATAATAATTCATAATTCTTTGGGTAATTCTGCAGTTACCTATGTCAGAAGTGAAAGGGAGGGAATTTTAGAGATGTACTGGCACTGAATTAGATATGCATTTACCAAATTACTTCCCAATGAAAGGCTGCCTGAATTAAAAGCATGAACAAGAAAAGCTCAGCATTATTTTCTTTACAGGGAAGAAATAAACTGTGTCCAGGATTTAAAGCTCAAATTTGGCAAACTAGTAATTCCTAATTAACTGAGAACACAAATGCTTGTGAGGATACAGGAATCACATATGGAAATAATAAAGTACAAAGAAAGAATGAGAGAGTTATAATGTATTGGCCATAAATGTGAATTCAGACAGAACAACCAGTGCAGAGCTGTGCCATCTGCAGTGCAAAGCATAACAGCAATCCAAAAGCAGAAAAGGTAGCTTGCCCAATATCATATTGTCCATGGAGACAGGTGGGCTCAAATATGTTCCAGCTCAAATAAGCCATCTATCTTATATATGTATACTATTCATGTAAATTTCCAGAGACAATCAAAATGACATATACATTTGTCTGATTAATACATTAATGTCTATATTCACAAGACAGAATGCCTGTTGTTCTGCTAATGATCATTACAAAAGTCAAGAATTTAAAATATCTGCATGTGAGTAGGAATTAAAAATCCCAGTCTGTCCACAGCCAAACATAACTTTAAAATGGATGTGTGACATAAGCAGTTCTAGTGAGAACCATTAAGAAGTCAAACAAAAAGGCACTGCTGGAAAAAAAAACATTAAGAATAATCTGTATCTTAGTTTCAGACATTATTAGTTTGTGCGTTATCCCCTATCAGTAACTGTACAAAATGCAGTAAAGTGAAATACCAGCTGAAATTGGTTAATAGTCTTCATAAAAGCAACAAACTACAAGACATTAAAACCCTGAAAGGCAGGGACGACTTCCCTTATTTATTTTGTCCACCCTACTACAAAGTGTAGAAAATTGATTTTCATGTTCAGATAGTCAGTGTAGACTGCTTTAATA
>NC_056728.1:719670939-719866317 GCF_019279795.1 Protopterus annectens
AGGTACATACCAAAGGGGGCACTGTACTCAATGATAGGTCTGATGAACGACAAATACAGTAGAACAATGACTTCCTTGGACTTAGATGCCATACCTTTGTTTATAAGTTGTGAACATAGAATGATTTCCTCACTACTGTAGACAACTGATGGTCAAAGGCTAGATTACTATCTATGTGTGTCCCTACGTCCATAACCACTGGGTCAATTCTAAGGGGTGTGTTGTCGATATGATAGTTACCAGGGGTGTATGACTTCCCAAATGATACTATTATGCATTTCTTGGCATTTAGTTTTGACACTAGTTATTTGTCTGTGTCAGCCCCTCCTGGAGAATATTTGTGTCAGTGCAGGAGTCAATGACAGCTCCTAATTTGCAATCATCTGCAAATTTAGTCAGCCAGAGACCACTGACTTCAGAGAAGTAAATGCCAAAAAGGAGCAGTCCAAGGACTGATCCCTGAGGGCCTCCACTTGTGACTGACTTCTTTGTAGTGGTGGAATCCCCAGTTCTAACTTCCTGGGTCCTGTCTATGAGCCAGCTGGCTATTTACCGGGTAACATACGAGTCTATACCTAACCTCTTGAGTTCGTCAGCAATACTCGACTGGGCTGTTGTGTCAAATGCCTTGGCCAGGTCAAGGTAAGCAGTGTGAACCATTTTGCCCTCAACCATTGCTTCAGTTACCTTCTCAAAGAAATTCGCCAGGTTGAGTAGGCATAATCTGCTGTTGACAAAACCAAACTGATTTGAGTCCAGTATCTAGAGGTTTACTATGTCTCTATTGATCATTTCCATGATAATTCTTTCCATGGCTTTACATAAGACTAGTGAGACTTATGGGTCAATAGCTTCCAGGGTCTGTAGATAGACCACCTTTGTGCAGAGAGATGACTGCTGCTGTTCTCCATTCATGAGGCACAAAGCCTGTTTGTAGGCTACAGTTAAATAGTAATTCAAGAAAACCTGACAGGTCATGTTTCATGCTATCTAGAAGGCATCCTGGGATATTGTCTGTGCCCATTGATGCAGTGTTCTTGGTCACAGAGAGCATTAAGGACCTGTTCCCTAGTGATAGTAGGGGGAGATATATTTGATGGTATTTCCTGAGGGAAGGTTGAGGGGACAAGAGAGGGGTAAAGTTGAAGCTGATTTTATCAGCCAGAAGGTTTGCTATATCTTCTGGCTCAGTATAGGTGGCATCATTTACAGTGAGCTCTGCACACAATTGTGTATTGCTTTTGAGGTTGTGGACATAGCTAAAGAATGCTTTGTGGTTGACCATGGCCTTGGAGGCCAAATATACCTCAAATTTGGCTTTTGTAGCCTTTATTTGCTCTCTGAGTTGTTTATTTAGTTTGATGACCGTGCTTATATCCTGCTGGATGCTGCACCTCCTAAGTCGTGCCATGATTTTATTCCTTCCATTATACAGCCTACTGATTTTGTGATTCCATCAGGGTGGCTTGTTTTTTGAGTTAGTTCTGTACTTCCTCGTAAATGCCAAAAAGGAGCATTTACATTTTATTAAACACAGCCATCCTAAACATTTTAAATAACTTATTTAAATAACTCATTTAAATACAAATTATTCAGAATTGATCAATGAACTATTTTACTAAACTTTTTTATAAGATATATTCTTTATGATAGACTAAATAAACATGACAATAAAACTCTCACTGATTTAAACATTTGTAAATTTATAAATATAAAGAAGAATTATTCTAATAAAATTTCATATATTAACCTCAAGATTGAGGTTAATAAAATGTGTATGCATTACTTTAAAAAATGTGTAGGCAGCATTTTAAATAAGATGTAATTTTTCAATCAGTATTTAATTGGATTAATTGGGGTTTGAACCTATGTATATAAAGTTGGTTGTTTGCATTTGTATTTTGTCCAATGAAGGTGAATGGCCGAGGTACCAACAGTTTTGCTGTGTTTCTGCCTCTTTTGTTTTTTTGATATTAACATGGTTGAACAGGGATTCTGTGAGCAGTTCTGCAGAGACAGCAGTGTTCTCAGGGTTTATGGAGGCTTGAAATTTTGCCAGGTTATCAGTTAATAGTAGGAGGTTAGGGGGTCATGGTATAGGAAATGCAAATGAGCTATTATATTGTGTCACCAAATACTCTTCCGTCTCTGATTTATTTGTTCAGGTCATCAGGACTACTTGGTGTATTTTAATGTTGGATTGCAGTTTACAGAAGTGTTACCTAGATTCCTTGTTTGTTAAGGTTTAGATTTACGTGAAATTGTATCTTACAAGTCTCCCATGAACACTGTTAACATAGCTAGAATAGGTATGGTTAAATGTGGGTGTTGTAATGTATGTAGTCATGTGTGAAATGGCACTGTTTAAATAATTAATGGAAAAGTGCATAAACTGAAAGAACAATATCCATGTCCTATTAATAGGGTGGTATATGGCATTAGATATTGTTTGCACCCCCCCCATTAACAGTATATATATATATATATATATATATATATATATATATATATATATATATATATATATATATATATATATGTGTGTATAATGTGGTTTTCTATCATTTTGTCGATTTCACTGTAAGCGAATTATCATTTCTGCGAACTGTAAGAAGGAAAATCCACTGCAGAGAATGACAAAAATGTTAAACGCGGAAGTGGTGAATGCTCAAATTCGACATAATTCAAATATTTACCACACTTCCGTAAATGGAATTACTGTCCATTGTACAGTAAAGAACATGTATGCAGGGGGGCAAGCCCTCCTGCACCTCCCATGTGGGGGGGCTGTGCCCCCCCCACACCCTCTGCTACTTAGGTATACAAACTCCGAGATTGCACTATAGTGAGGGAAAGGGTAAATTTTCCCATCCCCACTATAGTGCAATCTGCATGAAAATCTAGAAATGCACAAGAGTGAATGCTGTATTGCATTTGCTGTAGTACATTTCTACATTTTTGAATTTGATCTTGCGATCTTCTCATTCTACCAAATGGGTTGATTTGGACTACTGTGAAACTCATAGAATCTGATAGCCCATTTGATAGTAAACCATAGCATATATATATATATATATATATATATATATATATATATATATATATATATCAACTTGCACTACAGAAGAGAAATAGCTGTACTGCACTTTCATTAAAAAAAATATACAGCCGGTTCAGCTGATTTCATCCAGCTATACATGCTCGGTTGGTAGTGGATGTAAAAAATCTAAAACATCACTGCAACCCATATACACAAATTCTACAGTCACACTGCTCTGCAGAAAAGAGAAAATAAGAAACAGTGCAGTACTCTGCCACATTGCTCCAAGCAATGCAGCACTGACTTTGTGAACTACAGCAAAGGAAAATCACACCAAAGTGACTGATGTGGAATGCCTAACTTAAGTGTAGCTATGTATTGTTCAGGATGCATAGGTGCCTGGCAAAAAGGAGAAAGAGAAAAGAAGCCTTCCTAGGTACTTACTAGAAATGCAGTCCAGGAGACCATTAAAGAGTCTAGCCCTAATTCCCCAAAGCACTGAATGGTCGAATGACTTGTTCAAGCTCACACATTAGGCAACTGAAGGTAGAAAGACTCAAACCCTGTATCCCTGGCATATTGAACAGCCAGCTTCATTCCTCTGCAGAAATTGCTGGGGTTTAGTCCTCTAAAATAACTGGCAGAGTTAGCCAAGATGGAGTAAAAGTTACATGAAAGGGGTACCCAGGGAAAATTAAAAAGCATACAAAAGATAAAAACACATTAAGGAGGATAGAAAAGGCTTATGTAGAAGCTTGGGAAGGATCGTAAGAAAATATATGGAAGCCAGAGCAAGAATGGAACATAAACTAGTCCAGGAGTGAATTAGTGAAGGCAAATTCTTCAGGTACATCTTAAAAGGGCAGAAGAGAGGGAACACCTTGTTCAAGTTAACTAATGATTACAGCAGGATGAAGAATTACCTGAAGTGCTGTGCAACTTTTACAGCATTCACAAAAAAGAGGAATAATTTGCTGGGAAGGAAGCAGAATGGAGTGAATATATAGGAGTACAAAGAATCAGCATTTGAAATGTAGAAAAAGACATGATCAAGCTGCAGAGAGGAAAAAAACAGTTTTCTTGTGATTCCTATTACAGTTCTTAAGAATCTGAATGAATTCCAAGAAAATCTCTTCAGACAGATCTTCACCACTTCCCCTATAACAAGAGAGATCCCAGATGACAGGAAACCCCCTAAAACCATTTCCCTATTCATGGGTGGGATGGGGAACACTCTGGGTACTGCAAAGTCCTCACTTTCATTGCAATGTTTAATAAAGTCTCAGAGAATTTTTAAGTAGTCAAGAAAAGTATGATTTCCCTCTTGAAAGTCAATAATCAGCATGTGAACCAGCGGGCTGCCTGTTATAATCTTGAGACTTGTAAGTGTGAGCCCTGGAATTACAAACCAAATGGTCCAAAAAGACATGACAGCACTGAATGTAAAATACGTCTGTTTTCCTTTAAAGTTGCTTTCTGCAAGAGGCAAGTCCTCCTGTAACCTGGACATAGAGGGTAAACCTCACTGACCCCTTTGAACTTATATATACTGACTCCAAAACTGCAGTATCTTGGAAAGAAGGAAATAGTTTGAAAAATGACAGTCTCTAACTTAGTATATGTAAGCCTGCTTTTTAGCTGAGGTTTGCTGTTCCAGAACTTGCATTGTCTTTGCATATAAAATGGTTACTGAACCGGCATGGCTCTGATGCTTTGTTGTCAGTCAAACCTCCCATGATTTTGTGGCTGGATTATACTACAAATAGTAAAGAGGATTCTGATGGATATAATCAGCACACACACTTTAGAAAGGCCTTTTCAATGGTCCTTTACAAGGAGCATCTTGCAAAATGTTTGGAGGCAGATTTAAGGTAAATGCTAGACAGGAGTATAAACAAAAGTAGTGATCTCACTGTAGTGATAGGCCTATGTTGTCTGCTTCCATCCTTCGTCAAAGTAAGGGTCTGAAGATCTGACTTTGCCCACTATAGACTTTGGATTCCAAACCACGGAACCTACAAAAGACAAAGGACCTTATACTCAAATACCAGGATACATTAACCCAGCACTTAGCTCATATTCTGATCTGAGGCTCAAAGACCATGTGACTAGAACCAGAGGACAAGCATTATGTTTGTACCAGAAAACCATATGGTAAGGATTCCAAAAAGATAACGGAAGGGGGAAGGAGAGTGGGAAGCTGAGGAAGGATGGAAACAGACAACACAGATCTATCATTATAGTGAGAACATAACTTTCATATCTGATGTTGTCTCTTCCATCTGTTCCTTAATGGATGGGACATAGTTCCCAGCAAATGACGCCCTTGGTGATCTCAGCAAATGCAGCCCTTGGTGGTCTAATGGAAGCATATTCTGGAAGATGGCTGAAATAAAATCAGCCATATCAATGGAAAGCAAATCCAATGTATAATGTGAAATGAATGTCTGACTATTAGACCAAGTGACTGCAGCACAAATATAAATAAAGGCCCTTAAAAAGAAGGCCAAAGTAACCACACATCTGGTGGAATGAGCCTTGACTTGTTTGGGTAAAGTTAAACATCTCTCTCTGTATACAAAGGAGATGGGTTTGGATAGCCATCTAGAAAGAGTCACTTTAGAGACTCATTTTACCATTTTGTCTGTTGAAAAGGAGACAAACAACTCATCAGATTTCCTGATTTTCTTTGTACAGTGAAAGTAGAAATGGAGCTGACTATGCACAAGTAGCAAGTACACCGTATTGTCCCCTTTGTTGGCAAATTTTTGGGAAGAAAACAAGGAGACTGATAGATTGACTCAGTCTGTTGCTACCTTAGGAACAAGGGATGGATTAGTTTGCAAGAACACTCTATTCTTATAAAAATTAGGTAAGAAATTTGGCAAGAAAGAGCCTGAAGTTTATGCTACCAAAAATAGCATTTTCCAGGCTAGAAATCTAAAGTCCACCTTGGCATCAGGTTCAAATGGAGAGCTCATTAGAGCCTGCACCATAATTGTGATGTCCAAGGAGGGGTAGGATGCCTTCAGGAGGCCAGAGAAGGAATGATAGCCTTGAGAGCTCCTTGTGTAACCTAAGAAAGGTGATAGAAGATTGATTCTCTCCAATACAGAAACTTGAAATAGCTGCAACTGGACCTGGATAGTGAAGTACCTCGCCCGATTTTCAAAAAGGGAGGCCAGGAAATCTAAAGTAGCTGGAAGAAGAGTAAAAAAGGATCAGAAATTTTCTGGGAGGCCCAAGTAGAGAATTTTTTTTACTTGCATCTGTAAATCTTTCTGGTAGGTTGTGTTTTGGGATGAAGTACGAATTTGGATTACTTAAAGCCTGGACTGGCTAGACATAAATGCAAGTGAAGAAACCAAGTGGTTAACTTGAGGGCCTGGATGCCTGGGCAAACCATTGCATCTGGGGGAGAGTGAGGATCTGGATTGATATACAGCACCCAAGGAGGGTGTATCAGACGAGACCAGAGGAAGGGAAAACACAAATGTCACAGCCAGAAAGGGCAATGATTATAGCCATGACCTTCCTCTCCATTACTTTCTGCAGAAATTGCAGGACAATAGGGATAGGAGGAAAGGCATACAGCAGCCCAGGGGTACCACATGTGGGTCAGAGCACCTATCTGTGACTCCCACCCCCAGGGGATCAAGGCAAAGTACCTGCTGCACTTTGTGCTGTGAGGAGAGGCAAAGTGATCACAGCATGGTCGTCCACAGTGACAGAACATCTGATCTGCCACCATATGATTTACTGGAAAGCTAGACCTGCTCAACCTGTCTGCTAGAACACTGGGCTTCACTGGGATGTGCATTGCCATCAAAAAGCAGTCAGAAGATATTGCCCTTTGCCATACCCTCATTGCTTCTCAACACAACAGTTAGGAGTATGTTCCCCCAGTTTATTAATGTACCAGATTACAGACATGTTTTCTGTCTGAAAAGCAATCACTCTTCAAGGGAGGAAGGGAGTCCTGAAAGACCCTCATCTCTAGATTATTGATAGGAAGACTGGCCGGTGGGGGGCATGTGCCTTGTACTGGGTTTGCCATGAAGTGTCCCACCCCCACCCCAGCTGGGAGGCATCCGTGGTCACCGTGGCTTTGGGAGTAGGTGGGACAAATGGATGACACTGTGATATCATGGGAGACTTGAGCCACCATCGGATGTGTGCTCTGCAAATATTTGTTAGGAGTACTTTAAAACTCATTGGTTGATGTCTGATGGACCACTGAATCATAAGCATCCACTGGAGCACTAACATGTGCTACCTGGCAAAAGGGACCAGGGTAATGGCAGCAGCCATAAATCCTAGCAGTCAAAGAATCAGTCTTGCTGATAGCTTCTGGCAAGAGAGAACCTCTAATGCCTGACTGTGGATGACATTCAATTTGTTTTTCAGGAGACTCACTATCTGGCATGCTGTGTCCAGATGCATGCAATAAATTCTGTGTTCTGGATTGGAAGAAACTTGGACTTGTCTGATTTCACTGTGATGCCCAATCAGGAGTAACAGTTGAGCAAGGAGTCCCTGGCACAGATGAAAAGATTTCTGTTAGGTGTGGATATGAGCCAGTCATCGAGACATGGGAACACCCAAAACTCTTGCAATCTGAGATGAGCTGTGACGACCACCATATATTTAGTGAACACCCAGGGGGCTGTAGTGAGACCAAAGGGCAGAGCTTTGAATTGGAAGTGACAGGCTCATGGTCAGAACTGACAAAACTTTCCAGTTCACCTGTCCATCATAATGTGAAAGTATGCATCCTGAAGGTCTATTCAGCACATCCAATCATACTTTCTCAACAATGAGATAGTAGGCTGTACTGTGACATTCCAGAACTTCATTTAGCTGACACACTGATTGAGATGGCTGAGGTCCCCATTCTTTTTTGGCATCAAAGAGAATCTTGAGTAAGCGATGGATCTGTGTAAGTCTGGTGGAACCTCATGGATGACTTGCTAGTCCAGCAGCTTATTTATTTCTAGAACTGCTGCTTGTCTTTGGGAGGGTAGAATATTTGGCAGCTTTTTGATGGCAGGAAGGTGAAACAGAAAGAGAAGTGAATAGCCTCTGGTTATGATCTCCTGCACCCACTTGTCTTGGGTTATGAATTTCCAGGCCTTGGTGTACAGAGATAATCAACACCCCCCCCCGACTGCCCAGAGTGTGGCAATCGGGCAACCATTCAGGAGTGCTGATAAGGCCTCTGAGTGTGTCCCAGAAGCCTTGGTGTTTTGGTCCACCTCTGCTGCGAGGGTGATGTCCACCATTATAATCCTTCCCTCTGTCTTGCTCAAGATAATCTTTGAGATTTCTGGAGCCACAGCTTCTTTCCTCCCTTCTGGTTCCTAGAGAAAGATATTTGGGAGGTAGAGAGCCATATTTCCACATCAGAAAGGGTTTTCTCATCTTGCTCACTTCTGAAAATTGTATCCTTGACTTTAGGCCCAAAAAGTGTTCAGCCACCATAAGGGTCATTGACAAAGGATGTGCTCTACAAAGTCACAGAAGTACATTCAGGCATTTCTCCTTAAGGTAATACCAGTTCCTGTGGCTCTCAAAGTGCTGTCACTTGAAAAATTGTTTGGAGTATTGACACACTGGAAAGAAACTGTAGAATGGCCAACTACAGGTCCAAGGTTTGGGATTTGGAGAGTTCATTGTCAAATTCCTCTGGAGTCTCATGACATGTGCTGAGTAATCCAGCATCCTTAGAGTGAAGGCAGCTAAAGCATACACCCACTTCCCAAAACTGCCTTGGACTGTCTGCTGTGAAGGATGAACAAAAGAGCTCTCTAAAACCAGCTATTTCCTAGTGGCAACTGTCACTATCACAGAATTGACAGTGGGACCCTTGCTTCAATGCCGACAGTCTTTGAGTGAGACTATTTAGGACTTCAGTGGACCACCCACCTTCCTGTCATACAAGTTCAAGGATGTCCTCAAATGAAATGTCCTGAAGAGGGATCTGCGGAACCCATTCCTGTCATCAAAATCACTGTCTTCAGTTAAAGACTCCTAAGAGGAGCACATATGATTGGATGCTCCAGTAGGACTCAGATGAAGAATGGGAGTCCCAGATACAAACTTTCTCAAGGCTCAAAAAGCCTAGCTGTCCCGGCAGGATGGGATGAGTAGGATCAGAACATAAGGTCATTCTACAGAGGAGAGAGCTGAGTAAGTAAGAGTAGACTGCTTAAACAACAGGGATAATGCTCTCTTGACAGACTTGACAGACTTGAATGCCGAAGCCAAGGGAGAACCCAAAATTTCTCCAGATGGAGGGAATGCAGCCACTACAGTTAAATTTTGGAATTCAGGTAGACTAGGTTCTAAAGCCAGCACTGGAGCTAAGCTGTCTAACACTGAGGCTCCAGGAAAATGGGGTCAACTCTGAAGTTTTCAGTTCAGACACAACATGAAGCCAGAAGATCAGAGAAGGCACCAGAATCGAAGACAACTAAGTCTTTGGATCTGACATGGACAAACTCTCGGTAACACTCAGAGCCATAGTGCAGTCCCCAAGCCCTGAAAATGTATCACAGTAGAAGCCCAAATAGGATGAGTGGAGGAACCTAAGCTCCCAGATCTGGCAGTGGCCAGCATCTGGAAAACTGAAAAAACTGATTCTGGGTCCCAAGAAACTTCCTCATCATTCAATCCACGACTGCTTCTGATATACGTCTGGTTAACCAGACTGACTACAAAGAAGAGACAGTCTCTGGGAGACTCTAGAGGATCTGTGAAACAATGACTTCTATAAAAAGGGAGAATGAAGACTTTGAGAAATGAGCTCAGGGGAAAACCTCAGCTCTGTAAAAGGAGGAGTATTGTAACCAGCCATAATCGGCTCAGAGAGTGGCACTGGATGCAAGATCTTAGGCATTTTCAGAGCCAGAGCTATGGACACAGCAGATGAAGAAGTACAGTCCAGGGACCATTTCTTACAATCCTTGGATTTCTCACTATTTCCATCTGTGGTTTTCTCTCCCTTAAGCCTGCCCTAGGATTTCATAATAGAGTTGGAAATTCCAGCAGTAGCACACTGAGCCTGGGATGAAGCTCCCACAGGGGAAGGGAGGAGTCCCTTCATCCCCAACTTGTTTTTGCACTCCATAATGGCCCTGGAACTGAAAGCAGTGCAGATAATTCACTGCTCTTCCAAGTGGGTAGCACCAAAACAATATATACACTTAGAGTTTGAGACAGGATTTTTTGAATCCCAGTGCTTTTTTCAGACATTGTAGAAAGAGACAGAGACAACAACTATAACCAAAACAACAATCCTGACAACGTTACACTATCAACAAACCCCAACAAAAGTATTAACATAAACAAATACTATCCACAAGATACCCAACTACAAACTCTAAAGGATGGCAAGAAACACTGAGACAAGAGTTATGAGAGAAAAAAAGAGCACCAAGGGAGCAAGTGAAAGAACTATGATAGACATTTTGTTTTAGTGAAAGAAGGAAAAGACACATATTAATAAATACTAATACAATTTCAGTGAGAAAAAGCCTCACTGCTGCTAGCATAAGCTTGTGTGATGGAGATCTGTGTCAGAAGCAATGAAGCATAAAACTAGATCTGCGGTAATGTTATGGGAAAGAGGGAATAATGGGTAAAGATAAGAGCTTAAACTTTGGATCCAAAGTCTAGAGTGCCCAAAGTCCAATCCCAGGTCAAGTCTGGTGACCTATCTGTAGAGGAACAGAAGGAAGAGACAACATCAGATCATTTACTTAAAAAAACAGACAAGGCAGGTTAAGTGCCTTAATAGTATACTATCCCTCCATCTTTACCATCTATCTTATCTTTTCTCCACCTGACTTATATCCTCCTAAATGTCTCTGTGGATTTAATTTCCAGCAACGTTTCTGGTTGCTGATTCCGTGTCCACAGTTCTCAATGTTCAGAAGTACTTTCAGGGATCCATGAAGCACTTCAGTCTCTACAATCTGTTGATTGTGCTCCCATTTTTCCTTTCTTTCCTTCCGGTTCAATGTGTACCCCCACACATCTCAGTGACATGTCTGTCTGCACCAGAATCATGCCCCACATTTCTTCTGATCTTAAGAGAGAAGAGCTCTAACTCCTTTGGCCTCTAGTTGTATTCATTGCTGCCCATCCCATTTCTTTTTTTCTGGTAGCTTTTTCCAGATTACTTCAAACAACCTTAGGGCATTTTCCCCCTATATGTTCTCTAGAACTACATCATTACTCAAGGTGTGTTCTGGCCAAGGCCATGTACAGCGTAAGTGTTATGCCTTTGGTTGTGAAATCTACTTCCCTGAGTTCATTCCTCATATTCTGTTCAGTGGTGGCTGGGAACATCAAAGCAAGGGGAGGGTGCTGCAGGATGCAAATGAATGAGTGGGGCTAACTAGAAAGGGATGAGACTCTGTTACAGCAGATCAATGACCTTTACCTGGTAACTTTCACCTAGACATTGTCTCAATATGTACCCATTTGTTATTGCCACTTTTCTAAAAAAAAAATATATATATATATATATATATATATATATATATATATATATGCATATCTATATCTACATATATATATATCTAAAACCTCAGATATCTCTTTGCAATATGGATCCCTAGACAAAAGACTTTATGGGGGCCACTATTGCACACTGGTCCCTACCTCCTCAGTGCCTTTCCACTGTTTCTCCTCATCATAGCCACCACCATTCATTTGGATTACTTCTTTCTTGTTTTTCACACTTTGTCTTACTTCTTAGCCTCCCAACACAGACTAAATGACCAGCACTCACTGTAATATAACAAGAGGAAATGAGTGAATTATGCTTGGAACTTGGGCCTGCTAGGCCTACAAAAGTCATAGGGTTCTAGATGCTCTAACATGCATCTTACAGTCTTTTTACAACTTTTTTTTATTCTAACAATGATCTGTACCAAAACAATCATGAGTAAAGAAAGAAACTCAATCTTGTTTTTTTCTTTCAAGGAAAAATAAGTTGTGTTTGAAGCATAATATTCAAAGCCAACAAAATAGTAATTCCACAATAAACCGAGAAGACAAATTCTTGCAAGAATATATAAATGTTATCTGGGAATACTGCCTGCCTTCCTAACCCTCCAAAAATACAATTATCTTCTGTGTATCCCACTGGAGTTGGACTGGGATGAAAGTAAAAACAAATGGCCAGGGGCAAACTTTAAACAGCTGAGGGTTTGGGGGAAGATACACTTATCATGGGTATCAGAACATGTCAGAGATTTGTTTTAGGTCCTTGTGGTCATTAGTGTAGTAAACACCTATGAACCTATAAGAAACCAAAGCACATGGATAAAACCCATACAGAGACAAGGAGTACAAGCAGACTCCACACATCACAACCAAAAACTCAACCAGAAAACCATGCAGTATTAGATGTAAACATTACTCAGTATGAGAATCTGCCAGTGATCTGTTGTTTTAACACACATCTACTCAGGCCTTCACAGACAGCTGCTTACAGAGTGCAGGCGGCTGACTGCAATGGAACGTGAAAAAGATTAAAGCCAATTTGTTACTTTTAAAAACACAAACATTTTCATCACAGACAATTGTCATACTCAGCAATTACAACCACTTTAGTAACTGTGCACCTCGATATCTGACTGTTACAAATACACACAATGGAGTATTCCAGCTGGATTCATTCATATGCACAGTACTTCTGCAAAGCAAGAATAATGATTGCTTAATCTGTACAATGAAAACAGTATCAATCACTTTTAAACAAAGATATTCCCTGTACCCACCAATTAAAGGCAGCATTACTGACTACGTCAGATACCCAAATGTAGCAAAATAAAATATAATAATTGGCAACTGTAATTGAAATCGCCCCACGCTTACACACACACATACACTCACACAAGCACACACACACACACACACACACACACATATGAAGACCTTAGATGTTTGACTGCGATCAAAAGAATGAATAAATATTTGAATAATTGCCACACACAAATTTAGCAACTCAGCTCACTGCTATCAAAATACAGTGTGTGACTCACTGCAACTGAACATCTTTCTCAATATCTTATCTCAAGAATCAAGGAGAAAAAAATCAAGGACAAGTCTTCTTCTGGCTTTTCCCAGTTAGGGGTTGCCACAGCAGATCACCTGTCTGCTCATGATTGGCAGTGGAGCTTTGCGGTGTCGAGTTGCCAGCCCGGCACCTAACCTTCCACAGAAGGCACACACATGCACACCTAGAGCCAATTTAAAGTGTCCACTCCACCTCCAGCATGTCTTTGGGAGGAAACCGGATCTCCCAGAAGAAACCCACATGACCATAGGGAGGCCGTGCAGACTCTGCACAGAAGGCACCCCAGCCGAGGATCGAACCAGAGAACCCTTACTATGAGGTGGCAACGCTAACTGCTGCACTACCTCAGCCACCCTAAAAAAAACAAGGATAAGTTTTGTCTTTATATACTGAGAAAGTTGCTAAATTAATAGGCTTTGTATTAGCATGCTTTCTCTTAAGGCTACTAAGTGTGATTACTCAAACGCCTGTCATTATTTAATAATTTAAATCCTTATTGATCTGTCATAACACTACAAAGTTTATAACAGCACAGACCACTATATGAGACAAAATCAGAGGCAATTTTTAAATAGAACCATAAATTACTTAAAAAGTTAATAGAGCAAGAGATTTTCCATCAACATGCATTTGCTGAACAAAAAGACGTATGAAACTATAATATCTGTTTTTATTTGCTTTGCTAACAGTGATCCTCAGTGATTTACCAGAAAATCAAATTATTTTCATGGGAGACAGCAAAAAATGCAGCCAAATTGGGGATGTTCTGCAAAATCAAGAATAATTGACAGCAACTATCTCACTGACATCCCTATATTATATATTATTTGCCTCATAATCACACACACTAACCCCACAGAGATAACAAACCTGCTAGTAGATAGGTTTGGTGAAAATTTCACTCCCTTATCCCCTCCTAATGTATAACAAACCTTGCCCCAAACTTCCCCCCACCCTACATATCTGAGGAGCAGGTCCTCAAAGCCTTGTCCAAGGCAAAAAACACAGACTCTTTGGGACTAGATGACATTCTAGGCTATCTTCTAAGCAGGTTAAATCATAAACTAGCATCACCACTAAGTACCCTTTTCAATCATAGTCTAACCACAGGTTTTGTTCCTGTGGAACGGAGAACAGCAACAGTTATTCCCCTCCACAGAGGTGGCCTAGCAATAGACCCAAGGAATTACAGACCCATAAGCCTGACCAGCCTCGTCTGTAAGGCTGTGGGACATATCATTATGGACTTCATAAATAAAGACAAAGGTAACCTCCAAACCCTGGATCCTACCCAATTTAGCTTCATGAATGGCAGATCCTGCCTGTTAAATCTGGTGGAGTTCTTTGAAAATGTGACAAAGGCCATTGACAAGAGCAAATCTGTGCACACAGCATACCTTGACCTGGAAAAGGCTTTTGACACAATCCCTTATTCAGGCATTACTGATAAACTTAGCAAACTGAATGTAAACCCCTTTGTTGTAAGATGGGTTGCCAGCTGGCTCACAAACCGGACACACACTATCAGAGTGGGTGTTTCCACATGAACCAGCAGACCCGTTACTAGTGGGGTATCACAGGGGTCAGTGCTGGGCCCCCTTCTGTTTGGTATATACTTCTCAGAAATTCAGGTCAAAACTAAGGGGTTGTGGCTGACCAAGTTTACAGACAACTGCACACTAGGTGCAATCATTGAATAGCCAAATGATGTCAGTATACTCCAGCAGGATCTCACACAGACCAGCGACTGATGTATTAGTCATGGTCTCAAACTGAATGCAAAGAAATGCATCATCATTCCCTTTGGAACAAACAATGCCCCCTCACACTATCAAATCAACAGCAAAACGCTAAGTATCCATGAAGTGGTAAGGGACCTGGGATCACAAGCTGACTGCGACTTTAACCTCGACCATGTGTCTACTACAGTAAGAAAAGCGTTATACATAGCGCACTTGATTAGTAAAGGCATCACCTCGAGAGGAAAAGAAGTTATAAACCCCTATACTTGGCATGTACCATACTAAGCAACTGCAGCAATTAGAGTGTCCTCAGAGATTTCTAACATAGAAGATCAAGGGGTTTCAGCATGTGCCTTACACAGACCGACTAAAGTCCTTGTCACTATAGTCTGTATCGTATAGACTTCTTAGGTTAGAGTTATCCCTGGCCTACAGAGCAATCCAAGACCCAAACCTAATGAGCGTGCTGCATATACATAAATCAATCAGGACTAAGGCTACCCATTCCAGGTACCTAATTATGGCCTGCAACTTAAATTTGTCCCTACAGCATGTCCTATTTATCTCCCAGGAACTGCCACATCTTTGGAGCACGTTACCAATTCATGTGAAGCAGAGCACCTCTATGACACTGTCCAAGAGCAACCTGGATGAGTGGATGTGTCACCGTAAATTCTTACCGGGGGTAGAGCCAACAACCCTCCTTGACATGGGCAGTCAGCACTAAAAGCAATCTTGGGTGTTGACTAGCATTTCTATGGTATTACATTGGAATGAAATGGCTAGGCTTAAAATCACCTCTGGGTCGTTAGCCTAGTAATCTCCTATGGTCCTGTGATCCAATTACACAGACACATACTCACGTGCAACCATCAATTACAGCCACTTGTAAGACTGTGACAGTAATTCTTAAAAGAATGAGTACACACATAGCTGACACACATGAATGTACCTTCTCAGCTCACTGCTGTCAGAACCCATTGCAACCCCCACCCCACACACACACACACACACACACACACACACACACACACACACACACACACACACACACACACACACACACACACACACACACACACACACACACACACACACACACACACACACAAGCATATATAACATGCCTCTCAACCTCTTAACTGAAGAATTAGTTTGAAAGCTAAAAAAACAATGGAGGAGAAAGGACCAAAAATAAAGAACAGATACTGCCCTTATCCATTTAGAAAATTGCTACAATAGCAGGCCTTGCATTTTCCTGAAGGCTAGTAAATCTGAGACTCAATTACCTGTCATTATTTAGTGACTACACTCCTCACTGATAACCCCCCCAAAAAATGCATTATGAGGAAAAGACTAAATATGAGGCAAAATCAGAGACATTTTGTGAAACTGAAGATTGTTGAAAACATTTATGCCCCCACTCACATACATATAGACATATATTACATATAAATGACTTACGTGCTTGCAAATACAGAGGCAGCCATCAATTACTGCCACTGGTAGAGCTGCAACAACACACCTGAGAAGTTTCAAATCAAATGAATAAATAAATGCATAAATAACAAACAGACCTGACTGCATATTCTTAGCTGAATATTGTCAGAATAGACTGTTCAAGCCTGGCAGCTCCTGTCCCCACATGTTTTCTACCTCTTTGCTCAAGTTATCAAGCTAAAAAGTAGTGGTGTGGGGGACAAATGGCTAAGCCTTAAATTCAAATGTCTGTCATTATTTAGTGACTTCATTCATCACTGATTCAAGCTTTGCAAGGAAAAAAATCAAAATATTAGTCAAAATCAGACACATTCTGCAAAAGTCAGGGAGAGCAGCTAGTTCCCCTTACACAAATACATATATACACAAACACATAGTTAAACTATTTACCTCCTACATATTAGATAATTTGCACATGCAAGGCTAGAAAAAAAAAAACTTGATCCTGCACTTGTATTTTTCCGCCACTCCATTACTTCTCTCACATGTAGTCTGAGCCAGTCTCCACAGCCAGTAGAAACAGAAATAGCTCTGCATTGCCTCTTGTAGCAACACAGCAAACAGTAAGCTGTTGGCATAATAGTTGAGGTGTTTACCTTAGAAACACAAGGTGCAACGTTTAAAATAGCCTGAAAGGGCAGGTAGCCTTGTACTAACCCTCATACATCGAATTTATTTTTTCTCACTTAAAGGAACCTCAGAAGTTCTCAGAAATATGTGAATCTGCAGAGCTCTAAAATCAATAACAGTATTTTTTGTTCTGAAGTATAAGAAAAAGAAAAGAAATAAAAAAATCAGACTATTTTATTTTGTTTTCTTTTTTATCAGGGGTGGGGTGCTACAATTCAGCAGCCAGTACCACAAGTTATATGTTTGCCACTGCTATTGCCATGTCCAGTAGCGTAACTAGTGCAGGGTGAGAGGGGCAACTGCCCATGGGCAAAGTGTTGAGGGTGGATGTGGTTGGACAATCTTGATTGCTAACGCATGTCAGCTTTTAAAAAACAGTATTGAATTTGCAGTCATACCTGAGTACTGTAGAGCACCCTGTGTGGTCTAAGCTGTAGCAACCACTTGCTAGTTTGTAGGAAGCAGTTTGCTTCAATTCATAAAGCGGTCCTTTTTTTTAATTAAAACCTGAGGACTGTAGTGCTCCATGCATGTTATATACTGTAGCAACTGCTTGTTACATTCGTAGCAAGCAGTATGCTACAGTCTTTTTTTATTTTATTTTTTTAACAAAAAAAATGAGAGTAAGGACGGTCAGATGCAGGGCAGTGAGATGGAACCTGATTGGCTCCTGTCCTGGGACGTGATCATGGACCTATTTTTTATCTCTCTTCACTTGAAGAGGAGGCAATTAGGGGGGCATGGATTGGGCACTGTCTACAGGAAGCCAACTGGCATTCCTGCAACAGCTTTGTAAAAGTCCTTTTTTTTTCTCTTGCTCTTCACTTGAAGAGCTGAGGGGATGTAGTATTAGTTCATCAGAACGGCAGAGGGCACTTGTTCAAGAAGCTAGACCTCTGACCTTTTCAGCCTGCTCTTATTTTCCTGCTCTGTTGTCATCAGTTTCAGTCCAAGTGATATGACCTAAATGGAATACTTTGCATTTGCTTTCAGTCAACCTCAACTACCACCATTCTGCCCACTTGTTAAGCATTTCCAAACCTTTCATACTCCATTTTCTCACCTATCTTTGTGTTATTAGCAGAGATGTCAGTCTTGTTCTCTTCTCTTTCAGATATGTCTGAGACAAAGATATTAAAATATTGTGACCATGACAGACCTGTGCAGTACTCCCCTAGTCACCTTTATAATTTTTCCTTCCTTCCTTTCAACCATGTAGCAATCCATTTCCTCAGTCTTGGTTCTACCCAAGGACCTCCAGTTTTTCTGTCCACCTCCATTGTGACAGTGAATGATAATAATAATGTTTCTGGACAATGAATATTATTTTACTAATGTGAATGATATTATTGTGATTAGCTGAAGACAGGATCACAAAATAGCCACAAAGTTCATCTAATGAGTTAACAAGGTAAAAAAAAAACATATATATTAAAAAAAGTTGAACAGATCTCATGCTTTAACTAATTCTGTTGATTTTCTGGAATCTGTCCCATTATTGAAAATAATTGGGCAATTTTAATTGGCAATAGTAATTATCCAAAAGTGTGTGGGGGAGGGGCTATGGTTTCCTCTAACAAAATCTAGTCTACTCTAAAAAGACTATCGAATGTGGACGAAAATATAATCTTCTGGCCTAAGCAGACATTTATTAAGGCACACACGAATGGACATATTATTGTTATATTTGTGAAGGACCAGTGTTAGATTTTATTTATTTATTTATTTATTTATTTATTTATTTATGTATTTTACATTTGTTGACTGGGATAAGCTGACTGAATACATGTCCAGCAGAGGCCTGGGGAGAAAAGCTCCAAGGTAGAACATACAGTAAAAAAATCACAAAATGATTACATGTTACACACAGTTTACAGGCTTCAGTTGAGCAAGCAGGTAATATAATCATACATTTTTAAAACAGTGTTGACAAACTGACTAGGCAATGTTACATGATTACAGACTATAGAGGAGGAACTAGTCGGGCTTTGAACAAGAAGGACACAGCCAGTGAGTTTTAAAATATAGCTTGAGGCTTTTTTTGAACTGAGTAAGAGAGGGATCAAGAGTAAGATCAGCAGGAAGAGAGTTCCAAGTTTTGACAAAAGAGTTAGCACACAGAGAGTACCCAGCAGAGTTGTTGATTTTGGATATTTGAACCAGTAGTTTATTAGAAGAGCGAAGTGACCGCAGGGTGTTATAAGGGGTGATGATATGTTTAAGTGCAGGTGCATTATCAGGTTATCAGGGTGATTGAGAACTTTATGAGCAATTATAAACTGGTAGTACTGAAGTAGGCTAGGCCTTTCTAGCCACCCCATAAGATTTAGGTTGTGACAGTGGTGGGTCCTATAGGCCGTGCCTGTTGCAAATCTAGCAATATGGTTATAACAGCTGGAGAGTTTGCCAAGAACAAATTTGTTAGAATTAGTGAGTAGAGGGGAGGCATAGAGAAGAGTGGGGAGTAGATGGGAATGAGCAATAGCAGTCCTAGCAAATTAAGTAAGGAAAGGTTTGATCTTATAGAGGGAGCCAAGTTTTTTTGTTAATGGTTTTGATAGTTTGATTGACATGGATATCAAATTTGAAGGTGTTGTCTATTGTGACGCCTAAGAGTTTGGTCTGTGTATCTGGGGAGATAATGGTACCATTATTAGAATTTATGGTAAAGAGTAGTGAGGAAGACTTACAAGTGGGGGAGAAGAGAAGCAACTTTGTTTTGTTAGGGTTTAATATCAGCTAATGGTTAGAGAGCCAGTTTTCAACCATTTTGAAAGTATTCTGGATTAATGTCATTAGTTCTGTCGGGGAGGTGGCTGAACAAATCAAGGTGGAGTCATCTGCATATTGGATACAGGTAGCATTTGGGATAACAGTGGGAAGGTCATTAATAAAGAGAGAGAAAAAAGGGGTCATAGTATGGAGCCCTGGGGAAACCTAGGGTGATGGGTGGATGGGTTGATAGTTTGTCCTGCCATAGGACGGATTGTTGCCTATCACACAGGTAAAACTGGAACCATTGAAGCGCATGGCTGTTTAGTGAGAATGCCTTAAGGGTGTGCATGAGTATTTGGTGGTTGACCATATCGAAGGCCTTGGAGAGATCTAAAAAGAGGGCTAAGGAAAGCTTGCTATTATTTCAATTATGGTTTATGGTGTTAGAGAAGGATAGAAGGGATGAGGTAGTACTGTGGTATGGCCTAAAATCATGCTGAGAGTTAGCCAACAGCTTATTCTTGGTAAGGTAATGCATAAGTTGTTTATGGACACACTTCTCCACAATTTTAGCCAGTGGTGACAGAATAGCTATGGATCTAAAGTTTGACAGTTTGAAGGAGCTGCCTCTTTTATGGAGTGGTATTACATGAGATATTTTCCAAATGGAGGGGATGGTGGGTTCAGATAACGTTCTGTTGATTATGATGGAGATGGGGTAAGCTATGGGGATGGTATTATGATGGAGATGGGGTAAGCTATGGCATCTGCTGCTTTTTGCAGAAAATCTGGTGGGAGGAGATCAGCTGCTAGAGTAGCCGGTTTTAATTTCTTAATTTATAGATCTGATACGTGATGTAGAAACAGGCTGAAAGCTAAAGGAGAATGGGGTATTAGCTAAAGGAGAGTGGGGTATTAGCTAAAGGAGAGTGGGGTATTAGCTAAAGGAGAGTGGGGTATTGGCTGTGGCAGAATTTGGGTTGGAGCAGCTGGGTGCCAATTGGCTGGCTAGGGATTGGATAGTCTCTTTGAAGAAACTATTGAAGGTATTTGCAATATCCTCTAGGGATTTATGGCTGGAAGCTGACAGGGTAGGAGTAGAGGACTGTCCTGGGTAAAGAAGTTTGTTTATTCCTGCCAAAACTTTTGAGGTTTGTAGTGATGTTTTTGTTGAAGATGGTAGTAGAAGTTTTCTGTCTAGTATAATAGATTTTTTGTGTGATTCCTTAGCTGTCAGTATCTGAGTTGATCTAGCCAGTCTTATTTAGCATTTTAATAAATATTGACAGGACTTTTGGAGTGAAAGAGCATTTCACATGTGCTTCTATGGGAATGGGATATCTGACCACTTTTATCCCCTATTGATACAAATAATTATCTATACAAATTCTTGTCCTTTGCCATTTTCGTTATGAGATCTGATGTTGGGAGAGTAACTATAATATTATGCTTGAAAATGGCTTTGGAAGGACAACACAAGTCACATGCTTGTCACCCACTGACTTAAATGAGCACATTAGTATTAACAGTATGCTGATGGTGAGGCCTCTTAAATACTGTTATGTCTAATTGCATGTTACCAAGCTAATATGAAGTCATTTTCTTATGTACCTTCAATCTCCTTGTTTTCAACACTGCTTTGCAAACTTTATGCATACATTTTATAAAAAATGCTTGAATATATTATTATTGTTGGCTTTATATATGTGCGATGATTGTTAATTGTACACAGATGCCAGTGTTTATGATTTGGTTTGTTCTGATGAAGACTCACATCAATGCAGAGATAAAGGCACTTACACTTTGACATTTAAAAGGTTCTATAGCGTCTACAAGTGTATTTTTGTTTGATTCATTTGATTTGAATATGCCTTTCATGACCATTACAAAGATTTTTGTGTAATTTGGGACTTTTAACTAAAATTATAAATTATGACAATCCGTATTTAAACAGAAAGGTGGAACATTTTGTTCATTGCCAAAGTCATTATCATTGAAGTATGGGACTTTTTTATTAATCTGAGAAATTCCTATCTTTCTTATAGATGAGGATGATAGGCATTTGAAGGAATGAGGTGCGAAACAAAACGTATTTCCTTAGTCCTAGTTAAGCTGTTGATTATGTTTGTCTATGGACTATGTAAACAATAGTGACAGTCAACTACACAAACACAATACTTAAGACCTCAATAAATTTGGCAGGCAGGCAAATTCCTCTGGTACCTTCCATAAGGCATCACTACTAAGAAAGAAAAAGGCTATCACCAAGTCACCTGGCGACAATTACAAGTTCATATGTTGCTGCTAGAACTATTCATGGATCTACCTTGTTCTGCTAAATTTTCTGTGCACTAGTTTGGGTGTTGCTGAGAGACGCAGATGTTCATGACAGATATGGCAAGACTTCAAGACTTTTAGTATGCTGTAAGCAAGCCCCTTGTGTTGAAGATATATATATATATATATATATATATATATATATATATATATACATACATACATATACACACACATAAACGCACACATATGCTGTAAACTATAAGAAATATACAGTTAAGATGATGCCACTGCTAAGAAAGAGAGTGTCTCAAAGAAGCTCATTATGTTTCTTACCAGAATATATTCTTCATGAAGACAGACTATGTTGCAAACTTGTGTTTAGCATTAGATTATATTTCATTCGTTTGATAAGAGCGGTTCACAGCAAGTCTATCTAGTCTACCATTTAAGAACATTTAAAATTCTACCTCCTGTCCCTCTGACCCTTCCTTCTCAACGTTTCTACCTGCTCTACACTCTTTTGACTGCCACTGTGGATTCTTTTTCTTTGAGCCACTATAGTATCAAGTGTATAAGTCTGTAAGACATGTTTATAATGTTAAGATGTCTGATGCCCATAGACAGTGTCAGAGTTCAAAATGCATGTCATGTGGTTTGGTGCCCTAGGTCTAATAAAGAGGCTGAAATACATGCCGGTTAGCTGGTAGCATGCAGCTGCTGTCTTTTTCTTCATTCTACCATCCAGATATACCATAATGCATAGTAACAAAAGCAATCAAAATAAATGATTTCATCTTTTTTGTTTTGAGAAACTGGAAAGACAATATATAAAGGAACAGTGGGGGCATTTATATGGCTCACAAGTCTGCAGCCAGCAACAGATGTCTGATAACCTCTTTCTTCAAGGTAGTTTGTCTATAAAATGGAAAATGTGTATCCAGAAATTCAGTTTCTTCTTATTCATATGTATTTACTGAGGCAGAGCACTGATCTCCATGGACCTTTGTCAGATTTAGCCCAGGAGAGCTGACTGGTTAAGTGACTTGTTCAGAGTCATATAGACTATGGAGGATAAGGGAATCAAATGCTGGATCAGTGAAAACAGTTTAACAGCTCCTTAATCATCTGCATAAGCTGCCAGGCAATGACTAAACTATTCAAGAAGACTGAAAATGGGAAAATACATTTCAAAATTCAAAACGTCATAAATCCAAAACTTTCTTTCAACAAACAACACAAAATGTTAAACATCATCATTCTGGAATGGGTCTCCACTTCACTTGCACCACTGAAAAAAAGGATGTGACCTCACCCTCGGTTACTAAATCTATTACATCTGAGGCCTTGCAAAACAAGCAAGCCACCTTTGCTTCTTTACTATAGGTAGATGGTCTCATCAGCTGTTACTGTTTCTAGAGAATAGCTAATGACATGCTGATACTTCAGGAGATTCTCATAAAGCTGCATCATACTTATGTGTCAACCAAATGAACGCAACATTCTATAGTTTCCCTACTCATTCTGAAAGAAAGCAATCTGAGACAGACATTGTGTAAACTGCCTAGTAATTGTGGGCATCATGTTACGCCAAAGGTTCAGAAAGTACTTATATGTCAATACAAAAATAAAGAAAAGGATTATGTTCCAGATAGATGATATAATGAATACCACTTTGATTTTGGTCACTGGACTTGTTAAACTGTTGTCATGGGGGAAAATTATTCAGTGTGAATGAAGTCACTGTGGGAATCAGAAGAGGTTCAGTCTGATTGCTTATTTAAAGCATACAAAATATATTTATTGACTTGGACTGCTAAACAGAAGTTCATTATATTCAGACTGATCCTGATGTGTTTTTTAATCACTTTTATTAAATTTAAACATTTTAAACAAAGGCATGGGTACACATATATTAATAGAAAAGTAAACAAACCACTGTAAACATGTCTCATCATTTCCATGCATTCCACCCTGCAGTTGAGTGAATGCTAAAGACATGCAGGTAGGTGTGTGTGTGTGGGTGTTCCTTCTTTGAAAGTTGGGCTGGCAACACGACACGGTAAAAATCCACTGCCAATCATTAGCGGACTGGTGATCTGCTGTGGTGACTCCTAACTAGGAAAAGCTGAAAGACTTTATACATAAATGTTTCTTCTTTTTTTAACAATTATCATTTACCCAACATTACATAAATTGCTCTAGTCCAACCTTCCCTTAAACTTTCCCACAAATTTCTTTAATGTATATGTAATTTGCTCCTTCCCTTTGTAAAAGTTCCCACCTCCAACACTTTAATATCCTTTACAATTTTCAATATTTCAGTTATTTTTGGTTTTGATTTCCATTTTCAAGTAATTATTTTCTTGGCAGCCATTAGCATTAAACTTAATAATGCCTTACTATGTGTGGGCAATTGATTTCCCATATTATAGCTTAAAACAATCATTTCCTTATTTAGAATCATTTGTTCCCTCAGCATTTCTGACAAGGTACTCTCTCCTTATGGAATTTTTAAAATCTGTTAACTTGTTGAAGTCTCAAAAAATTGTTCACAATTACATTTTCCTTTCCTAAGAAAAGTCTAGCATTTGCTATCTACCTAAAGGAAAAAAAAATCTCTGAAGTCTTCTTGGGGTATAAAAATACCTATGCAAACACTTCCATGCATACATCCTAAACCTTATGGACTCCTTTGCATACTTGGGAAGCTATATAAATGCCCCCCCACACTGTTCCTTTGTATACTTTCTTTCCTTTTTCTAACTTCCCAACCTTTTCTAACCTCTTCTGATTGATTCTTATCTTTATGCATTACTTCATATATCCTACTAGTTATCTTTCATTTAACAGCAGCTTCTGTTCTAGACACAATTAAAATCTCAACCATGGATATTCTTTCACTTAGCACTCCCCTATCATTTTCACTGGGCCTATAATCTGTTAACAATCCCTGGTAGGGAAGGCAGTCTTGAACCTACAGTTCGAACCTCAGTTTAGCCTAGTTCCACTCTACCACCTTTCCTCCTCGGTAATGTATGCTGCATACAAGCCATGAGTAGTTCTGCAGAGTAGGATGGAGGTGATAAATGCCATAGAGAAAATGGGTTTTATCAGAAAAAGAGACAACCAATAGTTTAAGCAGCATGGTTGCTATTATGAAGACAGGTACAATGTATAGTTTTGCAAGTCACAAACAGAGCTCATAGGCCATTTTATCTGCCATGTAAGGAAAATATTTTTTGTGCTTAATGCACTCCAAGGCAAATAAAAGTTTGACAAGGAAAGCACCAAGCTATGCACTTTCATTTCAGCAAATGGCTGTTCACTGAATTCAGGACCTCAGTTTGATATTCTTCAGCACCTAAAGTGTTTAAGAGTACTCTTACTGAGATCATCAAGAGGTAAGTACTGGTGTTGGGGAGCAGACAAAAAAGAAACTGATAAGGGCCTTGTCAGACCCCAGTCTGATGGACCTCCTGCAGATCCACAAAACAGACAGTACCAGCATTACCTGTTCTAAAGACTTAAACCTTGCCTATGATATAAATAGGACCTGCTGCAGAGATAGCTATGTATCCCAGAGACTACCCCATCTATGTAACAGGCTCCCCATCCATGTGAAGCAGAGTTCCTCTGTAACCCAATTCAAGTGCAACTTGGACAATTGGATGGGAAACCAGAAATTCATCCCTGGCTTGGCACCTATGTCTCTGATGCAGACAGGTAACCTGTAAATAGTTCATCTCCCAGGCCCATGCTTACGAACTTGTCAGAGATTTGGGATACATGACTAGGCTTAAAACAGCCCTTCTGGTCGTTAGCCTAGTAAAGACCTATGAACCTATGAGATTGAATAAATGAAAATGCAGATAAAGAACCACAACCCAAAAGGAACAACCTCAAGCTGAATAAAAATGTAAGATATCAGTTATGGAACTGATATATATATATATATATATATATATATATATATATATTTACTGATAAATAGATAATAAATACATTATGCCTTAAAGTCTTAGGAAAGACTGATACTAGGCACTGAGAAAGTAAGACTTCCAATGCAAATGCCTCTATCTAAGTACAAACAAGCTCTTTTGTGATTTCTTTGGATAACATAATATCAAGTTTATTCATTGGATCATAAGATATCCTAGGCTAATAAGTCAAATGGCCATGTTCACCTTGCCAACAAATAACTTCTGGCTTTACCACTTTTTTCAAGGAGGGAGAGACCTGTTAGTTCTGATGTAAATTTAATTTCACCTGCCCAGCTGCTAAGGATACATATGATAGAAGACAAAATAAAAAATCACATTGCTTGACTTGCAGAGGAGGCCTATTCCAGGGCAAAGGTTTGCAGGAGATGAATCTCTCCTTCCATTGTGTTTTATCACTTGCTGATGCAAGTTAAGATCTGTAGTTCTAGTACTACCTACACAATTCAGCATACTAGGAAAAGGAGGTTAAGGACAACACGACCTCTAAGGGCAGGGTAAGTAAGGCACAATTCTCCCACCAGGATTCTAGAATACTCAGAGTACATGGACAAAGATTTCAGTCTCTTCTGACAGCTAAGTGTTTTGAAAACAGAGATATTTTTGATTAGGAGCATCTGGGGCTTTTCATGTTTATAATGTGTAATATGAAGTAGAGTCCAAAGGGTGCATCATATTCTATAATGGGTCTGTCATGAACTAAATATACGAGAACGATCACGCCATTTGATATGGAAGAATTGCTTTTGGCAATTAGTCGTTTAATATAAATATTCAGAACTTTGATGTAACTGTCATTAAAGAAATCATTGGAAGACAACATGGAATGATACTAAAATACAGAACAAGAAATTGTTCTGAAATGCTTAAACAGTAACTGAAACAGCCATGCAAATATCTGGATGTGAACAAATCATTCCCATGACACCAGTACAGGAATACTACAACAAGGAAAAAACAATTTCTGGGGGGTCCTGAGATATTTATGTAATATAAGGAAAGATCCACTCAGAAAAAATAGCTGTTAACCATAATGTATAAATGTAAAATGTTTCTTGAATATATTTATGGGAAAACTGTGCTGATGGAAACAGATTATAAAGTTGTTCACAGAATATTTAGGGAGCTGTAGTAAAAGCTACTACTACAACTGTGAAGAGCGAGGTTTATGACACTATGAGAAGTATGTAATTGTTATTTAGTATAAATGAAAAAGAAACCGATATAGTAAATATGCTGACTCACTGATAGCATCAAGAGCAATAACAGGATTTGCTTGCACAGGAAGTGGAAGTTAACTGGATAATTCCATAGCTGCCTGTGACCTAAAAAAGTGTAGTATTTCAACAGGGTACAAAGGAATCATGCAGAATCATCATCAATTAAATGTTGGCTTGACCAGGATTCTGCTGAGAGAAAAGAAATCCAACCATATGTTTACTTACGTAATACTACTAATCATACTCACAACAACACTAAACTACAATACAAGGTCTGTTGTTCAAAGCATGATAAAACAGTTGCACCTGATCAGATAAGGAAATAAATGTTTGGCAAGAATGTATGAGCTAAACTTAAGAATTGTAAAGTGCAGAGAAATAGCTTATGATAAATTATACTGCTCTGGAATGTCAAAGCAAATTGAACAAGAGGTTTAAGACTGTCTCACTGCAATGTACATCAGAATGTTGTATTCATTTTCTGGAAGATCTTGTGATTTGAAAAAGAGCTATTTAAGTTTCATGATTCCCATGATAGACAGGTATTTATTGCACTTCTATTATTATAATACTCTTATGCCAAGAACTACACAATTTAGTATGTTTTTTATCTCGTTCAGTTTTGCTTCTCTTTCCTTTTTATTGGAAATAACTGACTTTAGTTATCTATTGATTTATTGTCTCACTGATCGACTGCATGACTAATTGATTTTACTGCAGACTATATCACTTTGCGTGTTGAAATCTGCTGCAGATTCCAGAAAACACACATACTGACTGTATACTCTCTCCAAAATTGCAGTGTTAGGAATCAGAAACAAATTACATGGAATCTGGAAGTAATTTTACAGCTGCTCAGTACAGAGTAAATATGCTCATTCATTAAACTTCTGTATGAAGTTCTACTGAAGTAATTAGGGTAAAGATTATTTGCAATTAGAAAACTTGCTTTACATGAAGCCAGCTTAATTACTGTGGAAAAAAAAACTGTAGAAAAATCATTTACATATGATTACTGGGGTTTATATTAGAACACCGAACTTTCAACATTTCGAGTGTTTTAATATTGAACCCTATTAATTGAAAATTTAAAACATCGAACATACAGAACAGCAACTTTTTTCCTAGGGAAAAAATTTGCTGTTCCAAAACACATACACACAACACAAGCACACCAAACAGCAATCCACACACATACACCTAAACTCTTACACCTAACCCTACACTAAACTATACATACACCACTAACTATCCACTTAACTTAACCCAAACCCTAACCCTAAGGTCTGTCACTATCGCACAGTCACCTCACCCGCGCCGTAACCCTAAATCACCTACCCCGCCTTAACTCTCACATCCACACAATCGCACACTTACCTGACCCGCGCCCTAACCCTAACTCACCTAACCCGCCCTAACCCTCACGTCCACACAATCGCACACTTACCTGAACCCGACCCGTAACTTTCCACCACAGTGCTGAAAATACCGAAGCAACAGAAATGGACAACCAAATTCTTTCCCTAGGAAAAATTTTCGTTTTCTGTTTCTTCGATATTTTCAGCATTTGCTGAAAACGGGTCGATATTAGAACACTCCCAATTTTGAACGTTTGGTGTTCTAATATAGACCCAATTACAGTAGTTTAAACTACCAGTTTCTAAAATATATAACTCCATGTACAAAAATACTTAAAATTGAAATTATACTGTATCTTCTGTTCCATCTGACTGCAGTATCCCTAGGAGAAGAATCAACAGTTATGCATTAATATGGCTGCTTTCCACACTCATACCAAAGGATAATATCAAAACTCTAAGTTCTTGTTAGCATCTACTTAAATGATGTGCATTTCAAAATAAATGAGGAAACAACAAACACTCATTCAAAGCCTGTCTGTTAACCAAAACATTTTCTGAATTTTAAGATTTAGGAAGAGATAAAAACAAAATGCAGCATAATGTTTGTTGGGGTATTTATTATTTATTTATTGGAAATGTGGCCATAGCATTAGCAATCATCAATAGTTGCCCATACTATCGGTACCTATTTATATTTTAAGTAACAAATCCATATTGTAACAAAATATTATTTATTTTTTACTTACAAAATTTAAAAATTCTATCACAAGTGCAGTAGGTCCTAATAGTTACGCTCATATTGTGTCAATAGATAACACGCTTTGCATCTTTGTGTCATGTGCAGTGCATGCAACCACTTAGTGCATGTGACTACTCAATGGATTGAGTATCTTTCTAATGCTAAGGCAAAGTGGAACAAGAAGAACCCTACCAAATCAATGGCTGTGCATAGCCTAAAATCCATCCCTGATTTTGGGCTTTTGTTCTTCATTATTGTTTTGCATTGTCTTTGATCCATGTACTAAGAGTTTGAAGGGTATTATTATTTCTTTTCACAGCCAGATAAGGTGCATGAAGCAGAAAACCTGCAACTGCTGTATTGGAGTGGGGCAATTTGTGGGTGCAACTAACTACCTTCTAGTTGTTTACTCAGTTCCCCCTCTTCCTTTGTAGGACAAATCTATATCTGTGTGGTATATGTTGGAATGCTTGTGGCTACTGTTTGAGTCTAACAAAGCTGAACTCAGCTCTTGGTTATCTAATTTAACAGAATGATACAGGTTTTGCCTCATATTGTTGGACTGGTCCTCATAAACTTAGTGATTTTTTGGCAAATTGTTAAGGACTTCAGCCACTAAATAAAGATAGATATTTGAATTTCCATCTTTGTAACCTTCAGAAAATGCATGCTAATGCACAACAATGTTATTCTAATGACTTTCTAAGTAGAGCAATATTTAAAATTTGTCCTTGATTCTGGGTCTTTGTTGTTGATTCTTGTTCTTAGAGGTTGACTAGTATTTATCACACTCAGATAAGGTACTATTAGCAAAGTGCCTATAATTACTAGGTGGTGGTTGCCTGTGGAAGAAAATGCCTTACCTTCTTATTGTATGATACTTTGTAGGGCAGGTATTTTTCTGAAATAAGTAGGATTACTGGGGCTACTTTTGTAATTATGTGAAAATAACCAGAAACACATTATTGTGCCATAATTATGTTTATCACTATCAGACATTTGAGGTATACACAGTCAACAATTGTGCATTTGTGTAAAGTAAGTTGGAATATTTTACTGTGGGCCAAAAACACTTTCCAAATACAAAGAGCCCACTGTTTAATACTTAAAAACAGTTACTATTCTGTATTTAACATTAAAAAAACAGTTAAGCACTTTTATCCACATCATTACACAGGACTTCATCAGAAATGTGTTAAAAAAAACACAGGGAATTTATAACCCTAATCATAAAAGGTCACCAGTTATATTGATTAATTATTAAACTAATACTTTCTTAAAACATCTCGGCAGCTTACACTATCAATACCTCAACACATTTACATGAAATGATATGCATATATAAATAATTGATTAATGAAGCATTAATACAAAATACTAAAAATCCATCCATTCATTCACAACACCTTTTTCCAATCTTCGCACATGGGGTTGCATTTTACTAAACATAATCATAATTTTAACTGTTTTAATTTAAGAATGCTGTCAATGGATACCATTTCATGTAACCCAGAAAATCAATTATCAGCAGGAATAAGTCCCAATTTCAATTCTAAGGCTTCCAAATTTAGTTCCCAGGAGCCCACCTCTCAGACTGATGTAAACAAAATCCAATATCAGACATTTAAAATGATGAATTACAAATTCAGTACTAGCTAAGGCATTACATAGGTTATTTTTCTTAATGTTATTTAGATTTCCATAAATAGATTCTTTAGACGATCTTTCATTTTTTCCTATATAGAACTCCCGATACATTTGGAAATGAACTATATATACTACCCTTTTTATCTACAATTAAAGTAGCCCTTCTTATTGACCCATTAATTCTCATTAATGTCAACCATATCACCTTCCATAATATATTTACACTGCTTACATGCACCACACTTATAGGTACCCTTTGTGTTACCTCTGTGGTAACTCATATCAGGGAAATGTCTTTCCAACATATTTTTAATATTCTATATCCTTCTTATATACAATCCTGGGTGAATTACCCAAGGTACTACTCATATCATCATCTGTTCAAAAAATATTCCAATTTTGACCTAAAACTTTTTAAACTTTCTTTATAATCCACATTGTAGGTCAAATTAATTGCCCTATAGGGGTCACCAACCTTTAAATGTAGGTTGAAAAATTCAACATTGATACCTAAAAGGGAAAAAGATAAATACCCAAATATCTTTTTCTACTAACTTCATGGAAAGATTAATTTATTAAATCACTAGAGTAGCGCCTGGTTGAAAAACATTTCTTTTAACTTATTATTTCCTCAGAAAATAACCTTTTTTCAGATACCATTCTGACTGCATGAACCATTTGCCTCTTAACCATTGCTTTTTTCTGATGCAAAGGGTGGCAGCTATAAAAATGCAAAATAATGTTAGAGTATCTGGATTTTCTGAGGATCCTAGAAACAATTTTTTTTTTCTATTTAGATCTTTAAATAATTTCACATATAAAAAAATTAGTCTGTTCTCCTGAACTATTAAAGATAAATTGCAAAAATTCTGTATAAGTACTGAAGTGTTTCCTTATGTTTGCATAGATCAAGTGTAGATTTTGTTATGATCTGTAAGTTAGAATAGTGTGTTTTGTAAATCTAAGATTTTAATTAGTAATAATGTTTTTGATCATCACCAGTACTGTCCCAAACTAGTACTGAAGTAGCTAAAATAAATTGGTCATGTTCTAAAATAAGTGTAAGTAAATAAATCTTTGGAGATGGATATAACCTTTTTTTATATATAAACATATTTTAATTAATATATTTATATAGAATATTAATTTATTTTTTTTTATTCAATATTTGTACTGTTTTTGCATTTTATTTTGGTGGTAAGAACATATTCCTGAATATTTTTCTCAGAGCTGAAAATACTTGCAATGATTTATTTCTTTATTTATTTTATTTACATTTGTTGACCGGGAAAGTCTGACTGGACGCAGGTCCTTTTTCAGTGGAGACGCGGGAGAAATGATCCACAAGTAAAATTATTACAAATATAGTTACAAATGAAGAACATAGTACATACAGTAGACACCTAGCATCTGTGACATCTAAGATGGCATGTATTCTATGAAGTAAATAGCAGTTATTAATATTGTTACAGTAAGAAATTACTGTAGTATAATAAATAGATAATTGTACAAGCATCAGTGACTTGGATTTCTTTAGGTGGAGCATGTCCATCAATTCTGAGTTGGACATGGCTTTGTAAGTAAGGCAGAGATCACCTCTGAGTAAGCGATATGCCACTGAGTACAGCCGTAATTTTTTCAGTCGGGCTGCATAAAACATATGTTTGAGGCCAGTAATCCTCTTGGTGAGGTACTTTTGTGGTCTTTCCAGCTGTTGGAAGTGTCTTGTGAGGTACATCCCAAATGGGGCATTGTACTCTATGATGGGTCTAATGAGTGACGAGTAGAGGGGCACTATAACCACTTTATTTCTAGATGTGAACCCTTTAGTAATTAGATTGGCCACATAGAAGGATTTCCTAACTACTTTGGCAATATGATTGTCAAAGGAGAGATTACTATCTACCTGGGTCCCCAGATCTCTTATTACCTCTTCTGTATTAAGGGGGCTGCCACCTATGTGGTAATTCGTGGGTGTTTTGTTTTTCCCAAATGGGATGACTATGCATTTTTTGGCATTTAGCTTGAGGCCATGACTTTGACACCAGGAGTCCATCTCAGTAAGGCCCTTTTGGAGGATAATGGTGACAGCCGGAGAGTCAATTATGGTTCCCAGTTTGCAGTCATCAGAGAACTTGGTTAGCTTGTACTTCTGAGAAGTATATGCCAAACAGTAGGGGTCCCAGGACCGAGCCTTGTGGAACACCATTTGTGACTGGTTTAGAGTCGGACCTGGAGCCCGCTATTCTTACCATGTGAGTTCTGTCTGTAAGCCAGTTGGCAACCCATCTCATGGCGTAGGGGTTTATGTTCAGGCTGGTGAGTTTTTCTGTAATACCCAAGTGGGGAATGATGTCAAAAGCCTTGGTGAGGTCAAGGTAGGCTGTGTGAACCACCTTTCCCTCGTCTATGGCCTTGGTGACTGTCTCGAAAAAGTCAACCAGGTTTAGTAGGCATGATCTGCCCTTAACAAAGCTGAACTGGGTTGGGTCAAGTGTTTGGAGGTTCCCAATGTCTTTGTTAAGGAGTTCCATGATGATGCGTGCCATAGCCTTGCAGACCAGGCTAGTCAGGCTTATGGGGCGATAGTTACCAGGGTCAGTTGTGACCCCTCCTTTGTGGAGAGGAATAACCGTTGCTGTGCACCATTCTATGGGCATGTAGCCTGTGGAGAGGCTGATGTTGAACAGTGTATTTAGGTGAGGGGTTAGTTCGTTCTGTAGTTCATGCAAGACGCAGCCTGGGACACCATCTGGTCCCATTGATGCTGTGTTTTTGGCTTTTGAAAGGGCTGTTTTCACCTGTGCATCTGTGATTTTTGGGACACTACACTTTTCCGGTATTGTTGTGGGCCCTTTTGGAGGTGAGAGGGGGGTGAGGTTTGCACTGAATCTATCCACCAGGATGTTGGCAATATCAGTAGGTTCAGTATATATTGTGCTATTTTGCACTAGTTCAGTGCATATCTGCGAGTTGTCACTTGGATTCTTAACATAGCTAAAGAAGGCTTTGTGGTTATCTTTTGAATCCTTGGCTATTTTTCTTTTGAAGTTAGCCTTGGATGATTTCATGAGGGACCTTAGTTTCTTACTGAAACTGATCAGGGATGTCTTTCCTTCTTGGGATTTGCTTTTTTTCTGAACTAGTTTCCTCCTTCTGTTGTATAGCCTGTTTATGGCAGGGGTCCACCAAACTGGTTTCCTTCTCTTAGAGGAGTGAGTCTTGGTTTTGCTAGGGATGACACAATCCATGCATCCTTGTAGGTGCTCATAGATTGCATTTGTAAAGGTTTCTGCATCTTGGACAGCATTATCCTTTAGCATGGGGGCTGTGAAACTTACCACCTCTGTCTTAAGTAAGGTAAAGTTTGCTTTAAAAGAGTTTTTTACTGTGGTTTCCTTAGTTGGGGGTGGTGGTGGGGTGTGGACATCCAGAGTGATTAGTTTATGGTCTGATCTAACCAGTGACGGGTTGACCTCTGGTGTGGAACACCTGTCACCCATGTTGGTGATGACCAGGTGCAATACGTGTTCACCTCTGGTAGGGGAGTTTACCAGCTGATCCAGCGCATTTGAGTTGATGAATTCCAGGAAGTGCTGGGCCTGGGAGTTTGTACTCGAGTAGTTTCCCAGTGAATGGTAGGGTAATTGAAATCACTCAATATCAGGGTGTTTGGTAGGACCTTCATGCTTTCCAGTGTCTCCAGAAAGGTGGAGTGGTGGTCCTGGGTCATGGAGGGGGATCTGCAGCAGGCCACAATTTGCATTGCAGATTTGCCCAATGTTAGTTGCACATGGATGATCTCAGAGGTATCATGCTGCGCCACTAACCTGGAGGTGTAGGTATCCTTGATGAATATGGATACACCACCTCCTTTCGTGTTTCGGTCTGTGTTCTGTGGCTAAAATGTGTGGTATGAGTTGTAGCCTGGTAGTGCTGGGGTGTTCTCCTGAGCCTTGAACCAGGTTTCAGTTACTGCACAGATGTCAACATTCTCCATACTGAGGAGTGCTTCGAGCATGTGCATTTTGAGATTTAAACTCCTGGCGTTGAGTAGCATAACCCTCAGTTTTTGTTAATTGTGCTGTTTACAGAGGTGGGTTTGACTTTTGAGTCTTGCTTAAAAAAGGCACTATGGGGGCAGCAAGAACCTTGGCCAGTATTCGAAAGCCTAGGGGTGACAGGTGCAAGCCGTGTCTTGTGAAGCAATGCGGTTTGTCGAGCATGTCGTACCAGGCTGACAGAAACTAGATCCCCTTTGAATGACACCAGAAGCTTAGCCAATTGTTGAAATTGATAATTTTTTTCTTTATACTGAAGTATCATTCTTGGTGAGGGCAAGATGCTACTCAGGGTCAGGGTCATACCAGCTTGGGCTGCATGATCAGAGAGCTCTTCCATGTCTCTTTTCATGTAGTCCAGGGAGGTATGTCTCAGGTCATTCACACCAACATGAACAATGACAGAGTCATATTTGTACTTGTTCTGGAGTGACCTGAGTGCTTGTGTTATGTGGCAGATTCTGGCTCCCAACAGGCAGCTAAAAGTAACCTTCTGCTTGTCCAGCCTAGTGAGTGGGACATCAGTGTGCCTGACTATAGAGTCACTTATTACTAGTGTGTTAGGTATGTTATTTCACCTTAAGGGCTGTGATTGTGCGACACACTGAATTTGTGTTTTATGTGTTGTCTGGTTTGTGACTGGAGGTGCAGGTTGTTTGGGTGTCTGCTTTGGAGGTCTCTGATGCTTTTGCACATTTTTATTTAGAGCCTCTGAGTACAATTTTGTGTATTTATGTGCATTTTTTCCCAGTGCTGTTTTAGTAGGTCTGTCTGTGGCTGGAGGTGTGGTGCAAGTGTTAACCTTCTACTCTTGACTGTCTGTTCCAGTCTTGGGTGGAGACAGCTTATCTTCCAGTTTGGCTGTATAACTGCATCTCTCATATACGTTAGTGTTTTGTGGTAGGAGGAGAGGCTTGTCTGTGTACATGAGGCAGTTGTAACATTGCCTCAGGATACCCAGATTCACCAGCTAGACTGGAGAGTACACCTGAAATTGCCCTTTGGTCATGCCTGAATAGTAGGGTGAGCTGCTTAGTCGCTTGGTTGGTGAGGGGTGAATAAAGAGCCTTGCCCTGCTGTACATGATGGTACAGAGGTTATTGTGGGGGGTATTCCATAATTTGGCTATTGAGCTGGAGAATAGTGCTTCTCTAGCAGAGTTCTTGGCTCTAGTTACCTGTAATTGATTTTTGTTGCTGGATCTTAGTTGTCTGGCAGTGAGACAGGGTTGGAGTAGATGTTGGAGGGATGGTACTTTTAGTAGATGGTTTACTAGTTTGTGGGTGAGAGAGAGTTGATACCATTGAAGGAGGTGAAGGAGTTCTAGCCAGCCCAGTTCACCAAGTGAGAGACAGTGGTGACTACAGTAGGATGCCCTGGTGGCAAACTTATTTAGATCGCTTTGCCTTAGGTTGGTATATATTGGAGATGCATAAAGTAGGGTAGAGATAAGGTGTGAATTTGCAACTGAAATCCTAGCTGCTTTGGTTAGGAATTACTTATTTCTGTATAAGGCTCCTAGTTTTTTGTGGATTTTTTTATGGTCATGGATATGTGAATGTCAAATTTGAGATTATTGTCTATTTCAACTCCTAGCAATTTGATACCATGAAAGACTGAACTCATTGTCCATCACTGCCTAAATTAATGCACAGGCCACATTATTTCCATGTTAAATGTGTCAGAAGTACTTCTGCACTTCTTAGAAAGACAAATTGTTGAATGGTTATTGCAGATGGCACACTTTATATGTGAAATTAGCACAAAAGAGACTCAGTAGCCAAACCAGAATGTAAATAAATAAGAGGCAGCTCTTCTATAGAGTTAAGTTTTTCTTATTACCCAAATACTTTGGTGTTATATGCACATTTTTGTCAGTACCTACCATGGCATCATTTTGTGGGCGTGACTATAGAGAGAAGCTGAGTATACAGTGAAACTAAAGAAATCAAACAGTACACTATAATCTTTATTTTTTTTAAACCATTTGCAAATTTATCAGGAGGAGTACAGCAGGAAATAAAATTAAATGTAAAGCAAAGAAACTTGCAAACATGACCAATACTTTTTTAAACTTCTACAGAATATATTAAAGTGTCATTAGTCATTTTCCACTATGTATCCAAATGAAGAATTAAAATGGGAAGATAGGATGCAATAGTTGATGTAACTGTAGTGGACAACTGGTTTAGAACACAGACATGATCCAAAGCTATTGGCAGATTATAGTAGGGGCAAGTTAGACAGTCACGTAGAGCCCAGCAGCTTCAGAGAGGACCATGACCAGCAATGAAAATAGTTTTTTTTAAAAGGTTTATATTCAACATGTAAGCTAATTCATTTTAGTTCGTTTTATGTGCTGAATTAACACGCTATCAATGTTCTTTTATAAACTAAAATTTTCTCATTCAAAAAAGCACTAAATGACAGGAACCACAATTATTTTCCTCTGTATATTTGCACTGCCTGGCTTTTTTTTTTTGCATGGACAGCATGACCCTTTAAAGACCTCCTTGACTCCAATACTTTAATCCATAACTCATATTGCTTTAGCAAACAATAGGTTTAATAGACACCCTGATAATAAAACACCACCACAAACTGCTCAATTAAAGAAGTTTTGAGACATGTTTCATTCAACAGGTCAGAGCTTTTATCTTGTTTAGTTCATTTTTATTATGTGTAATAAATAATAATTTTATATTTAACACCTGCTTTAAGTGCCTGAAAAGTGAAACTTACAAGATTCACAAAATAAGAAGTGAGTTTCCTTGTTCTCACTGTGACCATAGCTTCTTGGTCCCAGTAATGGAAAAAAAGTAATCACAGCATTTTGAGTTTACTACCAAATATTATAAAAACCTATATGAGCTCACCAAAACACACGTCAGTGAAACAAAGTTGTAGACTCCACCTCTGCCAAACGTACCTCTCAACTGTCCATACTGTTGTAGAATGTCCAGATTTTACATTATATTTTGGCCAGTCTCTCATAATTTTTTGATTTTCTGGCAGATGACTTGCAAATGTTTGAGGATGGAAGTCAAAAAATAATGACAGAGATTTGAGTTTCAGGCTTCATACACTTTAGAAAATTCATGATAAAGGAAAATGTGTTATTCTATCACTTTCTAAGTTTATAAGAGCAATATTTAAAAATGTAACCTATTTAAGGGCCTTTGTCATCCTTTATTTATGATGTTGTCCAGATTTCTTGCTCTAAACGGTTGAGAGGTATGCTGCCAAACCAAGCTTTTCAACAATCATTGGGATTTGCCAGGTTTTACAAATGGCAGGCATTAGAAACTAACTGCAACTTAATACTAGGTGCTGCCTCCACTGATCTAGTATATTTACTTTGGGAAAAGCAGTGATAAACACAATAATCCCCGTCCCACAGAACCAAAGGCATTACCTCTCCATACACATTGTCTCCCCTAACAAACACACTTTACATGAAGCCTAACATTTCTCCAAAAACTGCTGAAATGTCAGGTTTGAAATGAATCCATTTCCACTAACTGATTTTCTGTCATACACTGTAATGTTACAAAAGTGCTCTCTTTATATTAGGTTCACCAAGTATGCATGTTTTAATGCACTATAACACACACGCACTAACAAACACATACACACACATTTATATATGTGTGTGTGTGTGTGTGTGTGTGTGTGTGTGTGTGTGTGTGTGTGCATGTGTGCATATATCTATATCTATGTATATATAGGTCTACATTACTTTGCCAAAAGATATTTATAGCAAACACCTCTTCATTAATACCTATTCAGTGAAAATCATTTCCGTGATTCATGGAATTTTCCCAGGGCAATGAAACAGTTGTCCCGCAGCACAGCAGAAACCACAGCTCACTAAATCAAACACACCCAAGTGGGTGCTTTGCCCTCCATACTGAGCAATGTGGGAGCTGTGCCCCCCCAACTATACTGTATATACCAAGTCTGAGACTGCACTCCAGTGGAGAAAAGGGCAAAGTTGTGAATCATGGAAGTGGTTTTTGCTGATTAGGTGTCGATGAAGATATCTATATATATATATATATATATATATGTGTGTGTATATATATATATATATATATATATATATATGTGTGTGTGTGTGTATATATATATATATATATATATATATATATATATATGTGTGTGTGTGTGTATAAATATATATATATTTATATATATATACACTTTGGGGGTGTAGCACCTAGGTGGATTTTACCTTCTTCAGTATGTGTTTCATTTAAGTTTGGGCAAATATTGACTTGCCCTGGGAAAATTTCACCATTCAGGTATATACGGTTTTGCGATTTTCATTTTGCAAAAATGGATTTCAATTATATGAGATATGAGGTATATAAATACATATATGAAATAACCATACACACACACACACACACACACACACACACACACACACACACACACACACACACACACACACACACACACACACACAAAAACACACACGTGTATATATGCAATAAGGAACACTTGCCACGGTTGTACAATTTGGGCAAAGTAGTTAGTGGGCCACATAAAAGAGTATAAAGGACTTGTATCTAAACTGTCCACTTCTGTACTATCTAAGTACATTTTTTTTTTTTCAAAAGAATGTAGTCATGCAACCTCAGGTTCTTTTTCTTCTAAAGAACAATTAAAGAAATGCCAACAGTTGCAGCATTCTTTTGTTTATTTGTTTGTTTATTTGCTTTAATGCTGGGAAACAACAGAATTTATGAAGGGGGATAGCTCTACTGTGGGTGAAACCAAGCTGTCCTTTTCATTTGCTTTGTTTAAACCCTGGCATTAAGGGTTAAAGTGAATTTATATGAAATAACTTAGAACACCTTATTTTTTAATGTGTGAGCAGAAGCAACCACCTTGAGACAATGACTATGGTATGGTGGAAAGTAACTTGCTCTGTTCATTATCTCTGTGTAATGTCTGGAATTCACTGTTAATATGCATTTGTATGAAACAAAACTGGAGCATGTACTTACTGGTCAATCTTTGTGTGAAAGTTTGAAACAGTCCCTTATTTTGCGGAATATCTTTGTCTTTGTCTAATATTTTTGATCTGCAATTTATCTTCTTGTTACTTGGCTAACAGTTTCATGCTACAGAACTAATATACAGCTGTATACGAAATATGAAATAAGCTGAGATATTTACTTTCTGGGTGCTGTTTTGTGAAATCAGATTGAAAGTATTCACTGTCTTGAAGAATCCCACTGACTTTTTCCCAAATGTTGGTCTGTGCCTCATAAAATTTGTGGGGCTTTTTGCCAAATATTTGAGATTTTCAGTTGCTAACTGGGTGAAAACACTGGCTGCGGGTGAAAGCAAATTACCCTGTTGCCATTTGCTCAATGTACTCTGGCTTTACAAGACGAGTGCACGTTTGGAAGAAGTAAGCTTTGAGTTCAATTTGTATTAAATCAAGCTAAAACTGTTCTTAATGTGTAGAATATTACTGACTTTGCATCATTTTGCTTTCTTCCTTCTGGCAAATATTCGGTAAGTGCAACCACTAAATAATGACAAACATTTTTGGTTCAATCTTAATAGAGTGAAATTGTATTGGATACTTTTGAGCAGCACTGGTAAATTATGGGCAGGATTCACGAAGCCTCCGTGTAAGAGTTATAACTCATACACGGAGGCTGCAGTTAAACGGAGTGATGTCAGCATGCCCTGCATATTAATGAGAGCATGCTGAATCACACTGAAGGCCAACACGGTCCGTGTAAGACAGTAGGGGGCGTGTCCGTAGGCCGAGCCCTGTAAGCGGACACGCCCCCAGAAGAGGAAAAGTACCCAAAGGAAACACCCACGACAGAGTCCACGGAAATGTGAATAAACAGAACACAACACATGCCCCCACAGACTATGAACATAAAAGAAATATAAATGAACATGTTATAATTTTTTTTTAAACTGTAAAGATGTTTAACCGTGAGTGCGCTCGTTTGTGCGGGCGTGCCCGTAGCGCAGCTACAGTTAGCAATCAGTGGGAAAGCATATAAAAACTAAATATGCAAAATAAAGCAGGAAGCAATAGCGTAGCAGTAGAGATGCTGGCTACAGAGCAGGCATCCATGGTTCAAGCCCCCACAACACCATTTTTTTTTTTGCAAAATAAGCAGGAAACAAGTCCCTGACAAATATGTAGACATAAAACCACAACTCATGTAAAATGTAATGAAATAGCCCATTCATATTGAAGAAATGTGAGGTAACAAAAGAATAAAAAATGCCAGATGTGCCCATAGATGAGCTACAGTTTAACAGGGTGAGTGTATCTGCCCGTAGATGAGCATTGGTTTAACTGGTGCAAAATGAGTGCCCGTAGCTGAGCAGTGGTTTAACACGCTATATCTATGTGCCCCTAACTGAGCTGAGCGTAATATGCGTGCCGATAGCCAAATGAGGCTTAAAGCAGTGTACCCCATTTGCGCAGAGCTGCGCACTGCGCAAACAAGCTAACTGACGGGCAACGTTGAGCAAGCCGTATCAAAACTGCCTTTACACAGACACACCCCTCAGCATGTCTAGACAGTCATGAAAAATAAAAAGCAGTGGCCAGGTTCGAACCCAGGATACTATACACCATAGTCAAAGTACAGAACCACTAAGCCATGACAGCAGTACCTAGAAATGCAATAATAGCTAATATATAGGAATGAATACAAACTACAGCATGACAATGCAGGTTTACTGAAGTTGATACAATTCCAAAATGGCCAATCACAGATATGTGTGGGAAAACGGACTATATAAGCCCCATAGGCGGAATACACAGCATAAACGATTGTAGAACAGACCTGCAGGCAGAATGTCAGGAGTAGGTGAGGGTAGTCGCCGAGCACAGAGGTGGGGTGTTGAGGAGTCCAGGTACATGGCCTGGCTCCTAGTCCACAATCATGAGGCCCAACTCATGCAGGGCCAGGTCCTCTGGGGAGCATACAGGGCTGAGGCGTGGGACCAGTTGGCTCATGATCTTACCAGTGCCACAGGGATTCCAAGGACTGGTGAGCAGGTCTGTCACCACCATGCGGACCTGAAGAGACGCAAGCAGGACCAACTGAACCTTTGGATCCAGGAGGCCCGGCAATCACCCAACGCCCCACTACTGAGTAAGTAACATTTAATTATGTATGTAAAACATTAAACTAGCTGATATTATGGAGATGTGTATTCCAATATTACTTCATTTATATTACAGCTGCAGGTGTCCGTTCTGCAAACCGCAGAGCCTATGGCGATAGGCTGGTGCGGTTGCGCCACCAGGCAGGTCAGTAATCCACTACCAGTAACTGTAAATAAATATAAAAGTATGACAGTCAGCAAAAGAGTGCAGTGTAGCCAGTAAGGAATAAAATCTGCAAGTAACAGTGTGAAAGTGTATGCAAGTATTGCCTGACTACAAGAGTTCCCAGCCTGTAAGTGTAAACTAAACATGAAACTGTCCAACATATATTCTGAAATAAAAATGCCCTGCCTGTAAGAAAATAGTACACAACCTGCAGCAGGCTGAAAAGTATAGCTGCAGAAGATGATGAAATCACATGTGTGAAATATATCCCTGTGGAAATACTGAAACATGACAGAAGTGAGACTGCTGGAAAGGATTGTAATAACTACTGTTAAAACATGTCAATAAAGCCTAGAAGTACCATCCTGAATAGTAAAATGAAAGCAAGTGAGAGAGTGTGAGAAAGTGTCATGAATCCAGCAATACAGTAGTAATAACCCCTGAATAAAGTATACTGCAGTCAAGACAGAATGAAATGCATGTGAGACTCAGAACCAAACAGCGAAATCTGTTCAAAGTGTTGCTGCATGTGGAATGTGTCTCCCAAAATCTGGATATGTTGCTCCCAGTCTGAAATACGCAGATAGGATGATTGTCTGATATACCAAACATCCACACTTGTCTACAGGTATATAAAGCAAAAGTAGCAAGATGATGTAGCTGAACAAAGCCTGATATGAATGTGTATGAAGAACACTAAAATGTATATTGATGTTGCAGTAACAGTCCTATCAGCAAGGTGAAATAGTTATCATATAGGACACTGTAGTTAGAACAGTAGTGTGTATATAACTGTAGCTATTAGAAATGTACAGCATATGTATTGTTATTTGAAGGTGTTAATATTACTTTCTTTACCCCACCCTATAACCACATATAACCCATTCCACGTGAAAATGGTATGTGCAATCACAATTAACACCCCTGGACGTTTGTCCTGTTGGGTCATATATATTTGCATGTCCGTTGATGCATCTGCCCTGTTCATACATCCACACCTGATGGCCTGTTGCCATCAATTATCCCTGCATGTTGTTGGACTGTGTATTTCTGTTCAAATTATGCATGTGTTATGCACGCTGTTCAATGGTGTGAATATCTGGGTGTTTGGTTAATGGGAATACTAATGCATGCTGTTACAACTAACTGTGAATGGTATTATATGTCACTAACCCAAACTGTCATGACATAATGCAAACCATAGTACGACAGGGAAGGCGGGTTCCAGCGGACCCACCTCTCCCACCTCAGCTGGCGAGTGCACCTGGCACTAGTGCCGAGTCCGGACCCTCCTCCGGTGGCCCTGTGCCACCTGCGGGTGGAAGCGCTGCAGGGGATGGGGCTCAACCCCCCTCTGCAAGTGTGGCCGGAGGAGATCCACCACTCACCCTCCGTAGCGTCCGGACTGTGGTGCGAAAGGAGATTCGGGACTCTGTCCTTGAGCCCCTACGCCAGCTCGAGGCACGGGTGGCGCAACTAACGGGCATGCCTGTTGCCCCGCCTACACAGCCCCCAGCACAGCCCCATCCTGGGCAGTGAAGGAACAGTGGCAACTGCCTATGGGTGGGGATATCAGTTCCACTGTTGCCATCTGTGGGCTCATGGGCTCTGGATATCCAAACCTCCGTCCCCGTCAATTGTGTAACCACCCCACACGTGTCATACACCGCCCCTGTATGCGTCTTGTTTGTCTTGTCTGTTTACCTACCCAACCTACCTCCCCATCTGAACCGACTTCCTTCACCTGACATACCACTCTTACCTGAAAAAAAAATAAATAAATAAAAAAAGAGCACTCTGTACCCACAAAAAATTACGCCCCATACATAGCTGCCCATTCCGCACACATGTCCGCTGGACATGGAACCTATCAATTACAATTGGCTGTACAACAAGTATTATTGTTGTCCTGACACCTCTCTCAGGGGTGGAAGGTTTCAAATGTCACACCAAATTACATACATATGCACAGCTGTTGCTGATGAAGAAATGGGCAGCTATGGGCTTTACCTACATCCCTCCTGCACATCCCAAGCTTGTTTCCCTACTGTCTTACCCTCTTTGTGACCCCTTTTTCACCACTTTCCTGTCTCCCCATTTTCTTTTCTTTCAAAGAAAATAGCGCGAGTGTGTGCAGAGCTAACCGCCAGTGTGCATGCGTGAGATCCGCGCAAATCAGCGCTAGCCCAGCTACAACTGCTTAAAAGTGCCTTAGTCACTGTGATTGACAGGTCCTGTACTCAGTTCAAAAGAAAAATAAACTCCCACTGTCAGTCCCGAACCCAGGACCTTGGAAACACTAGTCTGTACAACCTACCACTAAGCCATGACTCTTATACAAAAACATTGTGCTAAAATAAATATAACCTGTAAAAGTAGGGATGAATGTAAAGGGAATATAGGATGTGTAGTACACAAAGCATGTCATTTAAAATAAATGTCAAAACCACTGGATATCCATAATAGTAGTGTGTGAAAAGAAACAGCCATGCTAGTTGGCAGCCTGTAGATAATAAGGTCAGTTAAAGTACATAGATATATGTATGCATATGTACATATATATATATATATATATATATATATATATATATATATATATATATATATATATATATATATATATATCTATATATAGTTGTAGGAGTCAATGTGCATACACACTTGCTACAGGGAACATGAAAGAGGAATGGAGAATTGTGAATATACAACACAGCCTGAAGCATGAGAGAGATACTAACCTTTACAGTCACAGAACACTGTCCACAGCATACCAGCATGGTGCCCTCTCTCACAATCTGAAAGGGCAATGCCTATCACACATACCCTTTTATAGCACTGACCTGAAATCACAGTGAGAACTGCAATCAGTACACAACTGGCTGTATGCAATTAGCAAATGCTGGCCTTCAATTGGTGCAGAGGCCATCACATGGACCTATGCAGATACCTACAAAAGCATCCAGTGCTAACACTCCCCACATGCAATACATTCATTGCATTGTCTGTAAGCAGACAGAGGGAGGACGAGAAGTGGAAGAGAGAGAGACAGAGCCAAAAATAAAAAAAAAAACAGACACTGTGACTCTCTGTACCCTGAAGCTGTCAGCACTGACAGTAGCAGCAGCAAGCAGAAGCTGTGGTAACGCAACCAGCTGCGACAAACAGAGGTAATGCAAAGTAGCAGGTTAATAGTGTGCATACTGTGAACCCTCCAAATGTGTCATAGGTCTGTATCCATAGGTATGTCCATGTGATATGTTGTGTGTATGTAGTTCCAACAAAAGGGGATGACCATACAACACATGTCAAGCAGTCATAGGCCAGGATCCTGGTAGCATGTGTCTGTGTGTTGGCCTAGCAATGGCTGTAGTGACTGCTTTGAAATGTCAGCCAAGCCCAAAAGTCCGGATCAGCCCATCCCAAAGGCACACTGGCTGGGAACAAGTGTCTGCAGGTACCTGATGTCACTGCACATGCATCCCATACTGCATAATCCCATAGCGTAGCAGACCAGGCCCATTATGCATATGATGTGGTAATTCCCAGGGTCAGTCGAGGTGCCCCCTTAGTGTTGTGGGACCACTGTTGCTGTATGCCACTGTCCAGGTACATATCCTGTAGCACGGCCAAGATAAACTATCAGTGTTACATGCAGTGGTATGTCCCCTCAGAGTGCTGGTAGCACACATCCAGGGGGACCACGAGGTCACAGTGATGCTGTGTGTTCTCCTCTGCTGAGGGCGGCCCTCACCTGGACATGTGCGATGATAGGGAGGTTACATCCAGCTGGGATAAATATCCCAAAGGTGAGGGAGAAGGAGGGGGGATATGTGCACGAACATGTCTGCAGGAATGTTGCCAATATGCGTGTGTTTGGTGAATGTTAAGTAGGTGTGGACTAACACAGAGCATATCTGAGGCATGTGGTCCATATGTGTAACATAACTGAAGAAGGCCTTGTGGTCATCCATAGTGTTTGTGTCCATTTCCCTCCCAGAGTAGGCTGTGGCTGTTGTTATGATGGACTGTAGTGTAGTACCAGTGCTGACCACAGATGCCTACCCTTAATGTGAATGTGCTCTGTCCTGCAGTAGCCTCCTGCTATTGTTATACAATCTGCCTCTGTCTGGGGTCCACTGGACAGGATGCCTAACCTTTGTGCATAGGGTCTGGGTTAGACATGTGTGTGCAAGTGTCATGCAATCCGCAGCATGTCCGTGGTAAGCATTTGCAAAGGGGTCAGCAGTGTGGCTTGTGGCTTCCACTGGCCCAGTGTGCTGCATGGATACCATCCCAGTCCCAGCAAGTGAATAACTGTCTAACCACATACATATCAAAGTAGTCTACTGTGCTGGTGGTGGTGGTGGGATATGTATATCCAGGCTGAGTAACATCTGTCCACATCACAGTAGTGGACGGTGTCCCACATACAGTACCTTGGGATGAACCCCCAGAGTGAGGTTGTGCATAGCACCTGTCAGTGTGTGCTGACCGATGGGGCATGCTACTACGTTGTGTGGAATGTGGCAGGTATTGTTGCACAGGTGTTGGCTGAGCACTGATATCTGGCCATGTACCTGTGTATCCACCACGACACACACACATGCAACATATGGGAGTAGTAGTATATCACTACACATGAGTATCATGTATAGTATGTGTGCCATACATTGCTGACATGGTCTGCTGATATCCTGTCTGTGTTCTCTTCCAGGGAGATGGCGCGACAGCGTAACCCCGCCTACTCCGTGGCAGAGGATGAGGAGATCCACCAGAGCCTGGTGCGGGAGTATGACATCCTGTTTTCCCGCACCAGTCAGAACCAGCAGGAGAGGGCCGCACTGTGGCAAGACCTTGTCCGTAGGGTAAATGAAATTGGCACACATAACAGGACATATGAGCAGGTACAACATCACTGCAGTGATTTAATCCGAAGTGTCCGGCAGCGTGCATCAGATATCCACAGGCAACAGGTCGCCACAGGAGGTGGGGTGGCCACACATCCCCCCTCACCAGACTGGAGGGGCTACTCCTAAGTGTTGTGGCTCCAGCCCCAGAACACCAACAGCAGTACACCTGCATTATGATGGAGGCTGGTTCCACACAGCAGCACGACATGGAGCGTGCAGGTAATATGCCATATGTACACCTGACTGTTCTGTACACTGTATCATATGCAATATCAATGGGACAGATGTGCCCACTGACATTAATCTCATCATTTCTGCAGGTCCCTCCAGGGTTACAGAGAGACAGGCCATCCATGCTGGTGAGTGTGTTTAACATAACCTATAATAGTCCTGATAATGCTAGTAACAGTAGTGTAACTCAGTAGTGCTCTGTGTGTATACTGCAGGGTGTGCATGTGTGCATGTGTGCAGGTGTGTCAGTGCCCATGTGTGCATGTGTGCAGGTGTGCCTGTGTCCACGTGTGCATGTGTGCAGGTGTGCCTGTGTCCAAGTGTGCATGTGTGCCTGTGTCCACGTGTGCATGTGTGCATGTGTGCCTGTGTCCACGTGTGCATGTGTGCATGTGTGCCTGTGTCCATGTGTGCATGTGTGCATGTGTGCATGTGTGCATGTGTGCATGTGTGCATGTGTGCATGTGTGCATGTGTGCATGTGTGCATGTGTCCATGTGTGCATGTGTGCATGTGTCCACGTGTGCATGTGTCCACGTGTGCATGTGTGCATGTGTGCATGTGTGCCTGTGTGCATGTGTCCATGTGTGCATGTGTGTATAAGTGCATCACTGGTAACAATGTCTGGAGAATGTAAACTGTGTTTCCTGTCTTCATCCCACAGGTTCTGGGGCTGCTCTGGTGACCTGCAGCAGGGAACCTGAATCCTGTGCCACGGCTACTGGTAATGATGATATATGTGTAATGGTACAGGAAGGTGTGTCAGGGTCTGCCATTGGTCAGCCAATTGACAGTACACAGCTGTCAACCCCATCATTGCGCACAGTCATCCTGCCTATACATCCTATGTCACCATTGTCCCTAGGTGATGGACAGGATACAGCAGGCATAGACCAGGGTAATGTGGTACCTGTGGCACATGCATCCCCACACAGCAGCCATGGGCAGGGTCCTCCGATGGTACCACACAGACAGTTGCCCATGGGTTCTCGTGGGAGCATCCGTGGGCATACTGCCTCTGGCCGACGTGCCCAAAGAGGTCTGTCAACCTCAGCGATGTTTCGGACTGTCATGCAGGCTCAGTCACGTATGGAAAGGTACACCAGACAGGGTCTGAGGGAGCTCAGAGCATGCCGCACAGCCATGACAGACAGTATGCGTGACATTGCGGATGCTATCCGTAACTTCACCGATGTCATAGACAGACGTTGTGGGGACATATTACAGCAGTTCCACAACCAGATGTCCATGAGCCAGGGCAATGGTGGGCGTCTGCGGCGTCGACGTGGCTGTATGCCGGCAGCGGCAGCAGCTGGCAGTCGGCGCGGATGGCAACAGGCTCGCGCACGCCCCATAGTGCCAGCAGCAGCCCCAGCAATGCTGGGTCTGTGCTGTCATCGGAACGCCTCAGGAGACCACGTGCACGTGGCTCTGGACAGTCCCAACAGGGACATGTGTCCAGTCAACACACTCCCACTTCTGATGACAGTACCCAGTCAGGCTTTGTACTGGATACGGTCCGTAGCACCCCTGCCAGGCACAGGTACCGTGTCCATGCACACAGACACTGATCTGTATGGCCTGCCAGGTGCAGTCTGTGGCTGTCCACAAACCCCTGTATATGGCAGCCATGAGGTGGAACTGTGTGCGTGCATACACACATGCGGAATGTTAACACTTAGGGCAACCACATACACGCACACACTGCACCAACACTGCCCCACCCTGTACTGCTGCCCTCACCAACACACATACACACACATGTCAATTGGTGGTATCAGTGGCTGACTCAGGCATACCTAATCCACACCCTGTGCATATGATGACACTGTGCCACCTCCTGCAATCTCCAACATCATTGCGGAACAGGTAAACACGTTGCTGATGCACAGGGTGACTACATAGACGTGTATTAGTAGTATCATGTTGGTAACAGTACAGTGTGCTGCTATGACTGTGTGTGTACCCCAGCATGCCTGCTGTAGTAACTGTATGAATGTCCTGAATTGTTATCTGCACCCATAGTACATACCAAAGTATAACAGCTGCACATAATTGCATGCCGGTGGTAAGGTTGTCAACAGATAGCCGCATACATGGGTAGCACAGGGGGAAAGCTAACGCAAGTAGTGATATGCAATGGTGGACATGTACAGTAATGGTGTCAAGATGCCCACAACGACTATGCCATGTGTATGTTCACGCATCTAGATATGTGTGCAGTACCAATGTTGTCCAGACCACAAATAAGTATGACATAATATCGGTTCCACCATGGGCATCTGTGCTGCGTATTCCTGGGTACATGTTGATAGTGCCTACATATTTGCATTGTTACTTACTGTTATTGTTACCCCTTCTTTGTTGTATGATGCAGTACTTCCAGCCCTGTGTACTGTAGCCTTGTTTGCATGCATGTTCGCCTGGGGTCCCTGGAACACTGCTTACACCTGCAATGCAGAGTTACAGTACTTCTGTAGACTGCTAGTGACATCTGCATAGCGCACCATATGTATGTCAACCTTACACATGACAGAACGTCACTGTCTGTCCTGTACGCATGTACGCTGCCTGTGACACATTGCACACGTCTTACCTGGCATTTACCCACGTGTGCAGTCATATATGTCAGTGCTATGAGACAGAGGCAGTCCACCCACACATACACACCTTCAGTATGTTGTTCCCCATTGGCCCTATGTGTTGGTACTCACCATGGCAATCACACTACTAGGGTGGCATGTACAAAGGTAACCTGTGAATCGCCTCTATGGTCCAGTCGTGGTTTATGTGGGTCATGTGTCATTGTCACAGCTGCCACATGTATGCAGTCAGCCATCACCCTTGGCCAGGAATGTACAACACATGTGTGGGATGCCACCACACAGCCAATCTGGGGACTGGTCTCTGAACCCAGTGATGCCATACCCTGTCAGGTGGCATGTCATATATACTACGTCCAGGACAAATGTCAAACCCAATCCCTGCTGCTACTATTGATAATACCCCTGAAGATGTTCCTGATAGCTTTGACCAGTCCTTTACTGAGTCAGTGCAGGCCCTAGCTTGCCATCTACCTCCTAGCTCCCTGGTCCTGAAAGCAGCACCCTAGAAAACTACTTGCGTCCAGCTGCCAACCAGTCGCCACTTCACTTCTCCGTACCTTGGTTGTAACAGTGAAACCCACTACACTGTGTGCTGATCAACACCCTGCCGAGTACCTATCAAAACCAGATGATGCTATTGCTTACCCGTCTCAAAGGTAATCAAAGGTACTATGTTAGAATCTAACTTTCCCACCATCTGGAAAATGTCATATGTAATCCCACTTCACACAGGAGGCAGCTCTACTGAAGTCTCCACTGATAGGCCAATAGCTATACACTCTCCACTTGCAGAGATTATGGAGACTTTCGTCATAGACAAGTCATGCACCACCTAATCCAAACTCGCATTATGGCAGACACTCAGCATGGCTTACGTCCTCATCACAGCACTACATCAGGCCTCCTAGCCTTTACTAACACCATAAGCCATACTTGCAACATCAACTATATATCCACAGCCCTCTTTTTGGATAACTCAAAGGCATACGATATGGTTGATCACCAACTTGGACTCCACACCCTGCACAGACTGTCTAGATACTGGAGCCTTTCAATGGTGTCAATCCTACCTGCATGGTCAACAGCAGGCCGGCCTCTGGCAGAACAAACCCTCTAACCTTCTACCTAACACCCTCAGAGTACCACAAGGCTCTATCCTAGGGCCCTTGCTGTCCTCCATCGTCATTAACGACCGTTATACTGTCATCCCAAAAGCCAGCTGTATCCAATATGCTGTATACTCTACTCTGATCTGCTCAGCCACATCTCCAGTAGAGTTATGGTCAGCTACCCAGACCACCTGTAATACAATAGCAAACTGGCTTTCTGAACATCGTCTGATCCTAAATCCCAATCAAACTGAACTGCTGTTATTCCACCAACACGTAGGTCTACCACATTCACTGTTACCATAACATCAACTGATGGCACAATAATCTACCCTGACCCATCTCCAAAACTATTAGGTGTCATCATAGACAATAACCTCATATGTGACATACATGTTAACCAGATTAGCAAAGCCATCAATAGAAAGCTAGGGTCACTTTACAGAATTAAAGCCTTCCTAGCCCCTCCAGCTAAAGGTGCCATAGCTCGCTCACACCTTGTTTCAGCCCTTCTGTATGCATCCCTCTACTCTCACATATGAACAAGACTGTCCTTAACAAGCACTGGATTTGCTACAACCACATTGCCAGGTTTGCCACTGGCCCGCCTGTTAGGACACATCATTGCATCAATCTAAATCAGCTTGGTTGGCTTGCAATACCCAGCCTAATACAGTATAACCAACTGATTATGGCCTATAAAATCCTCTATAATCCAGACAATACTCCTGCACTTAAATTATAATCCCCCCCTATAACAATCCTAGACCGCTTCGATCCTCTAACATTGTACTACTTCAAACTAGCGAGTTTATTAACACAGCTGGTTATTCTCTCTTTGCAAGTCCTGTAAGTAGATCCTGGAACTCACTTCCAGCTGATATTACCCTAATGTCCACCTTAGGTCATTTAACAGTAGACTCAAACAACATTTGTCATGTAACTGGCTATGTCAGTGTATCAGGCCTGGCTAACTCGGATGTGTAACCTGTGTGAACCACTGTACTGTGTAATTACAATTTAATCCTGGCTTGTGCTCAGGTCTAACATTAACCTGTGGAACATGTTGGACCTGCTTACTTATGTAATCTCTGTAAATAATCTGTTTGTACTATGTCATGCTAGTATTCTGTAATGCTGTATCTGCTACCCTCGTAGCTTGTCTCCACGGGCCTACCCTGGGAATGGACATGCATCCAGTTGGGCTATCCCAGTCAACATATGTAGGATAAATAAATAAATCAATACATGATATTACAGTGACGACAATACCAGTCAGACATTGACACACACTGACAGCATGCTGAACACACTGGGGCATACGTGGGGACTCAGACTAGCAGCCTGCCTGTGCATCACACACCTCCGCAGCTGGCACACAGGCATATGTTCCGTCGGAACAGAGCACATGCCACACATGGCACGCACATCCCCTGTGCCACACACCCACAGCCTGTAGGGCTACACAACACACCTGCTACAGGCGTGTCAGGTACCTGTCATGTGTGCTGCACTGGGGTCCCGCTCAACAGGCTGTATCTGGTGAAGGGCACAGTGATATGACTCAGGGCACTATGGTCCACCACAGCACACATGCATACAGGTCAGACAGAGGCATGGACAGATATGACTCACTCATTGACCATGCCAGTGTGGCTGCCTGGGACATACCTCCCTGGACTACATGATAGGGAACATAGAATGGATCTCTCAGCATGTGGCACAGGCCAGTATGAGCCTGATGTTGGTTGCCAACATACCCTCCCAGGTATTCTACCACTATATGTGGGAAGGCTGTTGTATGTCTACATTATGCTCAGTCTCCACTGTCATTCATAGGGTATCCACTGGCTGTCAACGTGTGCTTACATGCTAGGGAAGCCACATTGATGTTCACGGGTCATCTTGCACGTGACACACATGGCCTGATGTATACTGGCAAGGCTCCTTGGTACACACATACTGCCTTATGCTGCAGGACATGGTTTACATAGCGACCTCCGTGGGTATCACACAGGTTAGGACACTAACAGTGCTGCTACACAACTACAGCAGTGTACACTGGAGGATGCATGCACCAGACACTGCCCTCAGCACGGTGAACTGCAGTGTCTGTGCAGTACCGGATGCATGATTCATGGCTCACAGGTGTTACCCATCACTGACAGGTTATGCCCCATACCATGCCTGTCGTCCCCTACACATGTAACACACATGGATAGGGGGGTGGTATCCCAAGTTAACACAGATACACACACCTCCAGGTTGTTGGCACAGCACAAACCATCAGGGCCTACTCAAGTGCAGCTGACAGTGTGTCGGACTGCCATCTGGTTCATAGCATGGCACACACAACCCTCACATACACAGGAAGACCACCTATCCTCCATAACAACACCGGCAATATGACAGTCCCATGAACTGTGTTTATAAGGCCATACTGCATCCAGCCGAACATTGTGTGTGAGCATTACTGTAGCTACAACACTCTAGTTGAAGAGTTCACAGCATGTGGTCACCGAAATGCAGTGGAATGGCATGTTACCACTACCACAACAGGTGGGAACATACAGCACCTGTACATTGACTACATGTACACTATATGGCCCAGACCAGATGTGTATCCCCTGCTGTAGGTCTTTCACCATAGACACCCACACTGTATAGGGACATACCACGTGCGGACCCTGCACAGTAAGACACACAGTCATATTGGTATACATTGCTAATACCATTTATCCACACAAAGCATGTGTCAGACATGGTAACTACTGCAGGTCACAGGTATTTATGTGTATGTGTCACACACATACATCATGTGCAATGCCATTGCTGGGTTAGGTAATGGCATGCATTGTTATGTACAAACACCGCACAAGGTCATACTGTGTGACACAACCACACGTGATAGTTGTGGGTTACCAAAACATGCCTATCTGTACTCTGACGATGGTAATAGACACAGTAGCAGAGCACACTATTGGCATTACTAGCCAACTAGCCCTGTCTGGCTGTGCTGATAGTGTGGTGACATCCCCTGTGTTTACTGGTGGGGTATGCAGCATCTGGTGTATAGTAGTATTTGCCAAAAGGATCTGTTCCTCACACTTGCATTTACACACACCCTACTACCCCACACACATGCACACTTGCCATATGCAGGATTCATTCCCCTACCTACCTATGTCATGACACGTGAGAGGGACGCATTAGCAAAGCACACTGTTCGGTTTACTAGATAGTTCCTCGTCTCTGGCTATACTTATAGGGTGCTGACAACATCAGTACTTTGAAAGGGTAATGTGCATCAGGTAGTGTGATCACCTGATTGCCAAAACTAACATGTTTTTCATACGGAAATGCACACACACACATGTCTTTACAGGTTTCAAAATCCTACCTAATTACATTACGATACACAGGGGAAACGCATTAGCAGAGCGCGCTATTCGCATTACTGGGAGGCTTCCCTTCTCCTGCTGTACTTATAGGGTGCTGACATCATCTGTGTTAAGAAAGGGGCGTGTGCATCCTGTAGTGTGTTCTCCCAGTTGGCAAAAGGAACATTTCCCTCTCACACATACACATACACACACACACACTGAGCATTTGCAGGATTCGAACCCCTACCTAACTATATTATGACACTTGAGGGCGACGCATTAGCAGAGCGCACTATCCAAATTACTGGGCATCTGTTCTGCACCTGTAGTATTTCTAGGGTGCTGACATCTTCATTTCCACAGAGGTTTGTGGTTGTCGTACTACCTGTCAGGTGGGGGATAGCATGTATATGCATTTGCAGCCACCTACATCAGGGTCAGATGTGCACATCGCACTGGCAGGTTATGTTCTATACCATGCTTTGGGACCACAGGACCTGTAACACACAACACAACCAGTCCAGCACACCACACCCACATCCAGGACACACACCTAGCTTCCCTGGGAACAGTGCAAGGATATGCAGGTATTCACACACACCATTCCAGTTGTTAACATCAGGTACAGGCATATTGTGTGTGAGAACTACTCAGGCCTCTACCACTTTACCCTACCGCCACTACAATTTGTGGGTCCATGTGCTATGGCAGAACCACACACCACAGCCACATGGGTTAATACATATTGCACCTGTCCATCTGCAACGTGGGTACTCACTGTTCCACACCAGAGGTAGACCACCATTGTTGATACCTGCCCATGTCCACCTTTCCCTGGACATCCATATCCCATCTCCACCCCAGGCAAGGTTGTCACTGCACACAAACTGTGTTTAGCACAAGCAGACTCTACACTTGTGTAGACTGGGGTGGATGACTTCAGAGGACCCATGCTGGAGGACTATACTGGCCACTCAGCATAATCCTTGACACTTGCATCCTATGAGCATGTGTACAGTTTGCATTGGTCATTCAGATATTGGCAAAGGCTCTTGCTACCCCCATAGTGCCTATGTTAGGCAGGGCTCAAATGACAAACCCACCTTCATAGGTATCACAAGGGATAAGAAACTAAGAGCAATGCTACCCAATGCCAGATGTCTAAACCTCCAGATGCATGCACCCAAAACACTCCTTGGCATGGAACACATCGATATCTGTGCAGTAACAGATGCCTGGTTCAGGGCTACTGAGAGCACACCAGCACTACCGGGTTTAACCCGGTTGATTTCTTTGAAACAGTCACCAAGGCCATTGACGAGGGGAAGGTGGTTCACACAGCCTACCTGGACCTTGCAGAAGCCTTCACAACAATACCCCACTTGGGCATTCTAGAGAAGCTCACCAGCTTAAATATAAGGCCCTATGTCACTAGATGGATTGCACAGTGGCTCAAGGACAGAACCCACATGGTTAGCATTGCTGGAGCCATGCCAGACCCCACAACAGTTACGGGTTGTGTCCCACAAGGCTCAGTCCTGGGACCCTCTTGTTTGGTATATATTTATTGGAGGTACAGGCCAACACGGACGGACTGTGGCTGTCCAAATATGCAGATGACTGCAAACAGGCCACCATAATCGCCTCTCCAGCTGACACAAGCATCTTCCAAAGGGGCATCATAGCAACAGACAACTTGTGCCAGAGCCATGGCCTTCTGCTGAACAGTGTTTAGAAAGTGGAATGTGCATCCTGTAGTCTGTTCACCTAGTTGCCAAAAGGGACATTGTCCTCACACACACTAACCCCCCTCAGCCAAAAACACACACTTGCCAATTGCAGGATTCAAACCCCAATCTGACTATGGGATGACACTTGAGACAGACGCATTAGCAGAGTGCACTATTTGCATTACTGGGAGTTCTTTCTTCTCCTGCTATACTTATAGAGTGCTGATATCATCAGTGTTTAGAAAAGGGAATGAGCATCCCGTAGTCTGTTCACCTAGTTGCCAAAATGGACATTACCTTCACACACACTAACCCCTCAGACAAAACACACACTTGCCATTCACAGGATTCAAACCCTACCTAACTATGTTATGACACTTGAGACAGTGCATTAGCAGAGCGCTATTTGCATTACTGGGTGTTTTCTTCTCCTGCTGTACTGATAGAGTGCTGACATCATCAGTGTTTAGAAAAGGAATGAGCATCCTGTAGTCTGTTCACCTATTTGCCAAAAGGGACATTGTCCTCACACACACTAACCCCCCTCAGCCAAAAACACACACTTGCCAATTGCAGGATTCATCCCCTATCTGACTATGTTATGACACTTGAGATGGACGCATTAGCAGAGCACGCTATTCTCATTACTGGGAGGTCTTTTTTCTCCTGCTGTACTTATAGGGTGCTGACATCATCAGTGTTTAGAAAGGGAATGTGCATCCTGTAGTGTGTTTTCCTATTTGCCAAAAGGGACATTTCCCTCACACACACAAACCCCCTCAGACAAACACACACACTTGCCATTCACAGGATTCAAACCCCTACCTAACTATGTTATGACACTTGAAACGTACACATTAGCAGAGCGCGCTATTCGCATTACTGGGAGGTTTCTTTTCTCCTGCTGTACTTATAGGGTGCTGACATCATCGGTGTTTAGAAAGGGAATGTGCATCCTGTAGTGTGTTTTCCTATTTGCCAAAAGGGACATTTCCCTCACACAAACACACACACTTGCCATTCACAGGATTCAAACCCCTATCTAACTATGTTATGACACTTGAGAAGGACGCATTAGCAGAGCGCGCTATTCGCATTACTGGGAGGTTTCTTTTCTCCTGCTGTACTTATTGGGTGCTGACATCATCGGTGTTTAGAAAGGGAATGTGCATCCTGTAGTGTGTTTTCCTAGTTGCCAAAAGGGACATTTTTCTCCCACAGACTTACACACACACCAACCCCACTCACACTGAGCATTTGCAGGATTTGAAACCATCTACTTAACTGTGTTGTGACACTTGAGACGGACGCATTAGCAGAGCGCGCTATTCGGATTACTGGGAAGTTTCTTTTCTCCTGCTGTACTTATAGGGTGCTGACATCATCTGTGTTTAGAAAGGGGAATGTGCATCCTGTGGGGAGGCAGACACCAAACACACTCTGGCTAAGCTGTCATTCCCTAGGGCAAACAGCCTAGTGTTGACCTCTACACCCATATGTTTAATTGTCAAATGCACATTATTTGTTGCTGATAGACTGTTTGCACATCTTTATTGCCATAGCATTCCCTGTTTGTATGAACAACTTGTGCATCTGTGGAAGATGTTTGCATATGGGAGGGATCCACTATATCACTATGTCTCTGTAGTCATTTAGCTGTGTGCACTGGGCAGACTGCTATAATGTGGTTGGTTCCTGGAATAACACATAACAATACCAGCTATGTGTGTCCAACTGCTAAACCGAGATTTGGCCTAAGTGTGTGAGCATGCCCAGTTCAGCCTTCCCATGGCATGTTGTCAAAGTGTGTGAGCATGCCCAGTGTGAGCATTCCATATGTTGGACTCTGCAGCCCACCACATTTGTGGATGAGTGTGAACCTCAACAACTATCACCCGTTTATGGTTGTGTGTTGTGTGTCATGTTGTGTAGTTACTGTACAACTGCTTTGTGTGTGAACACAACAGGATTATACTGTGCCTGCAGTGTTTGCATGGGATACTTTGCATACAGTTGTCAACATCCTTTCACACTGACCTAACACTGTAGTACTGTATAGTGTACTGGTAGTACTTTGACTGTGGTGGACAGTATCCTGGGCTTTACTGCTATCACTGCTTTACATTTCGATAGTGGGCACAACAGCCTGGTTACGGGCCAGTTGTGTACATCTGACCATGTTGCATTCTGTTCAGATATGAACTACTTAAACCAGGCTTGTCCAACATTGGTAGTGTATTCCACAACATAGGTGTACATTTGCAAACACTAGCGATGTGCCCTAGTCCATGTCTAATGCTAGTTGGAGAGTGTGTTTGTCCTTCAACACACATTGTAAGTGGAGTTTGCCATGACATATGTCATGGATAGTATACTGTGCCTCTGTCTACCTGTGACATGACAGTGATACCCAGGATAAATCTACCATCTCCCATCCACTCATCAGGATTCCTATTGAGGAAGATTGATAAGTGACTCTATGGGTAGCCTGTGCTGGGGGTGGCTTCTGTGTTATGGATCACGCAGTACAGCTTGTCCTATGTAAGTCAGTGCTGGGGTTCAGGTCTCTCATGTGCATAGCTCACTGCCATTCAGATTGTACAAGGTGCAGCATGTTTATTGATGCCAGCAACACAGGCAACACATGGCATCTGTGCAAGCTCTTTGATACTCCTGATGAGGTACTGTTGGGGACTTTACAGTTGATGGAGGTGTCTGCTGAGGTACATCCCACAGGGGCTATTGTAGTCAATTGTACCGCTGATGAAGGATGACTGCAGAGCCACAATGACCTCCCCTTATCTAGATCTGACAGCCTTCATGATTAGGTGGGTATGTGGTATGTTTCTGTAAACACTACAGCACATGTTTGTCCAATGCAGGATATCTATCACCTTGTGTCCCCAGGTCTCTCATTACATGTTAACTACATAATGGGTTAACACCTATGTGGTAATTATTGGGCACTTACTGTATATCCACGGGGGTTGACTATATACATTTCTGCACTTAGCTTGCTGACATGGCTATGGCACCAGTTGTCTGTTTCTATGTGGCCCTTTTGTGGGATGCTTGTGTCAGCTGGTGGATCATATGTGGTGAGCAGTTTGTAGTCCTCTGCAAATATGTTCGGACACAGTCCTTCCATGTTTGCCTGTACCTATGGGACATATATACCAGATGAGGGAGATCCCAGGACAAAGCCTTGTGGGATGCCAGTTATATCTGGTTTGTAGTCTGACATGGCTGCAGCATGTCTGACCATGTCTGTTCTGTCCTTGGTCTGGTTTGCAACCCCTCTACTGACATGTGGGTTTATATTTAAGCTGGTGAGCCTATCTATAATGAACACGTAGGGTATTGTATAGAAGCCTTTGCAAGGTCCAGATACACTGTGTGGAGCACATTGCCCTCATCAATGACCTTAATGGCTGTTTCAATTGAGTCAAACATGGTTAGGGGCAGGATCTGCACTTGAGAAGGCCACACTGGGTTGGGTCCGGTGTCAGTAGGTCCCCAATATCTTTATGTCTGTGGTACATGCTGATCCTTTCCATAACTGTGCAAACCAAGCTTCTCAGGATTCTGGGGTAGTAGTGTTCAGTATCCATTCAGGCAACACCTTTGTTGAGAAGGACCACTGTTGTTGTACACTGCTCTTTGGGTACATATTCTGTGGTAAGGCTGACATTGAGCAGTAGTGTGGTTTGGCATTCCATTCATCTTGGAGTCCATGTTGCACTAAGCCCAGGACACCATCTCATACCATTGCTGCTGTGTGTTTTGCTTTGTAGATGTTGGCTGTTACCTCAGCATCTGCAATGTCAGGGGCCAGCAGTCTGCTGGGATAGATATTCTGCATTCGGGGTTTGCACTGCACCTGTCAGGATGTATGTTGGCAATATGTGTGTGTGTTTGTGATATTTGTGTGATTCAGGGCATATCTGTGAATTCCCAACATGGTTCCTACCATCAGTTGTGAAAGCCTTGGGATTATCCTTAGTGTCCTGTACAATTTGTATCTTCATAGGTTCATAGGTTCATACTAGGCTATCCACCCTGGGCATTTGTTAGCCTAGCCAGAGTGTGTGTGGCTTTTGACACCCCTTGCCATGTGAATATTATGGCCATTTATGATTTGCTTTGCTGTGCCTCTGTCTGGACATGACACAGTGAAGACCCCCAGTGTAACTCTACAATCATCCATCCACTTGGCAAGATTCTTGTTGAAGAGTGTCAGTGAGGGGCTCTGCCTAACATGGAATGGGATTCTGGTCCAGGGTGTGGGGAGCCTCTGGATTATGTATCTGTCCCACCAGCAGATCCTATTTCATTATTTGTTGAGGTTGACATCTCTCACTCTCACAGCTCTGATGGATTTGTGTTTTCTGGGGTGGAGCATGTCCATTACTCCTGTGTTGGGCATGGCCTCCTACAACAGGCATGCAATGCCTCTGTGTAGGCAGTATGTGACTGGATTCAGCTGGGGTGTCTACAGCCAGGCAGCATATGACATATATTTGGGACCCTTTATCCTCTTGGTGAGGTACCTTTGAGGTCTTTCTAACTGCTGCAGGTGTCAGGTAAGGTACATCCCATATGAGGCATTGTACTAGATTATGGGTGTGATTCGAGAAAAGTATAGGGGCACAATGACCTCTGTTGCCGTAGATGTGACTCCTTTCCTGATACGGTGTCAAATGTAGACAGTCTTCCTAGCCACATTGGCAATGTGGGTGTCACATAACAGGTTACTGTCCACTTGTGTCCCTAGGTCCCTGGTTACTCCTTCCATACATAATGGTTTACCACCTATGTGGTAATTTGTGGTACCTTGTTTGTTATTTGGTGGGACATTCATACTGTCCAGTGTCTTCAGGACGGCTGGGTGGGGTTATTGTGTGTGAGAGTGCAGTCTGTAGCATGCTACAGACTGCACAGCAGTCTTGCCTACAGTTAGTTGCACATGGGTGAACTCCAATGCCTTGTGCATTGTCAGTTACCTGGACGTATGGGTGTCTGTGCTGACTATGGATACTCACCCTCCTTTTATGTTTTGTTCCAGGTTTTGGGGCCATGACACATGATACGTGGTATAACCTGGTAGTGCTGGTGTGCTGTGTCAGGAGGCTTGCAGCAGGTTTCTGTCACTGCACAGACATTGATGTTCTCCATTCTGGGGATGGCCTCGGGAGCATGCATATTGGGGTGTACACATCTGGCATTGGTCAGCATTTCCCTTATGTTTCTTCCCACTTATGTTTTCTAGGGTGGTGGGTCAGTCTTTTCAGCCTTGCCTACAAAAGGCTCTATGGAGGTGGCAAAGGCCTTATCCAATATTCAGACGCCCAGGGGTAACAGGTGCAGGCCATCCCAAGGACAGCTGCGTGGCTTGTCACGCATGACATCCCAAGCAGACAGACATTGGATCCCCTTGGAATGACACCAGTAAGTGTGCCACTTGCTATGACTGATCATTCCGTGTTTGTACTGTGGCATTACTCTTGGTAAGGATAGGATACTGCGAACGGTGAGTGTCATACCGGCCTGGACTACATAATCAGATAGCTCATCTATGTCTCTTTTCATGTAGTCTAAGGCGGTACATCTCAGGTCATTCACACCAGCATGGACTATGACTGCATCATATTTCTACTTGCTTTGGAGTGACCTACATACTTCTGTTATGTGGCATATTGTGGCAGCCTACAGGCAGCTTACTGTACCCTTTCCCTTGTTCAGTCTGGTGTGCGGGACAGCAGTGTGTCTGACTATGGAGTCACCTATTACAACTGTATCAGGCATGTTGTTTCTCCTTCTGGCCTGTGACTGTTTGGCACACCAGCTTTGTGTGCTATGTGTTGCATGTGCTATGTTTGGAGGCTGTTTGATTGGGTGTCTGCTTTAGAGGCCTCTGTTGGTGTGCTGTGTTTGTAATTTGTGCCTCCGGGAATGTTTTTCTGTGTTTATGTGTTTGGTTTGCAGTTGTGATAGGTCTATGTGGGACTGTGTTTGTGGTGTGTTTGGTTACCTTCTCCTACTGACTTGTTTTGGGAGTACTGAGTTGAGGGAGCTCAGCCTCCAGTTTGGATGGATGGTTGCATCTCTCACATATTTTTGTATTTCTTGGGTGGAGTTGGGGGTTGTCTGTGTACTTGGGGCAGGTGTGACACTGCCTCAGGATTCACAGATTCCACTTGTTGTGGCTGGCCTTAGTGGATTGCATGTGTGGACAGATTTTATTGCCATACTACTGATCAGTGATTACTTCATTGTTCATGTTTGCTCTATCATGTAGTAGCTTCCTCATTCTCTTGCATGTTTTGGTTATGGCTGGTGTCCACCATGCCAGATTTAGGCACTGTGTCTTGTTTTAATTTAGGACTGCATATTCCAAGCATTCCTGGCAGTGTTCATGGAATGGCTGTATTACAGGTTCTGAGGTGTGGCCCATATTTTGCACCTGCTTCCACATCAGTTTGGAGGAGTGCAAATATTGCTTAACACATGTTTTCCACTGTGGTTTCCGGCCAGGGACTGTGGTCAGGATTTGTATATCCAGTGTGATTACTCTATGGTCTGGTTTTACCAGTGAGCAATACACTTCTCATCTTGACATCCAGTACCCATGTTGCTGATTATCACATCCAGTATGCTTACCCCTCTTGTGGGAGTGGTACGTTGTTCCTGGGCCTTTTGGTTTGTGGATTCTATGAACCTTTGTCCGACACTGTTGGAGCTAGTATAATGCTCCCAGTCTATGTCTGGGTGTTTGCAGTCACCCAATATAATGTGGGTTGGAGGACTTGATATATTCATGTATTCCAGCATAGGCCGGATGCAGTTCCTGGTGTTGGGACAATAGTCTGTAGCAGGCTATAAACTGGGGGGCAGTTTTAGCCACTGTTACTTGAGCATGGCTAGTCCATGCTGCTTTTTGTTGTGGTACCAACATGGGGGTGTGGTTATCCTTGACAATTCTTGCTAGTCACCCTCCTTTTGTAGCTTGTTCCAAGTTTTGAGGCTGTACATCACAGTATGAGGTGTAACCTGGTAGTGTTAGGGTGCTGTTGTGAGCCTTGCCTCAGTTTTCTGTTACAGCACAGTTATCAACATTCTCCATACTGGGTGAGTTTAGACTGCATGCATCTTGCTGTTTCAACTTATCCCTTATCTTATTCTTATCCCTTCTGGTACCTATGGGGATAGGTTTGTGTTTTGAGACTTACCTATTCAGGGCACACTGTGGGTGACAACAGCCTTTGCCAGTATCCATACGGCCTGCACTGATAGGTGCACGCCAGTCCTAGCAGGTGGTGCATCATGTCATGCTCAGCATGTCATCCCAGACTGGCACACATTGGGTCCCCTTTGACTAACTGCGATACTTCAGTCAATTGTTGCACTTGATCATCTCATTGTCATGTTGTGGCATGATGCTTGGTGAGGGTAGGATGTTAGTCAGGGTCCTCAGGTGTGCATATAGTACTTGGCGTTACATTACTTAACACATAGCATTCATGCCTCAGGTGGTACTGCAGGGCTGCCTCTGTCGGATGCGCATATTACACTTCCCTGTACATGTTTGAGAGCAGGTTGTGTCACGTTAGGCATCCCTGTTACTATATGAGTGAGTCAGAGGGGTATAATTCCCAAGGTTCCTACTGAGCCAATGTATGTGCTATGCGTTGCCTCTTTGCCAAGGCCAGGGCATACTGGGCATGCCTCCTTCTGCCTACTGGGGCAGGCTCAGGTTGTTCCTCCTCCGAGTCACGCTCTGCCTGTGATGGCCTTGGCAATGGTGGGGGGCTGTTTGGCCCGGCCCTATGCTGGTCCTGCTGCAGCTGTTTTCGCAAGATCATATTATGTAGCATAGCACATACCATGACAATTTGGGTACATGTAGTTGGTGTGTACTGCAAGGCTCCACCAGATGTGTCCAGACACCGGAACCGTGACTTGAGCAGCCCAAACACACGCTCTATCACATTACGTGTTTGTGCGTGTGCCTCATTATGGCGTTCCTGTTCAGGTGTGTGTGCGTTTCTGATGGGTGTCATCAGCCACGGCTCCAGTGCATAACCTGCATCCCCCACTAGGTGTCCGTGTGGGATGTCCCCATTGGCAAATGTCTGGTACAGCTGCGTCAAATGCCAGATGTGGGAATCGTGATAACTCCCAGGGCAGCCAGCACACACATTCATTATTATGCCCTGGGCATCACACATGACCTGGCAGTTGATGGAGGGGAAGCCCTTGCAGTTTATGTAGGCCCTACCCCGCTCTCCTGCTGGTGCTTTGATGCGTATGTGCGTGCAGTCTATAGCACCCAGTACCTCAGGGTATTCCGCTATTTGCTGGAAGAGACACATATTGCTGGCCAATACCTCACGGGCATTGGGGAAATATACATGATCACCGACATGTGCTGACATGGCATCCAGGAACTGGTGTAGTACCCTGGAGGCTGATGCCTGTGATATCCCCATCATATCGCCAGTTGGTCTCTGGAAGGTACCTGTTGCTAGTATTCTTAGGCCAACACATACCTTGGTTTCCACTGGGATGGGTTCCTCTGTTGGTTCTGTGTGTGAGGCGTGGCCTGCACAGCTCAACAATCTGCTGCAGGAGCTCTCTGTCCACTCTATAGCGCTCTACTATCTCCAGCTCATGTAACCTGTGGTAGGTGACCCTGGGCCTGTACACTCTTCTCCGTCTCCTCACTGTGGGTTGTCTGGCACCATCTGCATTGTCACCACCCTCAGCAAGTCGCCTATGTCTCATTATGACAGCTATGGCAGCCCCTAGCATTTCTGCTCTGAGTTCAGCTTTTCAGTTTTCACTTCTATTAGCTTACTCCTGTCTTGCAGTGTCTCTTAATGAAAACATCCTGCACTACTGTTTGCAGAGTTTTAAGTGCTGGGCTGGGCTACTATTCTGCCTGTGTAATTGCCTGCTTCTAATTATTTTCACCTGCTAGCTTCAGCAGTTATCCCTGCTAGCTTCCTATTAATTCTGTTGCTTCCTTTTTCCTTTCTGTTTCCTCAGGGGGGAGTACCTTGCATACTATCTGACACACGCTCACAGTGGCTTACACGCGCACACACGTGCTTCCACGGTTAAGAATCTACTTATTCAGGTTTAAACGCGCGTACACCCGCGCAAACACCGTTACACGACTGCCAACAGCCTCCAACATACTCAGACTGCCTTACACGCGTGCACACCCGCGCAAACAGTGTTAAACATCTCCCAACACGCTCCCACATGCTCACACTGCCTTACACGCGCGCACACTGCCTTACTCGCGCTTCATTGCGCGCACGTGCGCATGCATGGCCAGCAAGAAACTTTGGTGTAGGTAACAGTGTACACCTTCCATTTCTTGTCTTTCCATGACTTATCTAGTGGCACACCTCTTTCCATGATCTGTGCCTGTCATCTGTCATGTTACACTGGCCTCCAATGAACTGCGTTTCTTTCTACCATTCCCCGCGGTGATGTCACCTATCTCCTACTCTATTCCTACCCCTTTTGTATCTCTTACACTACTCAGACCGTGCTCATTTGCTATGTGACTGTGAGATTCAGTATCCTAACCCTCATTTACATGAGATTGCCTACTAATGCTTAGTTACATGTCTTAGACTCAGCTTCCCCCCTTAGCAACCACTACACGGTGGCCATGTTGGTTTTGGTCTGCTGGTCCCTGCATTGTCATTCCATGTATTGCATGAAACCCACATTTGTGGGTTTATAACCTTCTTTTTTATGTTTTTATACAGCGCAGCCCGTTTGCGCGGGGCTGCGCTGGGTTTAAACATCGGCGATTGCCGAAAAAAAAAAAACATATTTTTTATATTTTTGCATCGGGTTATCTTGCCAATGGCCACATATTTGGCCATTGGCATGCTGCCTGAATCATATGCAACCTTTTTTTGGAGCTGACATCGCTCGGTTGTGGATTTTGCAGGAATGTACTCAGTTGTCAACTGAGTACATTTCTGCAGCTAAAACGTCTCCTACACGGACTGGTTTCTGCTTCGTGGATCGCTAATATACCTCATTTGCATACCTTTTGGATGCAAGGGAGGTATTTAGCATGTCAACGCCCAGTCCGTGTAAGAGACGTTTTAGCTGGTCTCTTACATGGAGTTTAGGGCTGTTCCTGGATCGCGAGGCTTGCATGGAGTGTTGCACGTCTCTTACACTCCGTGCAAGCCTTCGTGGATCCTGCCCTATGTGTGATAGATACTGGGGTACAAATGTATATCGCTGTTGCATGTAGCTTTTACTGTGTAGGTTCTGCTTATAAATACGAAAAAACTAAAGAGTATGCAGAAAAAAAAATCAGAAAATGGTGCTAGTAGACCAAATGTCTTCTTTGTTGCAAACAAGACTTTAATTAATGTTTTTTAATATTTTTTCTACATCCAGACTAATAATAATGAAGAGTGATCCCCATCTCTCAACGTTCTTAATCTACATTCAATTATTTATAATACTATCGTAAAGTCTGTCACCCATCAAGAAATCTTTTTAGATTTATATTAATTAGATCATGTTTCAATGGAGCAAGGCTAGCAATCTAAATATTCAGATATATTACAGTCATACTGCAGACCTACTGTTGTCTCATAGGATGCAGAAAAACTGAGTATCTTTTCCATTCTTTCATTATTATCACTGCCTGTTTCCATGATTAAGGAATCACATTTTTTGCAAGGGCATCCTTTCATTGATGCCACAATCTCTGGAATAAGCAATTCTCCTGCCTGTATATATAACTCCAGAGGACTACCATCCATACCTCATGTCTATCCTTGGAGAGTGACTTCAAAACAGCATTAAGTCAGTCTACTATTACCAGTATCAGGAGACAGTCAGTCATCCTGCTCTCAGTCTAAGACTAGGAGTTGCTGCTGGTGAAGAAAATCAGTTAACTTAGTCATCTGTATGTGCTCTCATACAATGCCTTATAATAAGCCGTAAAGGCCCCCAAAACTTGTTCAGGTACAAATATTTTCCAGTTTAACCATTATCCTTGATTGTATGATGTCATGGAAAGAAGATGTAAGGCCAAAAAGTGTTGTGACTGTGGGCATTCTCAAAGTACTAGAGCACTGCTATTGTCTCTCTCACGCCATGTTATTGATTCCAAATGCTAGTGTCATCACCTTCTGCTTTATCCATTTTTGGCCATCACAGGGCAGATGCTTCCTCTATTTCAACCTATCTTGCCAGGTCTGTAGATATAATCCTGCTTACTACTGACTATCCTTGTGCATCTCACAACCTGTTAACTGTTGTCACTACATTGTGATATATGTAAACAGCAAATATGCAATATGTTTGAAAAAGTTTGTTTTAAGAAATTTTTTGACTTAAGTAAAGACGAACAGGATGCATTGCATAAACTGGAAAATAATTCCAATATTGTTATAAAAGAAACTGATAAGGGAGGTGCGATCGTTATAATGGATTGTAATATATACATTTGAGCTATGCAAAATAATTTAGCTGATACAGAACATTAGTATGTCAATTTATGAGCTACAGATTATGAATGATATTTCATTGGATTTTATTTAATTATTTTACTGTTTCTTGTCACATTACCCCTGTCCTATATGGTATGCCTAAGTTACATAAATGTTTGAATAATCACCCAATGAGGCCCATCGTCTCAGAAAGGGGATGGACAACCAAACCTTTATCAATTTATCTTCAGGATGTACTGAGCAAATATTTAAATTCTGTTAAAAGTTTTATTAAGGATACAGGGGATTTTTTAACTCAATTATGAGCTTGGTTCAATGAGATCTGTGATGACCTCATTTTTGTAACACTTCATATAACATCTCTATTTACTGTAATCTCAAATGAATATGGCGTTTCTGCTATGAAAATTGTTATGTGAACATAGCAGAAAAACTGGAAGGGAGACTGAGGCTATTTGTGAAATTTTACAACTTGTACTTGAGAATAATATTTTTATATTTGATAATTGGTTTTATCATCAGGTTGCAAGTGTTGCGATGGGTACTCCCATTGCAAACACCTATGCGAACCTTACATTGAGTAAATGGGAGAATCTTTATATATATAATGATCCTGAATTTTATAAGTCTAAAGTGAGATTTTTTTTTAAAGATTTGTTGATGATTTTTTTTTATGTGATGTTAATAAGACCGACTTATCTGATTTTGTTAATTTTCTCAATACAACTGCTGATTTTTGAACTTTTCTAAGGTTAAAATAAACTTTTTGGATGTTGAGCTCTCATATGATGAGCTGGACATGCATAGAAGTGTATATAAGTAACCTATTCACAAGAATAAGTATTTACCCAGGGAAAGTACGCATACCCAACATGTATTCAAAGGAATTGTAAAGGGGCAATATTTACAGACCAGTAAACTAAATACTGATCATGACAAAAGTCTCAATCAGATGCAGGCGGTGACAGAAGAATTTAGAGGTAGGGGATGTACTGAATATATATTAACGTCTGCCTATAATGGGGCCATTAATAATAGAGATAGAAGAGTACAACCTTATTTTAAAGCGAATTCTAGTAATAATAATAATAATAATAATAAAAAATCATTTTCTGAGCATGACACTTTATGCTTTATAACTAGACATAGCAGATGTAGTGAAGAAGTAAAGAGAATTGTTAGGGACAACTGATTAATTTTAAAATCATTACCTGAATTAAAACAGTATCGGAACAGTACTCCTAGATTTTCTTATGAGAACTGTGCAAGTTTGAAAAAATGCCTCTGCTATAAAGATATGGTTCATCATAAGCAGACTAAATCATTTTACCAAGGTGGGAACTGTTCGATGTTATAATTGTTCATGCTGTGAATTAATAAATCCTGATAATTATTTTATACATCCCATTGCTGGCAAGTGTTATAAATGTCTCTGTTTTGCTACTTGTAATTCAACCAATATTATATATTTAGCAACATGCAAAAAATGTTCCGGTTTCTATATAGGTAAATCTATGTGAAAATTAAGAGTGAATAACGGAACATAAGTCAGAGATGAGAAGGGGCATTATGAAAAACTCTTTGGCTCAACATCGGAAAGATAATGGTAGTGAACATTAGTTTACATTTAGAGTCATGGAGATACTTGCTAAGAATATTAGGGGTGGGGATATAAACAACAGGCTGGAACTTAAGGAATATGAGTGGATTTTGCATTTACAAGCAGACCAATTACCAAGTATTAATAAAATGTTTACTTTAAAACCAGTTCTCAAAAGTAAACAAATGTGTTTAAGATAATAGTTTATTTTCATGTTAATTATATCATTAGTCACAATGTTTTATTGGCTGCATGACATCATGTGATTAAGTCTTTTAGTATTTAAATTGTGATTTTAAATATGAACTTTATATACTGATGAAGGATTTTATCCAAAAGCTATACTTTTGTTCTTTTTATTAAATAATTCAACATTGCAGAATTCAATTTCTTTTGTGGCCTTTACTTTTACATTCCTCTACTTCACCACGCTTTTCCATTTGACTTGAACCAATGTGAAACTTCATTACCTTACATCTTGACTGCAGATTCTGGTCTAACCTTCAAGAGTTCCTCATCCACGCCTCTATGAGAGACACATAGTAGTTCAACCTCCAAGGACTGCATCAGCAATCATATAGGGTTCCAAAGAGGTGGCTAGAGGACAGAGTGCATAATTAGAGCAAATAATGTAGGAGATACTAATTTCAAAATATATGTTGAAAGACTAGAAAAAAATTATCGACATACCAGCTAGCTAACCCCCACCATACCAAAACAAAAAGAGAGCAGAAGAGTACAAGGAAAAAAAAGAACATAAATATCCAATTTCAAAATATTTAAACAAATGTTTGCACACACACACACACACACACACACACACACACACACACACACACACACACACACGCACACACGCGCACACACACACACACACACACACACACACACACACACACACACACACACACACACACACACACACACACACACACACACACACGCACTTTACAATATTTAAACAAATGAAAACCCACACACACACACACACACACACACACACACACACACACACACACACACACACACACACACACACACACACACACACACACACACACACACACACACACACACACACACACACACACACACACACACACACACACACACACACTAGTCTAGCCACCATTCCCCTTCCCCTCTCCTATAAGAAAGAAAAGCTGGTTACATTCACATTAAAAAAATGCTTACCTTCAGTCTTAATCCATAGTACCCTCACTGATTCACTTGCTGTGATTAATCCAGTTTGCTGGGTTTAATTAAACAAAAACAAAAACTTTTCCACTGCAAAACTCTCTACTTCATTTTACTAATGTACTAGAAGGCTGCTGTTAATTTTAAAAATAACTGTGGTTCTCTATGTTCTTGTCTTTAGCTCCTTCTGAGTTTCCTCCATTCCTGTACTACATTGTCACACAGAAACGCATGGATGCATGAATGCACGCAAGAGAAAGAAACAAGACATTTACTCCAGAGCTGTATCATGGTCATAAGCGTCCCTCGTCAGGGTAATGGATCAGCCCCCCCCCCCCCACATAGCATCTCCCTGCAGCCATTCCAGTGTTCCATTGCTTGGCAATTCTCTCCGGTTACCATTAGCACTGTTCAAACCTCTCAGTGTGTATACTATTTTCTTCTTTACTTCTACAGTGATTACAGATATTTGGATTTAATTTGAAACTTTTGTTTCAAATTTTATAGCATAAACACTGATAGCCATTTGCTAAAGAAACAATACAGTCTCACAATGAAAACAGACTTATCATGAGCAGTAAACATCTCTGCCTTTGAAACTCACATTCACTGGAACAACATTGAAACCCACATTCAAAGAAAATACAACTGGCCAGTGGTGGATAAAGTTTACTTTTGGGCAGTTTTCAAACCTTAGGCCCCAGGCTCACATTTCTAGGACCATGCTTACATGCATGTATTCTTTAATTCACCTCCATGACTTCATTAAATTATATTGCTTGTATAATACAGCACCACTTGTTAGCTTGTGTTTTAAATCTGCAGTTTTGAAACAAAATGTATAAGCCAGTAATGACAAAACTGACCATTTCATAATATTTCACCCATAAAAGGCCACTCAAACTTTTGTCATTACAATTCACCATTATCAGTAAATATGCACAATCTCTGTAGAAGTAAAAGTCATCTGAATAATTCCAGATTAAAGAGATCTGTAACTAATAAAGAGGTTGGTGCTAGCAAACATAGCTTTTAACCACTTAGAACAAAAAATCTGGTCAAAGCCAAACATACTGTTGGAACAAAGCCCCCAAAATAGGGACAGATTTTAAATAATGGTCCTATAAACTTAGAAAGTTTTAATAATAAAAGGTCTTGTGTTACCATGCATTTTCTGAATGATATGAAGTCTGAAAATCAAATGCCTGTGATTATTTAATGAATTCATTTCTCAATGATTTGCCACAAAAATCCAGAAAACCAAAAAATGTATGTGGAACACACCAAAAATAAGAGGCAAAAATCTGGACATTCTGCAAAAATGTGGACAGTTGAGAGGTATGTTAGCAAACAACTTTATATTTCAGTGTGTCTTCTACAAATTCAGTACCCACTGTCCTTGAATAATAAATTGTTTATGTTACATTAAAAAAAATTGGTAAGCTGGTAATATTGCAATAGGGAATGGATGGCAAACCGACAATAGGTTCATAGTTACTAAGCACCTAATCCAAAGGTGGACACACTTAGGACTGCAGTACCCCCACCCCACCCCTTTAAAGTACAACACAGTAGTAGCAATCCATCTACATGCTGTGAAAGTAGAAATCACAGCTTTCTACATCAAGAACAAGCATGCTACCTGTTGTGCTATAACCATGTACTAAACAGAACAGTTGCACACTAAAACAGGCTTAGCATGAACAACAGTAAACCTGTTTCCTTGAAGATCACAATTCTTTGAAAATGCACTGAAGCTAACACTTCCTTGAAAATTCACCAAAACTCATTTTTACTAGTATGTAGTTGGTATAGAGGATTCAAGGTCTTGTTTCCTGTAATCAAGGTACATGGTTTGAGCCTGAGGAAATTAACTAACTTGCCATCCCTAACTAGGACATTACACACACACTGACTGAAGGTGGAATGATAACCAGGCATTAAGAACATCTTTTATTTAAATTCTGTGTCTGGAACATGGAAAAGGAGTAACAAGTGGGAGCGTCGATGCACAGATGCAGAGGATGTTCTTAAAAAAAGAATGCCCTTTAAGGATCCATCTCTGATTTACTTTAAACTTTTAACATTTAAAAGGTGAAAAACTTTTAAAAGGCAAGGCTGCACCCCCATACTCTTTGCACCCAGGGCAGGCATCCCCCACATTAGGAAACCTTTGCCATCAGTACAGTCCCATACAAATGGAATACAGTCTCTTTCAGTAGGTATCTCTCTCTCCCTCAGAGCCTTTCTGAAGCTATGTCTTCTGAATTCCTATAATAGGAACAATCTGCATCTTCCTCCTGATGTCTTCTTCTTGGTTTTCATTCAATCTGCTGTCTGTCTTCTAGAGGCACTGAAAATGACAAAAGAACAGCCGAGGAGTGCTAAAAAAAATCTCATTTCTTTAATTGGAAGTGCTTTCGTTCATTCACACTATACAGTGATCTTCTTCAGACAAAACTCTACCCAACATTCAGTGCCTTATACAAGATACTTAATTAGTTAATAAATCAGTTAACAAACTTACTCAAATTAAAATAACTGTTGTGTGTTATAAGAAGTACAATTACCAAATAGAACTTAAAATGCTAACAGGCACAGAGAAATGTAAACATTATGAATTCATGTATGACACAATCAAAATAAAACAAATATAAATCATACTAAAATGTATGGATTAATGTATGTATGACCTACAAAGAACTTAGGAATCAAATAAAGAAAATTATCAACAAAGACAGGATCAACTTCCATGCAAACCCTCCAACTACCCTAAAATCTGACCCTAAAAAATTCTGGAACTCAATCAATCATATACTGCATCCAGAAAACCCTTTCCCTCCTAACCCATGCCCAAATAAAACTGCTGAAGAAACTGCCACTGAATTTAACAATCATTTTATTAACTCAATAACTACCATTATTAATGACCTCCGCACTAACAAAAATGCTAATAACCCCACATTCTCAACTTCCCCTCCTTATCCTTCTCTTTCTCTCTTACATCCATCTCAACTAACTATATTAAATCTCTGCTCTCTAAACTCAAACCCTGCTCCCCCTCAGCTGATAATCTCCCCTCTTACTTCCTACATATAGCTGCTGAAACCCTAGCTTATCCGGTATCCATTCTGATCAACCGATCTATCTCTGAATCATATGTTCCATCAATATGAAAAGCTTTCTACACGTTACCCATACATAAAGGAGGTAATTCTTCTGATATATCAAACTTCAGACCAATTGCTATACTGTCTCCCCTCTCCAAGATTCTTGAGAAATGCATTCATAAGCAGATAATGCATTACCTTCTCCAACAGAACCTTCTAACACACACACAACATGGATGTCGTCCCAAACACAGTACTACAACTGCACTAATATCCTTCATTAATATTGTATCACTGGCCCGTGACAATAATAAACTAGTTTCATGTCTGTTCCTCGACCTGTCTAAAGCCTTTGACACTGTTTCCCATCACCTCCTGCTGGACAAACTCTCTCACTTAAGATTCTCTCCTCTCACCATATCCTGGTTTTCCAGATATCTCTCTAACCGCCTGCAAGCTGTTAAATGGCACTCTGCTCTATCTCCCCCCCTAAGCGTCCCAATGGGTGTCCCCCAAGGATCCATACTTGGGCGACTGCTCTTCAATATTTTCACCAACCTACTTTACACTTCTTGTCCCAACTCGACACTTGTACAATATGCTAATGATTTAACGGTCATCACCATTGCTGACAATCCATCTGACCTTCACTCTACTACCCAAGCATCTTTCAGCACCATAGAGACATGGCTTTATGATAACAAATTAATTATCAACCCTAAGAAAACTAAGCTCCTACTCTTCCTCCCAAAAAAATTCATCAATCTCAAAACTACATTTTCCATCCTATCTAGCAATAGTACTGTCATTACTGCTGACCCTAGCACTAAACTTCTAGGAGTCATAATAGATGATCAGCTTAAATGTGACCTCCAAATCACTACCTCTAGCAAAAAGACTCACCAGAAACTGGGACTCCTTTACCATAACAAAAGACATTTAACCAACTCAGCTAGAATAACTCTTCCCCCATGCATTTCTTCTTCCCACCCTTCTCTATAGCTGTCAATTATATACAAATCTTAATAACACACTCATAACCAAACTTGAAACTACCTATAATATAGTTGCTAGATTTGCTGCAAACCAAACCTACAAGTCACACCATTGCCTGTCTCTTAAACAATTGGACTGCCTCAAATTCCCTCATTTGCTGCTACTATATCAACTGCTAATTATCCACTCCATCCTCTATCTACCATCTTTCTGCCCTAGCCTTCTATCAATTATATCTAAATATTCCCCAACCAGGACATTACGTAGCTCAGATCAAGACTTCCTACAGATCTATAAACCCAAAACCAAAACAGGGTGTTTACTCTATAACTATAACTACAACCCTGCTGCAACTTGGAACCAACTACCCCTAGAAATTAAGTCTTTTGACCAAACAAAGCATTTCAAACTAGCCACTCGGAAATACCTAATAAATAAATGGTCCTGCCACTGTAGTCATCCTCCCTGAAACTACCCAACCCTAGCTTCTGTCCCTCATCTCTCCTTTCTATTCCACTGTCTACCTTAATAAACATCTACCTCCCTGTCTCTTTGCTTAACCACTTCATCTACTTACTGCTCCTTCTATACCTATACTATATATAACCACTTAGGAATAATGAACACTGTATTCCTTGCATGACATTGTACCGAAGTTTTTGTGGTTAGACTTCAGACCTTGTACCCTACTGCTTTTCTGTATGATTTATTGTAAATGTTACCTCTCTAACTAATTGTTTAGTTGCAAATGAAAATCGTCTTACTGACTGTTAAGCAAAATGTAAATGCTGACTGCGGAGCTTTTCTCCTCAGGTCTCCACTGAAAACTAGCTAAACGCTCAGCTGAACTAACCCGGTTAATAAATGTAAAATAAATAAATAAAATAAAAATTAATTCATTGTGTACATAGGTGATGCAATGGTGAATAAGCAGCCTCCCCTTCCTATCTAAATATTAAGCTAAAAAAGTGAAAAAACTTTACCCTCTTTTTTTAAATAAATAGCATGCATATATATATATATATATATATATATATATATATATATATATATATATATATAAAGAAAACTGTTACTTAGATTAAATGATATCATCATAGCATAACATAAATGAGTAGATATATAAATACACGTTTCATACTGCATATTACCTATCCAATGATTTTAACTTTAGAATGCATTTAATTGAACTAAATTCATTTAGCCCTGGTGGAATATGGGCATTAGTTCTTAACTGCAATAATAGTTCACATTTTTCCAACTTCAGTTCCCAGGGTCCACCTCTGATATTTTTACTTATTTGATCCATGATAATGAAATGGAATTTATGTGTAGGATTATCCATAATATGCCTTGCCAAAGCATTGGTAGTCGACTTTTTGCCAGTCTGGTATTGGTGTTCGTAGATCCTTTTTTTAAGTGCCAGTTCTGTTTTTTCCTATATAAAAACATTGGCACTGCTGGCATTGGGAAAGATAAACTACCCCTGTTGTCTCTCAATTAAATCTTCCTTTTATGCTGTAGATCTTATTGTGTATACTAAAACAGTCCACTACCTTTATAAATTGGCATTGATGACATCTGCCACAATTACTTTTGGGTATCATGCTGTAACATTCTAATGTTGTTGTCTTTCGGCTTTTCGCAGTTAGGGGTCGCCACAGCGGAACTCTGGTCTACTAATGATTGGCAGTAGATTTTCACAGTGCCGAGTTGCCAGCTCAATGCCCAACCTTCAACAAAGGCATGCCCATTCACGCATGTCTTTCGGAATGCCACCCAACAGCAGGGAGGACATGCAGACTCCACACAGAAGGCATTCCCTGCACTCCAGCCGAGAATCGAACTGGAGAACCTCTTGCTGTGAGACAACAACGCTACCGCTGCACCACTGCGGCAATGCTGTGACATTCTAATATGTTCTTCAAATTTGGGCCTCTTCTATATGTTATGTTGGGCTTTCCTCCCAAATGTCTGTACACAGTACTATCTTCCATAATAAGGGCCTGATTTTTGATAATAATATCCTTAATGTTTGCTGCATCCATAGAGTAGGTAGTTAAAAAACTAAGTATAGGATCGAACTGGATGGAAATATTATTGGTATCTCTATCTTGTGTAGTTAAATTGTGTACTACTTCACCATAGCCTTTCCAGAAAATGGGCTTAAAATGCCCATTATTCCTTTTCCTGTATACTTCATCAAAAAGTTGTTCAAAGAGGCATATTGGATATCCTCTCCTTGTGAACATATTTTTTAAAAGTTCAAATTCAACTTGGAAATCATCTTCAGATGAAACTATTCCGGCCGCTCAGACCAATTGTCCTTTTATTACAGCTTTCTTTTGATAAAAGGGATGGTTGCTACTAAAATGGAGAAAAGCATTAGAATAAGTAGGCTTTCTATAAATGGTAGCCCGATATCTCCTATTCATTGTATCTTTAGACAGTTGTACATCTAAGCAGTTAATAGTTTCTATCTCAAACAGGTAGGTGAATTCTAGAAAGTTAGTAAACCTTGTGATGGTGTTAAGGAATTTCTCTACTGTTTTTAGTGACCCTTTCCATATAAAAAACATGTCATCTTGATACCGAGTGTACCAAACAGTGTTCTTCCTGAACATGGCATTGTTGAATAAAAATTCCCTTTCCCAATAAGCCATCATGCAATTTGCAAAGCTTCCCCCACACGGAAAGCCCATGGCTACCCCTGATTTTTGCAGGAAAATTTGGTTATTAAATAAGATGTAATTATTTTATAATACCAGTTTGAGCAGTACTTCTATCAAATCTATTTCATTGCTATCCATGCCTTTAATTGTTAAAAGTTCACATACCCACTGCAAGCCTAGTTCCTGGGGTATGACAGTGTACAAATCTTTTATGTCTACTGTCAAAAAGTTGTAACTAGCATCAAATTCTAAATGGTTTATACCTTCTAAGAAACTCCAGGAATCATGGCAAATTTGCTGTTCTGTATGTATAAGTGGTTTTAATTTACTATCTACACACTTGGCAGAGGCATACATGATGGATTTACGCCCATCTACTATGGGTCGAAAGGGTAGATTGGAGAGGTCCTTATGGATCTTAGGAGATCCAAAAATAACAGGTGTTACAGGTGCATTATTAAGTAATGATATGTGTCAATAGTCACACAATTCTCAAGAAATAAATCAGTAATAATGCAACTTACTCGTTTGTATGCACTATTGACCTCATTCAAACTCACTTTTGCATAATTATCACTTTCCAAGATCGCTCACATTTTCCCTTGGTAATCTATTTCATCCATGAACACAAGACCACCCCCTTTATTGGGTCTCATGGCACATACTTTCTGAAGTTTAAGAAAGTTCAACAGTTCTTTTTCAACCATAGATATATTTCTATTTACATGATTAAACTGTTTTTTTTTTCCCAAGAACTAGCCCTAATATCCATTTCACAAATTTTCTCAAATACATTTAACGTTTCATGCATTAGGGGATTGAAAACACTAGCAATTCTCAAATCATTGTGCATAATAGAGTTATTGCCCAACAATACTGAAAAGATTTAGTTTATGAACAAACATTTTTAAATCTACTCATGTTTTAGCAACATTAGCTCTATTATCTGACACAAAAGATAATCCTTTAGAAAGGATGTTCACCACCTCAGTGGTAACTTTAAACAATGAAAAGTTGTATATCTTAAAATCACCCTGAGAGTTAATCAGTATCTCAAGCTTGTTGTCAGAAGAAGTATTTACCTTCTCCAACAGTTCTGCTGCTTTCGTTGTTGGCCTTGATAATGTCCTTTCCACGGTTGCTGCTGTTGCTTTGGGTTACCTCCCTGAAAATCCTGCTGATTGGAGGTTCCAGGTTCAGGGCAGTTAGTGGGGAAATAAGCATTGTTCTTTTGTTGATTTTCCCTAATGCGTTTTTCAGTCTAAGGGGAGATGCCTGTACTCCATTAACACCATCATCTGGGCAGCGACATTCCGTTTCTACATTCTGTTGTATGCGTTGGTGATACCAGTGCCAATTTATAAAGGTAGGGAACTGTTTTAGTATACACTATAAGAGCTACAGCATAAAAGGAAGATATGATTGTGAGACAACAGGGGTAGTTTATCTTGCCCAATGCCAGCAGTGCCAATGTTTTTATATAGGAAAAACAGAATGGGCACTTAAACAAAGGATCTACAAACACCAATACTAGATTGGCAAAAAGTCGACTACCAATGCTTTGACAAGGCATATTATGGATAATCCTACACATAAATTCCATTTCATTATCATGGATCAAATAAGTAAAAATATCAGAAGTGGACCCTAAGAACTGAAGTTGGAAGAATGTGAACTATTATGGCAGTTAAGAACTAATGCCCATGTTCCACCAGGGCTGAATGAATTTAGTTCAATTAAATGCATTCTAAAGTTAAAATCATTGGATAGGTAATATGCAGTATGAAACGTGTATGTATATATCTACTCATTTATGCTATGCTATGATACCATTTAATCTAAGTAGCAGTTTTCTTTATATATATATATGCTATTTTTTTTAAAAAAGAGGGTACATTTTTTTCACTTTTTTAGCTTAATATTTAGATAGGAAGGGGAAGCTGCTTATGCACCATTGCATTGTCTATGTACACAATGAGTTAATACATACATTTTAGTATGATTTATATTTGTTTTATTTTGATTGTGTTATACATGAATTCATAATTTCTAAATTTCTCTGTGCCTGTTAGCATTTTAAATTCTGTTAGGTAATTGCACATCTTATAACACACAGCAGTTAGATTAATTCGAGTAAATTTGCCAATTGATTTATTAACTAATTAAGTGTCTTATATAAGGCACTGAATGTTGGGTAGAGTTTTGTCTGAAGAAGTTCATTGTATAGTGTAGATGAATGAAAGTGCTTACAGATAAAGAACTGGGATTTTTTAGCACTCCTCGTTTGTCCTTTTGTCATTTTCAGCAGTTTTTTGCAAGTGTTCTAGGGACACTGTCACAAGACATGAAATCCCCTTGCAGGAAGGACAAAACACTTTCTGAATGGATGTAATTTAACCCTCCTTTTATTTAAGCACTAATTGCTTCCTTAAGAAAACCTGCTCTATTCAAACCTCTCAACCTCTTAACACAAGAAATCTGGACAAAGCCTAAAATAATGGGGGGGGCAAAGGCCCAAAAATATTGACAGATTTTAAATATTGTTCTTATAAATTTAGAAAGTTCTTAGAACAACAAGATTTGTATTAGCATGCATTTTCTGAACAATATGAAGTCAGAAACTGAAATGTATGACATCATTTAGTGACTTAATTCCTCAATTATTTGCCAGAAAAAAAGTTTTATGTAGAACAGACTAAATATATGAGGCAAAGATCTGGACATTCTGTGAAAATTTGTACAGTTGAGGGGTTTAGCTCTATTTAATACAGTAACGTTTCTTTCTATGTTTAATGCAGCATTCCTTTTTAAATAATAACAACACATCTCTGGCTACTACAACACAGGTTTTTCTCTGTTACTAAAGATTTTTTTTTATTTACAATAGCAGCTTTATTTATGGATTCTACTTACACAAATGGCACTGTTTACAATACGTGAATTCATTTGGACACTTTGGTGAGACTTTATGATACAAGAGCCATTCGTGTATAGCAACCTTTTTACTTTTGAACCATTGAATATTTTCATTTAAAATTAGTGTCAGATCCAGAACAGATATGGATGGGTGCGCTATTGTCAGCTGAGCATCAGCTCTACTTGTTACTCACTTCTGCACATCCATATCATGACGCCTTTGAAATCTCTATTTCTTTGCACCAGGCAATTGTTAAAGGGAAATTCAGCCCTCCCTTTCTCATGATGCTGAGAGGTACAAAAGCAGTGAGCTGACCACTATTTTCCAAAAAAAAAAACTATTCCACGAATTCAACTGTGAACAAAAACTGTGGGGAATTAAGAACTTATATTCTAGCCTGGCAAGCAGGAAAAGAAAATGAGAGATGTAATGTAGTTGGGGAAAAGGGGAGACACATCCTAGGTTTAACTGAATTTCAACCATCATTTTCCCTTGTTTTCAGAAATGGAATTAAGTTGAACACTGATTTGTATAAAATCAGTAAACAAAAAACTTATTATATTAATACAATTCTGAAAAGAAATATTGACAGATGTTGTAAAGAATTCATTTTATTTGTAGTATATCAAAGCAAAGTAGGAAAGTAAAGGGAAACATAGACTGTAGGAGGAAAATAAGGCCCTAGTTAGGCATAACGCAACTTAACATTTCTGCACATATTCAGTCCACTACACAAATCTGTGGGCTGCACACCCAAAGTCAATGCACACCAAAGTAATTGTTTTGAGCCTACAGACCCAAAGTTTTATCAAACAAGAAATCTCAGTTTGTAAGTTGTGAACCCAAAGTCACACCACACCACACCACAGTCACTGTTTACCTAATATATACCCAGTCACAGCATACGAAAGTCTTCATTTCTAGAATGTGGACACAGAGTAACTGCACTAAGTGAGTTGTGAACCCAGTTTTTTTGCACTTTAAGCCAGGTCACAACTCCATGTAACCCTGGATCATGCCCTCTCCTAGTAAATGTTGCAATTCATAATATCACGTGGTTGAAGTCTTCTTGGATGCCTCTTACTGAATCCATGCATGATGTCCTCAGCTGTTGTAATTCTGTCACTGTGTGCGTACATCATCACTAAACTAGGCAGCGTCTCTTCAGTCATAGCTGAATGTGTGTCAGCTGACTGCTTTTTCACATTCACAGTTTGTGATGGAGAATGTCCCACAGATCTTTAGAACTGTCCTTATATTTTGAAACTGACATGGGTCACAGCTTTCTATGAAATCAATAATGTTATTTGTAAGCACATCAGAATGCTTCCTCTTAATATGCCAAGTGTGCAGTTCTCCATGCAAGCCTTCAAACTGAGGCAGGTTATCCCTTAAGAAGCTCAGGTCCAGTGTTCTAATATTAAAGTTATGCTGTTCCTGCATCACTATTTTTGAAATGAGATGTACAAGTGTAGCTCTCCGATGTAGTTGGGAAAATCTGCCATGATTGTCTGAAATTAGGTGATATACAAAAGGAATGGTCACAGCCTTGCGGAAGTACTCTTCGGGGTTCTCTTTTTCTACAGCACCTTTGTGTGCTTGTTGTTGTTGTTCTGCATTTACTTGGCAGGACTCCTTTTTTGATGCAATTATCATGGATTCCTGGTACTATATGGAATGATTGTTCTTCAATATTTTCTTACACATCTTTCAGTGCAGCTTGTGAGAAGTTAACACAATTCATAGGTTTATATATGTGTACTGGGCTAAGGGCCCTGGACCCTATATAAGCCTAGCCCAAGAAGATTCCCTGGCATCATGCCTCCCAAAGTTAGTTCCCAGTGCCCCTGTCAAGCAAGGCCACTGAAGTGATCCTCAGGATGAACTTCCTATTGCCCACCCACCCATCAAGATTTCTCTTAAAGAGGCCTAGTGAAGTGCTCTGCTTGACGTGAATGGGAAGGTTGTTCCAGAGTATGGGAAGTCTCTGGGTTAGGAACCTGTCCCTCCAGCATATTCTGTTTATTGTGGTAATGAGGTTAAGGTCCCTGGAATGTGTGTCATGGAGGGATTGGGATTTCTTTAGGTGTAGCATATCTAGCAGCTCTGGGTCAAACATGGCTTTGTAGGTCAAGCACAGATCTCTTCTAAGTAGGCGATAAGAGACAGAGTATAGCTGGAGTTTTTTGAGTCTGTCCATATAGGGCATGTGTCTAAGGCCTATGATCCTCTTAGTGAGGTATTTTTGTGGCCTTTCCAGTTGTTGTAGGTGTCTAGTGAGGTACAAACCAAATGGGGCATTGTATTCTATAATAGATCTAATGGGGGACGAGTAGAGAGGGATTATGACCTCTTTCTTCCTGGATAAGAAACGTTTTGTAATGAGATGTGCCACATAGAAGGACTTTCTGACTACAGTGGCAATGTGGTTATCAAAGGAGAGGTTGCTGTCAATCTGTGTCCCCAGGTCTCTTATCACACCTTTGGTGTTTAGTGGACTAGTTTGATTAGTTCATGGGCACTGAATTTTTCCCAAAGGGAATGACAATGCACTTTTTGGCATTGAGCTTAAGGCCATGATTTTGGCACCGGTCATTGGTGTCAGTGAGGCCTTTTTGTAGAATGTCTACATCATTTGGAGAATCAATAATGGCTCCCACTTTGCAATCATCTGCAAACTTGGTCAGCCAGAGCCCCTTTGTGTTGGCTTGAACTTCAGAGAAGTAGATGCCAAACAGGAGAGGAACTAGGACTGATCCATGTGGGACACCACTTGTAACTGGTCGGTATTCAGATTTGGAGTCCGCTACTTTCACAGTGTGGGTTCTATCAGAGCCAGTTGGCAACCCATCTTATTACATAGGGGTTTATGCCTAGTTTAGTGAGTCTATCTATGATTCCTGAGTGATGGATGGTGTTGAAGGGCTTGGCAAGATCTAGGTAGGCTGTGTGAACTACTTTGCCCTCATCCACAGCTCTGGTGACAGACTCGAAGATGTCCTTTACCATATGCAGGGCTGATCCTTTCAGTGAAGTACTCAAGGCTCAGAAATAATGAAGATATTTTGCTGTGATAATAAGACATGCAATGAATTCAAAACTTGTGATGTTACTTACCATGCCATTTGCTTGTGCAATGTCTTCGCATTGACTAGACTGCTAAGCAACTTGTTCTAAGGCACAGAAAACTGCTTGGTGCAAAGAAATAAAAGCTTCAAAGGCATCATATCATTCAATCCATCTAGTGTGACAAAAACTCTGTAGTTTAACTTTGCTGATATCAGTGTCCAAGCCCTTCTTTTAGTATAGCTTCTCTCTTTGGAGAGTATTCAAAGAATCCCACAGTCTCATCAGCTGCTCCCATCATATTCCAAATCAGCTGCTGCTATGCATCTGTTTAGCTGATGGGATTCACACCAAACCACCAAAACTACAAGGCTTGTACCTATGCATTTCCCACTCATATTGACAGCCCCATCAGAACACTGACTCCACATCTTACATGGATCCAGGGTCAGTTTCTTCAAGCTGTATCAAGATTTATCTGCAAATAATTCTCTCACCTGTAGTGTCACTGCTGATATCAATGTATATAACAAAATCTTCAAGTATGGTGAAGTTCTCATCCACAAAATGGAGAGCAAAAAACAGCAGCTCTTTATTACTTGCATCACAGACTTCATCCACCATTAGGCAGTAGCATCCACCAGCCTTCTTGATGTCTGCAATAATTTTCCTATTGAATCATGTGTCCAATGACAGAAATAATTTCATTCTGGATAGTCTTCGATCTGTAAGTAGCTTTTTTATTTGCAGAATCAAAGTGCTGCTTCAGGATGTCATCACCACAGTTAAGACAGAACTCTAGCAAAGCTTGAAAGTTCCCAAATGTTACTGTTTTTTCATTCAAGTATCTGGCATCATCACTGTGTCCTTAATGGGGAAGGTTTGAGTCCCATGTAAAACTATGGTTTTGCAATAGAACTTAGAATGGTTAGGTTCTTCCACAACCTTTCTTCTAGTCCTTTATTGTACCTAACCACAATAATTTCATCTCCACATAGCATAACTCTTTTGAACCTGCCTGTTTTGATAGTGCAAAAAACATGCATTTCATGGCCTGATCCACTATCCTTAGGATTGGTACCATACAGTTTATTAAAAGTGTGCATAAAGAGCAAGCTTTGCCTTTCTCCAGTTCTTGTATCCAGTTGTTTCAGGTCCACCTCTTTTTTGGTTTCTAGCAGCAGTGTCAAGTAGCAATAGCCGCTGTGGTGCAGCGGTAGCATTGTTGCCTCTCAGCAAGAGGTTCTCCTGTTCGATTCTCAGCTGGACTGCCTTCTGTGTGGAGTCTGCATGTCCTCCCCATGGTCGAGTGGTGTTCGAAAGGCATGCGTGAATGGGTGTGCCTTTGCTGAATGTTGGGCATCGGGCTGGCAACTTAGCATCATCAAAAAAAAATCTATTGCCAATCATTAACGGACTGGAGTTCTGCTGTGGTGACCACTAACCGGGAAAAGACAAACAACAAGTAGCAATGTCAAGTAGCACACAAGGTAAGCAGAATGCTGCATCAAGTGAGGCACTCTGTACCAGTCCAGGGTGAGTAACAATTAATAAAAGCTAAAAGTAATACCAAACGTGGTTGCTAGCAACTCTACACAGTTACTGATGGAATAATTAGCCATCAGTAATGTATGTTGTTTCACTCACCTTGCTGATTAAATAACTTGCAATGTCATATAGACAAATCATATGTGTGTATAAAGGGGATCTGGACACATGCTCGACTAGCATATGTCCGAATCACAAAATATCGAACATACATACACGAAAGTGCTTAACATCGACAAGTGCTTCTGTGTATTTGTGCCTGTTTTGTAGATCAGACTACAGTGCGGGTAATGGAAAATTCCATTTTCCCCACTGTAGTGCAATCTCAGAGTGAGCAGGGGGGCAGATTTTTTTTTTTGAACTACACATACACTGAAGCGCTTTTCAATGTTAAGCGCTTTCATGTATGTGTGTTCGATGTTTTGTGATTTGGACATATGCTAGTCGAGCATGTGTCCTAGACCTGTATAAAGATACAAGGACACTGTTTGATGACTGTGCAGGTTGTGGGCTTTCTGCAGGATCATAGTCCCTGTACATGAGCTGCTGTAGACAAATAACTTCTTCTTGTTGCTTCTGGAAAAAATCTGACAAAAACAAGAGATGTAAGTTATGCAGAATGTATACATCTGTTCTTTCTGTGCAATGTTACCCCTTAAAGTCGCTACATTCACCTTTAGCCTATAGGCAGCAGTGTAAACTATCTCAGAAAAGGGTTGCATCAGCAGAATTTACCACCACTGAGTTAATGTACACTTCAAAGTATAACATTTTTACTTAAATTTTCTATCTGCTGTTGTAAATGCATACTAAGTTTATTACCCTAACATTTGATCCATGAATACTAAATCTGCAGGTAACACTAGACAATTACCTCAGAAATCTATACTATGTGATTCACTGTCTATCATTTGTTTATATGGTTACTGTTTCCTACAGCGGTTACATCATACAGATGTGCATAAAAATCTACATACCATTTCAGAACCTTCCCTAATGCCTGGATGTACTGTGTGATCTTGGTAGTTTTGATCTGTGAGGAATTCATTATTTTGAATGAAGCAAAAAGTAGTCCAGTATTGTGGTTGTTCATGAATTCCAATAATGCCTACACTGTTCTATTGAAGAAACAGGCAGAAATATTGATTCACTCATTGTGAAATATTGATTGATTCATCTTCACTTAAAACCTTCCTCATCACCCTCCAGAGTGGCCTACCTGGGACAAGTCCATTTTGTAATTCAAATCAAACCTCTTCTCGACTGCACTGAATTCTTCAATATTTGCTAGTTTTGAGGGCAAAATAATGGGGTGCCACAAATTCCTGAGTGGCCCCTTCAATTCCTGATTTTTTAAAATTTTATTTTTTATTTTTATTTACAGTTTCAAATTATGGTTGACGTCACCACACACAGGCGGGTGTGATGACATTCAGCTTCGTGAAGCAGACGACTGCCTGTTGGACTTGGTTGGAGACTCGGTCAGGCTGTCTTTAATTTGGATTGTATAACGTATTTATTATAGCAGCAGCAGCAGTGAACAGACTCCTGTCTGGGGTTGTACTGTCTCAGAAAAATTTTATTTAAGTTCTGTAGAACTTAAGAAAGAGTCCACCCAGCACCCACCTGTGTCTAGGGTTGCCACCTTTTCAAATGCCCAAAGTGGGACATTTTTTGTAGAAACGTCAGATCTTGCAGGGCAAAACATACCCACGGCCAGTACAAAGGACAGAAATTCACATTTTTGCCAGAATAAAAACTTATTCTTGTAGCATTTGAGTTGCTTATTCTGTTTATTATAATATTTAGGTGTTTCAGATACAAAATAACTGTTTTATGCAACTATTAAAGAAAATATAGGAAATATTTTTGTCCTAAAATCTCAGGACATTTGCCATTTTTTCATTTTTTTTGCAGGACACAACTGCTCAAAGAGGGACTGCCCCTCGCAAAGTGGGACAGGTGGTAACCCTACCTGTGTCTGCACTTGCTAGAAGGAATCCATTCCATTCTTAGGATGAGTTACTTTCTCCAGCAGCTCGACTTCTAGGTAAGTAAAACAAAAAAAGAATAAAAAAAAATGCGCATGCATATTACAAAGGATTCTACTGCACTGTGTGAAGCCTGTGATCAGTAGCTATCAGCTGCTAGTACGAAAGGGCACACTTTAATTTGTTGAGTCCTAGTTTACCAACATTTAAAATATCATGTTTAAGCTCAAAGACTTGTAATGCCATGCCAGTGTAGAATTGCATTGGTGGTAATATCGCTGGCTGCTAATTACATTGTCATGGAATGGTGTGTCTTTGAGGCCGGGCTACTCAGAGAAAAAGGAAAATGTTTTTTTTTCTATTTTAACTTTTATTTATTTATTTTTATTTACTGCGGTGGTGGTGCTGCGGTAGCGTTGTCGCCTCACAGTAAGACGTCCTGTTCAATTCTCAGCTAAAGCATCTTCTCTGTGTGTGGAGACATGCGTGAATGGGCGTACCTTCGTTGAAGGTTGTGCGTCAGGGCCGGCAACTCGGCATGTAAAAATCTACTATCAATAATTAGTGGACCGGAGTTCCGCTGTGGCGACCCCTAACCGGGAAAAGCCAAAAGACACAACAACAGTAACAACAACATTTATTTATTTTTATTTATTTAACATTCATGTGGGTTTCCTCCGGGTGCTCATATTGGATTGTATTTGTATAACATAGTAGCAGCAGCAAGTGGACTCCAGTCTGGAGCTGTAGTTGTACTGTGTGTGAAAACATTTATTTAAGTTCTGTACAACTTAAAGATGAGTCCGCCCAGCACCCACCAGTGTCTGCACTTGCTAGGAGGAATCCATTCCATTCCTAGGATGAGAAGATTTACTTTCTCTAGTGGCTCAACTTCCAGGTAAGTAAAGAAAAAAAAAATGCGCGTATTGCAAGTGATTCTACTGTACTGTGTGAAGTCTGTGATCAGTAGCTAGCTGCTACTAGCAGGAAAATGAAAGGGCACACTATAGTTTGTTGAGTCTTAGTTAACCAACATTTAAAATGTCATGCTTCTTTAAGCTCAGGGACTTGTAATGTGAGTTGAATTGCATTGCTGGTAATATATTGCTGCTAATTACACTGAATGATATTTTCTCGAGGTCGGAGACGGGGTGGTTACTCAGAGAAAAAGAAAAGGGTATTTTTATTTCTTTTTTAAATTTGATACTTTACTCTGTTATTTATTTTTTTAACTGTTTAACATTTCTGTGGGTTTCCTCTGGGTGCTCCGGTTTCCTCCCACATTGCAAAGGCATGCGTCTGGACTTTGGACTATTTCTCCCCAGTCCTCCACTGAAAATTGGCTCGTTCCAAGTTGGACTTTCCTGGTAAACAAATGTTAAATAAAATAAATCTTGCTAGAACTCTGAATGTATGTCTGAAAAAAGTGGTCTTTTGTCACACTCAATAGTCATTGCAAAAAAAGGTATTGTAAATTCATACTGCCTTAGTATTACTTAAAACATATTGCAAGAATAGGGGTTTCATCTGGTAATTTAGTCTTTTGATATCTGCATCCCTAGTCCATACATTTGTGTGGTTGCCCTGATTCTCTTCTTCTGCACAAATGTATATATAGCTTTTACACCCTGAAGCTTTGAATCTAGTGCAAGTGCCTGAGTCCCAGGTGTTCAAACAACATCTTGCAGCCAAGCACTTAAGTGTCTTGTTGCTTGCATGGCTGGCAGCTTGCACTAAAACTCAGATACATGTATACATAAGGTGCAACAGCCATGGGGGATGGGAAAGCAGGTTAGGGGCTTAGGCAGCAATCAGGAGGGGAAATTAGGTTTAGTGAGTAGGGAGTTTAGGTTAGGGAGGGATCAGGGACTTTAGGTTTAGGGAGCAGGAAGGGAGGTTAAGGTTTAGAAAGCAGAAGGGAAGTTTTAGGGTAACAGAATGATTGGGGGCTTTAAATTTAGGTAACTGGAAGGGAGTTTTAGGTTTAGACCATGGGAGAATAGTTTAGGGTTAGAGAGCAGGAGTGGAGTTTTAAAGTTAGGAAACCATCTGGAACTATTGATTTAGTGAGGGAGTGGAACTTTAAGCTTAGGGAATGATTGAGGAATTTAGTGTTAGGGAGGAGAGTGTTGTGGTTAGGGTTGGGGGCTAAGTGGGAGTTTTAGGATTAGAGTTAGGTTTCTGATAGGGCTCTGTAATTCAATGGGTTTGAGTGGTGGGAGGGCTAGGTAATTCACTAGGATTGGGCTAGTGGGAGTTATAACTGCAAACAAGTGTGTCACAGGCTTCTACCATGTGAGCACTTGTAGCCCCTGAAGCATCCATGCTGACTGAGAAAAAAATTGCATTTTTTACATAAGTATCCCAAGCCACATTTTAAAGGATCATCATCATATACTCTTTTTTAGGGGATAGGGGCTGTGCAGAAAGATATTGCAGTAGAATTGCAGCCCCACATGGTATTCTGGGAGTGGGGGGGTCCGTATGATCATTTAAATGCATATACTATAGGAGACTTGGACCTCACGCAACACATCCTACCATTTTATATCCACGAGAATCTTGAAAATTAAATGTGGTTATTAAATTTATGTAAGAGCTAACCTAGGTAATGGCTATTCCTCTTTGTGTATTATATGTGAAGCAGAGAAACACACAGAGTTAGTATTACTAAATTAATTCTAGAAAAAGAGCGAATTTTAAACAGTCAAGTAGTATACTTCTTGAGGAGGTGGTAGTCCTAAACAGGAGTATTAGTATCAGGGAGGGGGTTAGAGTATGGTAGTATGAAATTCTGCTAAGACTAATTAAACATTCTGACTAATGAGACCATTTGGACCTAACCGGTGCGAACAAAGTAAAAATGAACATAGCAGCCTTTGGTCGTACTGCAAAGGCTGCAATCTACTCATATTCAAATAATGATGAATCCCATGCAAATACCTGGCTTATAGTCTATTGTTTATAGTCTATATTTTTCATGTGTTTAATACCTTTTTGTTAAGTAGTATTATGTTCATTGTGGAGGCTTGCAAGTATATACTGTCTTAGCAGCTATAATTTTATCTATATTTACCTGTCATAGCTACTGCTTTTATTAGCATTCATTGTTATGGCAAGTCTGGTATGAAATTTTGACTTGTCTTGGAAAACAGCATTCCAGAAGATAACTAACCTTAAGGCAACAATGGAGTTAGCCTCAGACATTGTAATCTTTCATTATTAAAACTAATTTGCAAAAGAACAAAAGTTTTTCTGCTTTTTTTTTTTTTGTCAAGAGCTATGTGCGTTAGTCTGTTGGAAGACTAAGAAAGAATGGATTGATTTTAATAAGTTTATGTAGAAGTATCTGAGGACAGTTGCTTATTCTGAATATAATAAATTATTTTTGATAGCAGCACTATCGTAAAAATTCAGCATATCCAGCATATTAGTTTCATGTTAAGAAATTCCTCTGGGTTAACAATTGTAGGGTTATGATTGCAAATGTTTAGCTATAAAACAACTTTTGCCAAAGCATTTATCCATTCACTTTGCTGATTTTTTTTTATTGCGCAAAGGTACAGCTGCTGTTTATTGTTCCCCCATTATTTGTGGCTTTGTCCAGATTTTGTACCCTAAGACATTGAGAGGTATGGTATAGATGCAGTTAATTTTTATTTTTATAAAATAAAATAGTATTTTAGTTTTGCACAAGTTCAAAGTTTGATACAAGTTCAAATATCAATATAAATAAAACACTATTGTCCTTCTGTTTATTTTGTGTTTAATATTTTATCAGTTATTCAGTTTGCATTTAAAAGTTGGTATCCCACAGATCCATTGGAGTGGGCAGGATTATATAAATATGTATGCAAATTGCATGTACAGATTTTTTGGCCAGTTGTACCTATTTTTCATGGGTCTTTGTCCAGATATTTTTGATTCCGGGTTGAGAGGTATGATTCAAATGTGTTCACCACAGTCATACTTTTAGTTTTACTTACTTTTTCTTTAATGTACAATACGCATTCAAGTATGAAGAGGAAGGGAGTGATACAGCAGCGAAATGTGGGAACATTCAAACTCTGCTGTAGTTTTCACTTTGACATTGGTGATGAACTACAAGACCATCCCATTGTTGTCCTCCAGTAGTCATTCTCCTGCTTCATATCACATTAGTAAAACATGTCATGCTACATCCAAACAAAAGTCAGTAATCATTCCCCCTTCTCCTGCTGTCCTTTGCTCTGAATATATTAATATCTTTAGATGACCTCATAAAAACAACAGTCACTCTCCACATGACAGCAGAATGTTCTCTGCCTCCCATGCGTGTACCCTGCTTCATAAGCTCCAGATCAACAGAAAACTAAAAATACAAAACAAACAGCAGCAAATCGTATCCATTAGCAGCTGTACATCACACAGATTTATTGTTACACAGACACACACTGTCAAATGTTACAGCAACTGGATTATAACCAGCGAAGGCACTGCAAAGTAAAAAGCTGGCATTTTGAGTACATATAGTATTCCAAACACCAAAACCACAAAGATGACAAAACAACATATAAGGAAATGTGAAAAGGTTAAACACAAAAAAAGGTACCAAGCAAGTGTCCTCACAAGAAACCTTACCTGGCAGACCCCTTTACTTATATAAACTAAGATCCCAGTTACACAGATGCAGAGTAGTAGGTGAAACAAGTACAAACATAACGCAAAGCATATCACACAATTTGTCATTTACGGACAGGACAATGAAGATCCTGGGAGCAGGAAGGAAGCTGCTAGTGGAGAAATGGTATTCAGACATGCATGCGTATGTACATATACAGTACAAATACAGGCGTGCCTGCTGTTTTCCAACAGCAGATGTTGAATAATCAGAAAAGGGGAGGGGATGCATCCAGTGTGCTGTTTGGCAAAAAATTGTACATGGGGAATGGCATTCAGTCACATGATGAAATCCACATGAAGACTACATTTTACTGCTTCCTCTGCCAGTATCAATATTTGATGTGCTGAATCATGAGGGCTACAATCACAAAAAGATCCCAAAGACTGCGACTGAAAATGATCAGAGATGTAAAGTCCCTGGGCTACCAAGAAAGGCTGGAGGATGTATCTCTATTTAGTATCGTATATAGGCTTTCGAGGGGAGATCTCTGTCTCACTTACTGTGCCATTGCAAACTTGACTGCTCTGGACCTCATGTTTCTCTGCAAGTCCAATATCTCCACAGTACTAAAACTAAGGACCTACATTTTTTTGCCAACAGATAAACAAAACATGATGGAGGGAAAGTTTTATAATGCAGCACCTCTCAAACCTCTGGAATAAAATCCCCTGCATGTTAATCACTGTGACTCACTATAGTCCTTTAAAATAATGACACAATAAAATAGCGAAATTTGCAGAAAACTATTATAGAAAACATCACTGCCTAGCCTCAGAGAATTAAATCGGTTAGAAATACTACATCATGTAGCTCTTTCTTTGCTAACTATAATACACTGACTTCCCTATATACCAGAAAATTGCCCAGTCGTTATTACAACACTACTGCCACAATAGAATTTTACACTCTAGAGGAAAAATCACTAGAAGCAACCATCTAATACTGCAGGTTTTCTCCATATTTAAATAGGGCAGCTAAATTATAGAAAACACATCCCACTATCACCAAAATCCATTTGGAATGCAAACTTATTTAGAACACAACTAAAACATGACCTATCAATGGACTGGCTTCTGCATATCTCCAGGATAACTGCCACCATTATCTTCAGCTTGCCTTATCATCAAACTGTGTCTCGACATTTAGAATCCTACACCCCAGAATCAGTATTCACCAATACATGAATAGTTTTACTACAGCCACATGTGTAGCTTTGTGATACTGCTCACCCCCTCCTCTGTACTTCTAATACAAACCTTATGGTATCCAGGTATCCATATATATATATATATATATATATATATATATATATATATATATACACACACACACACACACACACACATACATATATATATATATATATATATATATATATATATATATATATATAGAGCAGGTGTCTATTTGCCCAGCTTGGATTACCTGGGATAGCCTTATTGAGCGAAAACTGAAGGCAAAACCAACCAACCTGTCAAACATGAACTGAGAATTGCTACGCTTAATGTAGGTTCACTGACATGATGATACGGAGAAGGTTGGACATCCTATGTACCCAAGAGATGAGATAGAAGGGCAGTGCAGCAACGCCACTTGGCTTGGGATACAGACTCTACTACTCAGGTGAAGGGCAGGCTAGAAATGGTGTAGGAATTGTGGTGAGAGAGAGGCTTCAGAAGGCAGTAAGGGATATCATCAGAATTAATGACAGACTCATGGCAGTCAGACACCAGTGTAATGATAGGGCAGTATTCATAATCTCAGCCTATGCCCCACAGCAGGGTTGTGATAGTGAGGAAAAGGGTGCATTCAGACAGCAGTTGCAGGACCTACTAGATAAAGCAAGAGAACATGAATTGGTGTTGATAATGGGTGACTTGAATGCACATATCGGGACAGACAGAACAGGATATAAGGACTGCCTGGGCCCACATGGGTGGGGCAACAAGAATAAAGAAGGAGAAGCCATTCTAGACTACTGTCTGGCAAATGGCTTGATAGTAGCCAACACATGATTCAGAAAGACAGACAGTCACAAGATCACATATAAGAGTGGTCAACATTCAACTCAGGTAGACTTCTTCCTAGTAAGGAAAAGGCACTGGGGCAGAATCCATGATTGCAAAGTCATCCCTAATCAGGCCACAGCATAAACCACTAGCTGCCACACTCAGCTGCAAGCGGTGGTCAGAGAAGGCTCTAAGGTCAACAAAGACAGGGTGAAGACCTGGAAGTTGACTGAAGAGAAAGTACAACAGTTAAAAGAATTACTCAGGGCTCTAGCACCACAAGAAGGGGAGGAAATAGGTGGAGTTGAAGAAGAATGGCAGCGCCTAAAAACAGCATGTGTTAGGACTACAGAAAAGATATGTGGCCAAGCCAGGTGTGGATATAAGGTACATAAGGAAAGCTGGTGGTGGAATGCAGAAGTCCAGGAAGTCATCAAAAGAAAGAAGGAGTGCAGGAAGAAGTGGGAGATAGAAAAGACTGACCAGGATAGGAAGGACTACTGGTCCATACAACTAGCAACAATAAGAAAATCAAGACCACTGGTTCAGACCCAAACGTATTTTATTCTTTAGCACCTCGGTACAAAACCTTCCAGGAATTACACAATTCAGCTAAAAATGTGCAACCTTTTATACAAAAAACACAAACTCAATCACTCAATAATACAATGAAACAATTAAATAAAATATTTCCAATTAACCTCTCCATTCAGTCCCACAGGGACCAAAGTATCATATTAAAGAATAAAGACAGACTCTTATAACAGTTTTTCTTTCAAAAGAATTTCATTATCACTTTCAACATATACTTGCTCTAAAATACAACCTTGAAACATAGAAAAATCACTGCCATGTACATCTCTAAAATGACATGCCAAAATCTTGTCTTCCTTTTGTTTTTATGTCTCTGGTATGTTCCATTAACCTCACTTTAAAACTTCTTTTTGTTTCACCAATATAAAAGAAACCACACAGTCATCTTAAGGCATAGAAAACCCCTTGCTGTTACATAAAAAATGTCCCCTTGGTACATATTTGATTTTATTCACATATTTAAAGGAACATATTATATATTTGCAAATAGAACAACTGTTGCATTTGTAAGTGCCCATAGATATTAGACAAACACTTGTTATTTTTTGGTAAGACAAAATTTCCATGAACAAGCATATCCTTTAAACTTCTTCCCCGTTTGTATGACATCATAAGGTGTTTACTTAAAATTTTACTCAAATCCCCATCCTTGTGAAGAAAATTACAATAATATCTTACAATACGACTAACTTCTTCACTTTGAATGTTATATGTGCTAACAAAATACATTTGTTTGTTCTTGTTTTTGTCATTCTCTCTGTCAGGAAGGCCTACTGGTTGGCTAACAAAGAAGCTAAGAAAGAAGTTGCAATAGCAAAGAATAGGACATTGGAGCCACTCTACCAACTTCTGGAAAGTGACTCAGTAAGGGACACAAAGAAACTATATCAGGTTGCAAGGCAAAGCCAGAAAGATAAAGAAGATAGTCAGACACCCTTCATAGGGGATACCAGCAACAACCTGCTCACCAGTCCACAGGTCATCAAAGGCAGATGGCCTTTTCCAGCAGCTTCTGAATGAAGAAAATGACACAGAAGCTGTTCTGCCCCAGAAACAGCCTATGATGAGAGAAGAAGAGGAGCCCACCCTAGAAGAAGTAAGAACAGCACTAAGGAAGATGAAGTCAGGGAAAGCAGTAGGCTCAGATGAGGTCACAGCAGATTGTTCCCCTCTACTCATCACTCATTAGACCCATTATAGAGTACAACGCCCCTTTTGGTATGTACCTCACAAGACATCTGCAACAACTGGAAAGGCCGCAAAAATACCTCACAAAGAGGATTACTGGCCTCAAACAGATGCCTTATGCAGACCGTCTCAAAAACTCCATTTTTACTCCGTCGCATATCGCCTACTCAGAGGCGATCTCTGCCTAACATACAAAGCTATGTCAAACCCAGAGCTGTTGGACATGCTCCACTTAAAGAAATCCCAATCCCTCTGAGCTACACACTCTAGGGACCTAAACCTTGTCACCACAATAAACAGAACATGCTGGAGGGATAGATTCCTGTCCCAGAGACTTCCCATACTCTAGAACAGACTGTCTATCTATGTCAAACAGAGCTCCTCAGTAGCACTCTTCAAGAAAAATCTTGATGATTGGATGGGTAATAGGAAATTCACCCCGGGGATCACTTCTGTGGTTCTGCTTGACAGGCGCACAGGAAAATAATTTTCTTGGGTGGCAAAAGCCAGGGTACCTTTTTGGCTAGGCTTGTACAGGCCCCAGGGCCGATAGCCTAGTACTTACCTATAAACCTATGATAAAGATACTGGGTGAGATAGGGAAGAAATGTCTCCTGAGGGTACTAATGGCAGTGTGGAGATAAAGGTGTATCTCAGATGACTGGAGAATAAGCATACTCGTGCCAGTGTACCAGAACAAGGGGACATCCACAACTGTGGGCAGTAAAAAGGCATCAAACTCCTGTCACATTGCATAAAAGTTCTGGAGAGGGTGATTGATAAATGTATATGCAGAGTAGTAGACTGTAAGATGGGAGATGAGCAGTTCGGATTCAGATCAGTATGCAGCACAATTGACCTGATGTTTGCATTGAGACAGATACTTGAGAAGAAGCTAGAGATGAGGTGAGAGTCCAACTTGGCATTCCTAGACTTGGAGAAAGCATATGACAAGGTCCCAGGAAAGCTGATCTGGGCAGTACGGTGGTGGTTTAAAGTCCCAGAAACATTGGTAGAATTAGTGCAGGCTATGTACAAGGACCCAGTGACTGAAGTACAAACAGTGTTTGGCCTCACAGAGGGGTTCCCAGTGGGAGTGGATGTACACCAGGGTTCAGCTGTGAGACCACTACTGTTCATACTGGTGATGGACTACATTAGCAAATAGGTTTGAGGGGACAGATCAACAAGGCTGATGTACACAGATGATGTGGCATTGCAGGCAGACTCTGAGCTAGAATTTCAGCAAAGGATAGGAGAATGGAATGCAAATATGAAGGCACATAGGATGAAACTAAGCACAGATAAAACTGTGGTAATGACAGCAAATTGGGGAAATCAGAAGAAGCTGAGAATAGAGACAGAAGGGAAGATAGTGTAACAGGTAAATAGCTTCAAGTATCTGGGAGAGGTGGTTGAGGACAAGGATAGTCTGAATGAAGAGGTCAAAGCTAGAATCCAAGGGACTGCAGCCAAATGGCATAGAGTATCAGGTGTAGACTATGACACAAGAATGCCAAAGAAGCTGAAAAGTAAGGTATACAAGACAGTGGTGTAACCAGTACTACTGTATGGTACAGAAACCTGGGCAGTAAAGGCAGAACAGTTGAAGAAGCTAGAGGTGATGGAAATGAAGTGCCTGAGAAAGGTGGTAGGGTGCACACTGTGGGACAGACAAAGAAATGAGGGCATAAGAGCAGTAGAAAAAGTAGCTCCAATTGCAGAAAAGATCAAACAGAACAGATTACGGTAGTTTGGGCACATGTGTAAAAATGCAGAAGACAATCTGGTGAAGAAGATCTGGGACAGGCAGGAAGAAGGTAAGAGGAAATGAGGACGTCCAGCAAAGAGGTGGATGGATTATGTGAAAGAAGATCTGTGAAAGTCAGGCACAGAGTGTTGAAGAAGGCAGGAGTGTGGCACTGAATCGAGAGAATTGGTGACAGTTAACACGATACCCTGACCCCATGTAGAGAAAATGGGAAAAAGGGGGGTGATGATGATGATGATACACACAAACACACACACACACACACACACACACATATATATATATATATATATATATATATATATATATATATATATGTATATATATATCTTATCTATGAACCTGCTTTATACCTCACCTCTTAACTACAACATTAACATTTTCTGCCCTAGCTAGTTCCTTCCCTCACCACCACTTCTTTAATTTCTACACACTAATCACAAATTATTTATTAACCGCAAAATCAACTTGGCTGGAGGAGTTTGATAAGATAATAGTCGCTGTGCTTGATTTTGTAGGGCGGACAACCTGGAGTGTGGTAGCCTTGCTATCTGGGAAACAGTATCCAAGTGAGCACCTATGAACTCCAGGACTTGTGTGGGGGAGAACTGTGACTTGTTTTAATTGGCACAAATTACCCCTTTAGGCCATCAAGTGTTTCAGCTACAGGGTTTCTGAATGCCCATGACTTTTTACTTCTTAACTACTTATGGATACATTCAGGCCAATAAAGCCAAACCCCACTAGCTGATGACATGTATGGTTCATCCTTCTCATTGGCCTCAGCAGACACCCATAGCTCTTTATAGTGCCCAGACCTTTTTGGGTCTGTCTTCTTTAACCGAACAACTTTCCAGTTAAATGTAATAGGCAGTATTAGAAAGTGCAAGGAATTCTTACCAAAATAACATTAAGATTACTAGTCTAGGATGTGCTACAATAGAGAAAGTATTATTATTCATATTTTCATATTTCTGTTCATATTTTCATAGCTGAGAGTCCTATATGTTATTAAGTGGTATGGTGTGATATGCCATGGTGGAAGACAGGGAAATTCATTGTTAGTACCCACTTATATCAAATTATACCTGATATATCACTAGTTGTTAATAATTATGAAAATAAACAATTTTTCAATATGTACATAATATTTCAAAAGCCATGCGACTTACAAACTGTTGCATGACATCAGGTGAAACTTTAAATGTTATTGAAGAAAACTATCTTTGATATTTGCAATGTAAGTTGCACATCTTTAGAATATTTATTATTATTTATATTCCTAATTATACAATTAAGCATATATTTTCATATTCCTGTAAATATCTCATTAACCATGTACTTAAAGAGTAATTTATTGCTGTCTTGTGAAAGTTTATGTCTGGTTAACAAAAATGTTCAAACAATATATGCCTTAAGTTGTACTGTTCCAAGACATGAATTTGTGAAAGTTTAGCGAAAATATAATTTGGGGTCTATATATATATACTGTATTATAATATAAAGACTATGGATGCACTATTATCACTGTAAGAAGTTACTGATAACATTTCTACTTGTGCAGTTTTAATAACTTTTAGTATTCTTCACAATCTAAGTTTTTCAAAGAATGGTCAGGAGTGCAAGCTGTGTGAGGGGCTGCTCCAGATGTGACATTCCACACCACGCAGGCGTTACTAATCCTTAATTAACTTAAAGAAGTAACATTCTTTTAAAACTAGCCCCAATCAGTATGATGACATAAAAGGACAAAAGTCTTGTGGCACAAATTGTGCTGATAAATTTCATAATTTTATTTAAATTACTCCATGAGATTATAGTTTAAAAAGTCCTCTTTAGCCTAAGTCACAGCAATTTGACAGAAGGCTGACTGTGAAGGGATGGTTTACTTCAGTTTTTCAAACATGATCTGGCAGCTGCTGAAATACAAGGGTGATCAACTTCAACAAGGAATGGCTGTGTTCAGAAGTCACATTTGTGGTTAAAGAAAAGAAAAACAAAGCAGCACACATTCTGCCACCAAAAGCAGTACTGTTTTTGACAGTAGAACATGTTTTTTTTTAACATCTACAGTGAGGTGTGAAGCAGAAGAGGTCAGATGTTTCTGTGTTCAAAACCCCGAAAACAAAATGTTTGTTTTTAGGAATGTGGAAATCTGCATCTTCTCCAGTAATGGAACTCATTAACTACATGTCCACTCTGAGTTGTTGTGTTTTGATATTACTGGTGGACCACTGCAGGTCGCCTCTACTATTATTTATTTCTCAAGTAATAAACAGTGAAAAGGACCATAGTTTTCAATGTCTTCTTTCTTTCAGATACAGAGGTCCTAAGTTAAGAGCAGTTTCATGGCATTGTTACTAGCTCCTTAGAAATGTGATATAAAAATATCAATATCACACTGACGTATATGGTCTGCTGCTCAAATAGCAAGCACTGGTTAGTGCAAAAGTGATATGCCTACAAAAATGAAGGCTTAGAAACTAAAAAAACCCCATAAAAATCATAAAGTGATTCACTGTGTGAAGGACAAAACAAAAAGCTGAGGAGAAAATCGGCGGCATCCATGAGTTAGGCAGATGAGAGCTACAATGGATTAGTTATTCTGCTCTGGTGTGTCCCACACAGTATCATTCCAGGAGTCAGGTTATCAGCATTGCCTAAAGCTGTTGTGTCTTTGGGTTTGGAGTGTTACTGGCCCACTGTGTGTATGTTTTTAATTAAACATCATCAGATAGCTTTTTAAATGTTGTAGGTGTTTTCTTCTCCCATCTGGAAATGTGTGTGTGTGTGTGTGTGTGTGTGTGTGTGTGTGTGTGTGTGTGTGTGTGTGTGTGTGTGTGTGTGTGTGTGTGTGTGTGTCTGTCTGTTTGTCTGTCTTGGTGGGGGGGTGTCAGTTTTTGTGCTTCGCCATACCTCTCTGCATTAGTGTGGTGATGTTGCACACACTCATGTATCACAGCCTAACTGTAAACCAAGTGAAACTTGTGAACAGGCTTTTGGCAGTTGAACATCTGTTGCTCACAAGTGTGACTTGTAAACACAGTTGGACACCAAGGATCAAGTCATTCCACTAACCTGGCAAAGTAACTTGATCTTTGCAAGTTCAACTGTGTTTAGCCATGCTTGCCAGTTAAAGAAGAGAAAAATCAGCAGAAAATAGTATACCACTAGTAGTCAAGAGGTTAGTGGATACAATAGGGGAGCTACCCCCCCCCCCCCTGTAAATCCACCATTGGAAATACAGTTTGATGTTTACTGTGTTTTTTTGTTTTTATTTTGTAAGGTTATTAATGAATATTATGACTGTTATTAGGGGCCTATGTCAAAGTATTGAATGACTACATTGTCAAATGTCATCTCATTGATAATGCAGGCCATTGAACCATTCTGACAGTGATTGTGTTACAGCAGATCGATATATATATATATATATATATATATATATATATATATATATATATATATATATAATTAGCCCGGGGGGGTTTGACTGATTGCACTGTCGATGAAATGATGTCCGACAATGTGGCCATTAGATTATATTACGTACTCTTTTATCAGAGATATTGCTATTTATTTGTATTATAGATCTTTGAAGTTCATGTCCAAAGGAAAAATGTCTTTGGAAAAGCTTATTCCAGATAGCAGACTTGATAATACACACTTCCAAAATGGATATAACTGGAAGAATATGTGCAGGTTGTGGAAACTCCTTCTGTAACAGCTTTCAGTATTTTCTGAGGGACTGGGAAATCTCAGTGTTCTCCCATTGAAAACACTGTGACTTCTGTAAATAGTCTCAGAGAAAGCTAAAACCCCACAGGGAGAGTTACTAATCTGAAATCTATGGAGAAAAACCTTATCTGTCCCTTCATCATCCAGTCCAGATTAAGATATTTGAATCTCTTCAGCAAAAGAGGTATCTGTCTTTCTTTTAATAAGGATCAACAGCTTGAATTAAACCCTAAGCCAGACCCAAAATATCAGTCCTGCAAGGGAAAATGGATGACAAATACATACATGTTTAGTTTTCTCTTTCTTTTTGACAAGAACACAAGGCCAATAGTGTTATTAATGGCAGAAGCAGCCTCGCCAAGGATGGGCACAACATTCTGACAAAGCATGTAAGCCTTCCCTGTTCCCTCTCGCAGGACCAATACGAGTGGGTCTCCCTTGCCCACTAAGGGGACCCAAACAGCCACAGAGGACATGGCTAACCCTCAGTCCATAGTGGCTGAAGTTGCTAGACAGGAGAGGTCCAGAATAAAAGATGAGTGGTCTGGGATACAACTAATAGCCAGAGCAGATTTACCCACCTGTGGCTGAGGCAAATTGCTAGCCTACTGTGGCAATAAAGTCTGTTTGCTTAACTTTTTTTTTTTTTTGTGGATGAAAGAAGGAACCACTATGAAACTAACAGTTTCTTCCATTGTCAATCTGAAAATGATGTGACTTTCCTGGGGAAAGTAAGCAGAAAAGTTGGTAAAACTTAGAAATTTATAAAAGTCATTTTTTTCTCAAAAAAAAAACAAAGTCAAAACCACTTTAGAACACTTTGCCAGTCCCAAAAATTAAAATAAACACAATTTCTTCTATACACAGGTCTTGGATCTGTGTCTTTCTGCTACAGATCCCTAACTCTGTAGAGGTGTTTTACCTCCTTCTTGGAAGTGAACATTCAAGATAGTTACTGTGATGGCTGAGTGCATAGGTTCATAGGTTGGTACTAGGCTATCGGCCCTAGGGCCTGTACAAGCCTAGCTATAACAATTCCCCGGCTATTTTTGTTATATTGTTTTTGTGCATATTGTTTCTCTCTTTTTTTGTTTCCATGTCTTCTTACATGAATTCATTTTTTTTGCTGGAGATAGATATGCAAGTTGTTTATTTAATGCAGTTCATATCAGATATTGTTTTAGTAGCCAGAATATGCAGTTTTATATACGGCTAAATGTTATAACTATGCAATATTTTAACACTGAGATTGCTTCTGCTGTTTTGCTAAGTGATAAAATGGGGAATGTTCATTAAATATTCTTACTGGATTATACACAGTTTTATCAGAATGGAAATTGTCTATGAAGTGTAGATAACAAGGTCAAAGCTTTTTCCAACAGTAAAAAGGTAAGCATCACTTTTTGCTTGTACAAGACAGGCATCTGAAAATTGAGGAATTAAGCAATTAACAAAGTTTATCTTTTGACAAATAGGTTTCACTTCCATTCCTGTGGTTAGGCATAGGACAGCAATTATTTTGGGTCAAAATGGATCCCATTTGTTTTGAAACAGCAGTGGAATGATGAAGAAGGCATGTTTGTGATTAGTCAGTGGGTGTCCTTAGGCCATTGCATTGCTTTAACTAATTTGTACCCCCTTTACCTCTTATAACACACTTGTAAAATTTTTGACAGAAGGTGTAATCCATCATGAGCAATTGCAGTGTGGAGAGGTGACGGAAACTAAAGCTTTTCAGTTGTAGAAGTGCATGGTGGTCCTCAAAGGTATAGCATTCTCCTGTGCAGGGTAAATCTGTTAACAGAGGTGTAACTAACTTGTAGCTTGTGGATGTACAAAGAGTGCTATTGCAACTGCATTTAATGTATATTTACTTTTCATATAGGTTTCAATCATTTTCTGAGACTGGTAAGTTTTTGATAGCAGTCAGGCATATGTATTTAGTAGGTACTGTATACGTTCATCATATTAATGCCAGATTCTATCCCTTTGTGTCTAAAGAGTCAGCTAAAAATTGGGGTTCTGGAGAGAGGGTGGAGGCTTAATCTTTTCTTTTGAAAGAAAATACTTTATGATAATTGCATGGGTCTTGTGCATAAGATGGGGGCATTTTTTGTCAGAGTACAAGGTAAATATTTTTGTAGGTTTTTATAGAGGTTTATCAAAGATAGAATAATAATAGAAAGTAAATAAAAAGTCTTCAGCATTAATTATTGTAGGTACAAAACAGATTAGTTAAGACAAATGACACGTTAGGAAAAAAAACAGATGAATGACAATTTATTAGCTTATATGGTAGACCAAGCTATAAGTTACATAAAAGAAATAAACTATGATGATAACCCAGTCAGTCAGAAATATCTAACATTAAGGTTAAGGCAACAAGTTGCCAAGGCATGTGTCTTTTGGCTTTTCCCGGTTAGGGGTCACCACAATGGAACTCCGGTCCGTTAATGATTAGTAGTGGATTTTTACATACCGGGTTACCAGCCCTGATGAACAACCTTCAACGAGGTTCACGTATGCCTCCACACAGAAGACGCTCTAGCTGAGAATCGAATGGGACAACGTCTTGTTATGAGGCGACAATGCTACCGCAGCACCACCACTGAAGTTTGCCAAGACATCAGCTTATAAAATTAAGAATAGTGTAAGGGGGAAATTGCTTTACACGTCAGGCAAAACAATTGAGATGTTTGTTGCTTACTATGCTAATTTGTGTACAGAGGAAACTTGTGTTGGGGAAATTGATAACACTGTAGAGGGCTTTCTGGCTTCATTGAATCTGCCAAAACTGAGCTCAGGTCACACTTCTTCTTTAATGGAAGAAATCGCTAACAGGGATATTGACACAGTTTACAAAGATTTGAAAAAAAACAAAAAAAAAATGCCTGTGCCAGATAGACTACCAAGAGACATGGGCTGAGAAGAAGCTTATTGATAATTTAACACAGAAGTAGGTAATTTGGAGTTTGTTACTGGGGAACTCCTTCTTCACTGAAGCAGATGGTTACTTCAGTCATTTTAAAACTAAGGTTGCCACCCATCTCATTATCAGCAGGACACTCATGGGTTGAGCAACCTCATCCTGCTGCCTGCTCTGTTAAAACAGTGGGACTTTAAAAGTCCCGATTTTCAACAACGTTGAATTGCCATGGAAAAACTGCAAAAACTTCCGTTTTTTCCTCGGCAATTCGGTTACGTCACCAAAGATGACAAAACCCGGAACTGTGGGCAGAGCTGTTCCCTGTTAGGTCCGGGTTTTGTAACTCGTGCAGCAATTGGCTGCAGCTTGTGAAGGGGGCAGGGATTCAGTGAGGAAGAGCCCTACAAAGATAATCTTTGTAGGACTCTTCCTGGCTGAATCCAAGCTCCCCAGTGTCAAACTAAAAAAAAAAAAAAAAAAAGGCTGGGGAGCTCTTTGCTATAGGTACTAACACTCACACACTCACACACATACCAACCACTAAAAGTCATTTAATCAACTTCACAGTCACTGCAGTGATGGTGATGCTATCAGCATTGCAGTTAATGCCATTGTCACTTTTTTGGAGCCAGCAAGGAAACTAATGTATAAGTCTCACTGCTGTCTACTTTACAATGGAATAAGCAGCCTTTGATTGTTCTACGGTTAGTTTTTTCCTATTATTTACGTTCATGTGTCACAGGAAGTTTTCTTATGACTGTTCTTTATTTATAGATGCTACTGTTCCTGACACTTAAAACCCTGAATTCAAGTAACTGAATAGCAGAAAAGGTTGCCATTTGCAGTATGCTAGGTCTGTGTTTTATAGAGAGTGTGCTCTCTTAACCCCTTTCCCCTGTCATATAGCTTCAGTATGGGAAGGAAAATGTTTTTGCAACAAAAAAGTATCCTGTTGCTCCCATTCAGCATATGGGAACCTGGAGCTGGATTATAAAAGTAGAATGTACATATTCTCTCCAGATTTTCACAGAATGTGATCATACCTCTCAACTGTCCCTAATTTTCAGGGCTGTCCCTGATTTTGACTCATATTTCAGCTCTGTCCCTATTAATTCTTCCTAACACTAGTGCCTTTTGAACAAAAGGTGGTGAAATATACTTAATAAATAAGGCCAATAATTAAATTTTACAGACATTATACTTCAGCCGCAGTGGTGGTGCTGCGGTAGCATTGTCACCTCACAGTAAGATGCTGTCCGGTTCGATTCTCAGCTAGAGCGTCTTCTGCGTGGAGACATGCGTGAATGGGTGTACCTTTGTTGAAGGCTGTGCATCAGGCCTGGCAAGCCGGTACATAAAAATCAACTGCCAGTCATTAGTGGACCGGAGTTCCGGTGTGGTGACCCCTAACCGGGAAAAGCCGAAAGACACAAATACTTCAGGCAATGTATATTAATTCACACTGTCTTATTCTGTTAATGCCTCAAGTTAACAGAACTAATATTTTAAACGTGTCCCTTATTCTGTTCAGATTTGTCCCCAATTGGTTGAGAGCTATGCTGAGGACTGAAGTAAATAAATAATAACATGCATTTGAGTTTCAGACTTCAGATCCTTCAGAAAATGTATGTTAACGCAAACCTTGTTACTCAAGCACCTTTCTATGTTTCAAAGAGTAATATTTAAAATATGTCCCTATTTTTGAGGGATGGGAACATGTTTAGTGGTACCCTTAACTACTGTGGTGATGCCATGGTAGGGGGTGTGGCCAGTGCCATATTGGCCACACCCCTATGCCCAACTTTGGCCCACTTAAAAGGTGGGAACCCCATTTTAAAACAGGGGAAGGATTCATTCCTGCTGCCAGGTCTGCTCTTTTACTTCAATATCAACCTTAAAGTGCAATGCTATACTTTTAACATATATGTTTTATTGTTACTTTAATTTTTGGATATATATCTCATATTAAAGCTACAAGTGGTTTGAAACTAAAATACACATTATGACATGTTTTTCAATATTTTAGTTTCATTATCTACTCAGTTCTTCTCATACACCACACCCACAAAATGATGTCGTCTTGGATATTGGCAATGATTTACATGCATGATATCATGCCAGGAGTTTCCACCTTCAAAAAAAATGTCAAGGTGTAGTGCATATCAATAATATTAATTGAAAGAATTGATGAATTTAGCATGGAAATACAGCAATTTAGGTTGTGAGGCATTATGGGTTCAGTCTTTCATGATGCCATGACAGAGATTTGTACCCCGGAGAAAAATTACTCAGGAGGTCACCCTTACCAGCAAAATAATTTGCAAAAACAAAAAAGGATTTTAGCATCACTATTAATGTCTTACTTGCTAGAAAGATCAATTGTCAATTAGTTATTTCATATGGATCATCTCACACTGACAATTAACCCAAGAAATGACATAGTAGTGAACCCAAAATGTAAATAAGAAACTGTTCTTGTAAAGAGGTAAGTTGTTTTTTATTAATTATAGTGCTATGCTGTTAGGCAGTGTCTGCTATGACATCATTTTGGGACTGTGATTGCAGTTATAGAAAAAGGTTAAACACACTATGCTCTTCTTTTTGTGCTTGCAGCTTTAAAGGTTATGTATACACGTCTTTTTTGTATAATTTCATTTTTGCAATAACTAAAACATTTTATTGCAATGCAGGCTTTCCAGTATTATATATATAGTTTTACTTTAGTTTAACAAACTTAAGTTTGTAGTTCCTGTATACTAAGCAGTCGTGCATGAATATCCTGATTCCAAGTCATATGGACATGCATTCTGATGCTGCAATACAGGGTCAAAACAGCTTGCAATGGGAAGGCATGTATTCTGTAGTCTGCAGCTGATTTCAACAAAGTGATACAGACTGCAGCAGAATCAATCAGTCACTCAATCAGGAAAGCAGGCAGTACATCAATAAATAACTGGATGCATTTATATTCAAATATAAAAGTAACAAAACCAAAATGGAACATGACAAGACTCCTAGTAAAATATAAAACACTTGGCATACAGTTAATAACAGTTATAATGCTGTAATAAATAGTTCTCCACCACAGAAGATTCCTTTTTGGAAGAAAACTGGATGATTGTGAAACACCTCTGTGATAGCCTATAAATAATATGTAAGTGTTATACATTGACTGGATTAGTGCTGGAATGGAAACTATGCATTAAACTTAATGGGCTTCAGAGGCTCTGGAAACTGCTGAAGCTGGGGGGGGGGGGTGAGAGGGGCACTTGGTGATCTAAAAAGGGCAATTTTTTTAAACTATTTACTACCACAACAAAGGTTCACTTAAAGGACATTTTAAGCTTATCCAATTTCCCTTTGGGTGCTTGAATTAACATTTCCTGATGGGTCTAACCTATCCCATGGCTGATAATTGTACATTAGCCCTAGTGAGAATAACTGAGATCATACCATAGATAATTTGAGGGGACCCATGTAAGAGATGCAGCATTTAGGAACTGCCTTTATCCATTACTGGCATGAGTACATTTTTTATTACCCATCCTTAGACGCATGTTGCATTTGAATATGGACAGGGATGAGCTTTGTTTTACTTGAATGGATAGTCTGTTCTGGAACAGTGGTAGCCACTGCAATATACATCCATCTCTCCACAACATTCAGTTTAGATATCTGGACTGAGTATTTCTAATGCCATTTGACTTGCTGATGTTCAGTAAGTCCATCAGTATTAGGTCGGAGGATGCTTTGTTTGCCAGACACAGGTCACCTTTAAGCACTCTGTAGGATACTGAATACAGTGATAAATCTTTCAGGTGGTCCACGCAAGACCTATAGTTTAGGACTTGTATCCTTTTAGTAAGGTATTAGTGGGTATTCCAATTGTTGCATGGGTCTGGACAGATACATGCCAAAGTGGGAGTTGTATAAAATGATCAACCTAATGAATGCTTTGTAAAGGGAGACAATAACATCTCTAGATCTAGTCTCAATCAATTTGTTTATAAGCTGTGCAATATAGAAAGACTTTATGACTCTGTGCACATGTTGGACTTTGATTCACCTTTCAGATTGTATTAAATTATATTCCTTGTGGAACTTTTTCTCAGGTGACTTGCTCTGTCACTGCTTCCCAAGCATCACATTTCTCAACAAGGATGTCACCAGTGTTAATATATTCTTAATACTGGGGTAGCAGTGGGTTCTATTACCACACCAGTGATGGGGATTGCTGACACTGCACTACAGTGTAATGGGGGTATTGCACTCCTGAGTGTGTCATCCTTCCAATGAGAAGTTAGACTGATGCCCATATGCCTGAATTGGTGGTAACTCAGGAGGTGGTTGTAAAAGACTCCACAGCACCTATCGAAAAGAGTAGGGGTTAGTTTTCTGATGGCCTGGTCAAATTTCCCATAGCAGTAGAAATGCCATCTTGGAGGCTACTAGCCTAGTGGGACTAACCCAGTTAACAAAAGGATAAATAAAAATGATTGTAACTTGTGTGGTTTGACTATACTTTCCAGTTCATCTACTACTGAAGTATACAGGACAGTGAGTTCAACAAGCACATTTATAGGATGACTGGTTAACGTACAAGTTCTCAAATGCTTAATGGATTTGATTAAAAATAATCATATTCTTTGAAAAGATTTTAATAAAAATAATTCAGATTTTTAAGTTACATGAGTATAGGTACAAGTAATTTATGTAGCTTTCATATCTGTATATTAAAATGACACTTTAAAACAAAAGGCATGTTTAAAAGTAAACATGATACACAGAAATATAAGGGTATTGAAATTAAAATGAATAGATATTTTTACAGCACAATCTAACCAATTGGACAAGGCATAATTCTAAACTACATATTCCTTTTGGAGTAATTCATTTATTCTGCTGTAATGCCTATTTGCAAAAGCAGCATTACACACAATCTCACCTAATGTGTTTGCTAAATTGTAAATATATCTGTTCTGTAATTTATGGAAAAACACACACATGCTGTAGCAAACTGATGCTGAACCCTTAAAGTACACAACATTAGTAGCTCACCAGACAGCAGAGTGTATCTGAATGGCAAACTGAACATGAAGGTCCAAAGAAGTTGTAAAGCTACACTACACCAGTAATAGAAAGATAGGTTAGGAGCATTCCATGCTAGAAACACAGGCAAGAATAAATTATGCATTACTGAAAAAACAAAACCTATACATTTTCTGAAAACACTGGATAGCTTAGCCTTCAAAGACAAGCAGATCTACAAATGCCCAACATTCATACCTCTCAGGTGAACCTCAGGTCAAAGAAGTTGAAACCTCTTGAAAATGCTTTATTTTTTAGATGAATAAAGCTAGTAATGTACCAGCAATTATTAGATACAAAAGCAATTACTGAAGTACTCCACCCCAACTCCAAACACACACGCATGTACACACACGTGAATGACTTCCTGCCATCATAATTCATTCTCAGTTACTTACCTTAGTCTTCACCTGCTGCTGGAGGTCCCGCTTGGGTCGGAGCCTGCTGATGAGCTGTAGGGCTGCTGGGACCACATCCTTTTCATCAACTGCAAAACTGAATCTTCGAACTGGTAAGTCACAACCAAAGAAGTGGATATCAGAGTTCAGAACAGCCAATGTCGCTAGCCCGTCTTCTGTGCCACTCGTTAAAAGCAAAAGCTGTACCCGTATCATGTTTTAAATTGCACGGTTGGATGGACAGGAATGCATGCAAAGATGTAAGGAAGAAAGAAGGATGCAAGGGTCCTTCTTAAAGAAGATGCTACCACCATGGTCAGACCTGTAAAAGTGTGGGGGGGGGTGCTCCCTCCGCTCCTTCCCCCTCACTCTATGGTTCCAGCACCCTTAATGGGCTTCTTGACAAGGTGGAAAGTCAACCTGTATGTGGGACAAGGTAGTGCAGGTTCTACATGATGGAAAACCAAACTGCTTACAGTAGTGAGTTTCACATACAGGTGGAGCTGTACTGCAGGTTTTAAGAGGCAGAGAGCCTGGAGCCATTCACATATGCAGTTTGGTGTAGTGCAAACCATCCTCCAAATTCCTCTAGGGGCAGCTTACAGTCTCCAGTTTTTCAAAAGTAGATTTAATTCCCTGGGGGGTTAGTGGCCCCACAAAACCATCCTCATCTTGGATGGGGAGAATTCAGGTATGATGGCAATGCTGTCCCACAATTGGAGCTCCTTCACTGGACATTAGTTAGCCATGCAACTACACCTCTGTTCCCCCATGACAATACTGGATCTGATAAACAGGTGGAGCTGCTGTTCAGATAATGTCCAGACTGAGTAGCTACACCAAGTCCTCAGGTAAAATCAGGCTGTACTTATGACTCATGGGGGGGTTAGATGTGATACACAGATGCAGCTGTACAGACATGAGGTAATCTAATGCAGGAACTCCATCTGTACTTTAGACTGGTGAATACAAATGATTTATCTTTCTAGGAAGTAAGAAACTACTAGTGATGCATTCATTTACTATAGAAATACAGTAGTTAATGCATTGATTTACTATAGAAATACAGTAGTTAATGCATTCATTTACTATAGAAATACAGTAGTTAATGCATTGATTTAGGTGGTGAAGCATTGTGTGTTCAGTCTTTCATAAAGTCATGGCAAGCAATTTCAGCTTTGAGAGAAAAAAATCTGGAGGTCATCCTTATCAACAGCATTAAATGTATAAACAACAAACTTCTTGAGTAAAAAAATGTTTTTGCTGTTGTGTATGTTAAGGAGGTTGCATCCATCTGCGATTATTTATTTGTTTCTTAAACTTTATTCATAACATGAACAAATGGTCATGTTTGCACAGATCTTTGTTTTACAATTAATTTATTTTCCTCTTGTGCCTCCAATGATAAATGTGCAACTGATTTCTCAAAAAAAAAAAAAAATAATAATAATGATTATAGTATGTTGTCTGCCTTTTTAATTTCACTGTTTGCTCATTTTGTTCTCTATTACCTCACCCGCACAATGATGTTATGGCAGGTACCAAGCAAAGATTTACATGCAACTGCAAAGCATTATCAGAAGTTAAAAATAGTTTACCTTTTTAGGGGAGCTGTGTTTTATTTACATTGTGGATCCACTACTGTATCAGCTTGCTTTAATGTTCAGTGTGTGCGGTTTCATCTGCAAGAGCTATGACTTGAATGGGGACTTATCTACAGTAATGTGAACTTGAAGTAACTCTATGGAGTTGTCTAATCTAACTAGTTTGGAGTGAAATTTATCCCTAATATAAGTAGAAACACTGCCTCCTTTGCTTCTCACACATTCATTTTGTGGTCTGAAGGTGTGGAAGTCATTGTAGCCTTGTGAGGCCGGGGTAATCTCTGAGGCCTTGAACGAGATTTTTTTGACTGTACAGACATTTACAGTGATAGAAGTGATTCCAGGGTGTGCAGTCTTTGGTTTAATCTCCTAGCATTTAGCAGCATAACCCTTTTTTTGTTAATTTTCGCATTGGAAATTTTGTTTTTCAGACCTTGCCTAAAAAAGGTACCATGGGGGAGACAAGAGCTTTTGCCAGCATGCAAACGCCTAGTACTGCCAGATGCAAACTGTCTCTGGCAAAGCAGCAAGGTTTGTCAACCATGGCTTCCCAGGCTGAAATAAACTGGATCCCCTTTGAATGACACCAAAAACTAAAACAATTATTGAACTCAATATTTTTTATACTGCGGCATCATTTTATGTGAGGGTAATATGCTGCTCAAGGCTAGGGACATACTTGTCTGGGACATGTACTCAGAAAGATCAATCATGTCTCTTTTCATATAGTCCAGTGAGGTACATCTCAAGTTGTTCACTCCAATATGAGCTATGTCAGAGTCATAATGGTACTTGTTGTCGAGAGACCTGAGTCCATGCATGGTCTGATGAATCCTGGCACTGAACAGACAGCTGACCGTGACTTTCTCTTTATCTAATCTGGTGACTGGGATATCCATGTGTCTCACTATGGAGTCACCAATGACAAGCAAATTTGCTTTTTGAGTGTTAAGGCCTTGGTAGGTGAGACACTGCTGTTGCTATGTGTCTTGAGTGTTGTGTGAACTGTGTTAGTTGTAGCAATCTTTTGTTTTAGAGGTCTCTGGTGTTTTGGTAATTTTTTTTGAGAGAAACTCCATGTATGTTGATTTATGTGTTGGGTGCATACTATGTATATGAATAGTGATACTGTGTGCATGAGATGAGTAGCAGTAGGTGAGTTGGCATTCTCTTCATTGTTACTGTTTTGGTGCTGGAAAGCAGGGATTCAAGATTCTTGGTGTAGGTACATCTCTTGGACTCTGTACTAGAGTGAGTTATTAGTAGAGGATCTGTCAGTGTACATGGGGCAGTTGCTACACTGCCTCAGAAGACTCAAGTCAACAAGGTTGGCAGGAGAAACAAGGATAGTCTGGCTGTCCATAATGCTAGATTTGAAGAACTGTTATCACAAAAGGAGAGCATTCAGGACTGATCTAGGAGGTGCACTGTAGATGGATATTTCTGACAGGGTTTTGGGCTGGTGGTTTAATAGGTCACAGCTCATCAGCAATAATCTTAGACCAGAGATGTACTAAAGATGAGGACTACACTAATGTACTACAGCTGTATCTAGGGCAAATATTGTCGAAATTATCTGCCTGGCTATGGCACACAATTGTGCAGCAGTGTACCATGCTGTGCAATGTGCAAACAAACAGAAACCCTCTCAAACATGGGCTTAAATACCAGAAGCTAAAAACCTAAAAAACTTTAAAAAAGCTCAAAATAACCAATGAAGGTGCTTACTCCAAATCCTGGACCAATCACCCTTCACCAGACAGGTTCCAATCAGCATACTTCTCTCAAAAGAGAGCAGAAAGTCCCTTCCAATCAAAGATTAATTGGAAATAGTGTTCAGAATACAACAGCCAATACAAACAGACCCAGATTCAACAAATCTGTATCTGAACTATGCTACAGCTACTAGCTACACTAATTTAGGCAGGAAACACTGAAAAAGTTTTAAACAGCAGAAAAACAGAAGTGAGATACTAAAAATGTTTTGAACAGCAGAAAAACAGCAAGGAAACACTAAATAATGTTTAAAACAGCAAACAAATCAATTATTTAGAAGAGTTCTTAGTGAGAAAACAGAACAAACCAAAGTATCAAAAATTACTTTACATACAGTGAAAATTGCAAAAAAAAGCTTTGCAAACTGTGAAAACAGCAACAGAATATGATTTACTGGGCCCATTAAGGCAGACAAATGCAGTACAAACACTGCAGTTTAGTTTACAGTATTAAAATACAGTATTAACTAAGCAGAACACAATAAAAAGTCCAGTAAATAGTATAATCAAGCAAAAAAAAAAAAAACAGGCAACTTATGTTTTTTGGGAAGCTCAGAAGCCTCTAGCAACATATCATAAGAACAGACTTGCTACTGAGCTCCATAAAATTCATGCAGAATATAATAAAGTAAAATAAAACGATCTACAGAAAGCATTTTATTTTTTTTTCAAATTCTCCTACAAGTGATATATAAAATATAAGTAATCCTTTTAGAAGAAAACTTGACATCTTCTGTATCCTATCCATCTATGCCATAGAACTGACTTTTTAGATATTGATAAATATATCTGTGGAGACCTTGTCAGTGATAAATTTGTCAGCACTATCATCTTGGACCTCTCTAAACCTTTGATACTTTCCCCTAGTTCAAAACGTTTATTGGTCTTGGACAAACGTGTTCACACTTATTGCAAAAGCCTCTCACTACTTGAACAAAAGGAATGTAGACAGTATGATTTAACAGGTCTGTTTCTTTCCTTTTCCCAGAAAAAATGTATCCCTCAAAGATCCAGACTTGCCCATCTTCTTTTCACATTATATGAAAATTATATGTGTACATGTACCAGGACTGCCATTTAGTACATTATGTCAATGACATCTCCTCCACTGGGGTATCTAATACTACACCAAAATCTGTTAGCACAGTCTTCAGGTATGTTTTAAATCAATTTATATCTGGTTACATGTCACAAAACTTTGTCTCAATATTTCCTGGACCAAAACCATGCATTTCTCCCATAAACTACACCTCACTTTTCTCACCAATATGATATTCAGCTGGAATGATTTTACCTAAGGAAGGCACACTTCTGTTCAAAGCTCTTGATTCCTCCGTAAGAGAAGTATGTTCTTTAACAAAACATGTAAATGTTGCTCTTCATAAACAATTAAAATTTGAGTTGCACATAAATGACTCATTGGTCAAAGCTAAAATGAAATTAAGCAAGCTGTACAGGGCTAAAAGTTGTTGTTTCTTACTGAAAATATGCCAGAGTTGCATCAGCAATGTCATGATTACTTCCAACAGATACGCACATTGATGTCATGTTTACTTCCAACAGGTACGCACATTGATGTCGTGATAACTTCCAACAGATTGATGTCATGTTTATTCCAACAGATACACACAATGATGTCATGTTTACTTCCAACAGATATGCATATTGATGTCATGATTACTTCCAAGAGATGAAACATTGATGTCATGATTACTTCCAACAGGTACGCACATTGATGTCATGTTTACATCCAACAGATACGCACATTGATGTCATGTTTACTTCCAACAGATACGCACATTGATGTCATGATTACTTTCAACAGATACGCACATTGATTTCATGATTACTTCCAACAGATATGCACATTGCTCATCTTCTAATCAATATTTCCCCACCACCGCTGCTGCATAAAATTGCCTGAGTGTACCAGAACAAAATTTTTTGCAGGCCATGATAATTAGACTCACCTTTGTCATTTGCTGCATGGCTTGACTGGTTATAATTTAACTGTAATCTTTGCATGACTTATAAAGTCTTCTACACAGCCAGCTGATTCTCTATAAAACACAAACCTGCTTGAGGACCTCTAATCATAATTTCAGGGCATCTGTTGGACATCTTTTTGCCATTCCCAAGTCAAGTAATAAGGCGATTCAAAATTCTTTGTATGCAACATCAGACTTTGGAATAAGCTCACACTCAACATTACAGTCATTTTTATAAACAATTTTTCAAAACCCATAATGTCCCATATTGAAAACAAGTGGACCTGAAACCATGGAGTTGCATAATTCAAGTAACTTGCATGCATCACAAGCAATTACTCCTTCATACTGCCTTTGTGCCACATAATTTTAACTTTGGTGCGGGCTCTTTTATTATTGTCTGTGTACTGTAGCTGACTGACAGATAGATGAAACCTAAGTTACTTGATGTTTTCCAGGAGTTATTTTGCATATTTTCATAGCTGATAGTTGTTTAGCGATTTTCTTATGAATTATAATATCTAAAGCTGTTAAGACTACGACTATTAAAACTTCCCATTATTTCAATCAGTAATAATAGGTTGCATTGTGTTCTCTCTAAATAAGTCTATGCTTTACTTCTGGCAACTAATCTATATAAAATATAAATACATTTCCACGTACTGTACTATTTTACTCTATTCAATGCTGTACTGAGACATTTGTCTGAGATTGCAATGAAAATGTGACTTTCCAGTTGGACATTCCCAGTAGGCAAAAGAAAGTAAGTATGCAAATAAATAAACCTTGCTTTTGAGCAGTGGAACAGACTATTGTGACTACTATACTACCACTAATAATAATGATAACGTATTGTCAAGATAAGAATTATGCTCAGACATATTAGCCTGCTGGAGTTTGTTCAAGGTGATAATGGCTGAGTGACCAGCTGCATCAGGCATGAGTAAATCAGTGTAACCTACATCTTAACCATAAATTATTATTATTTTCATCATCATTATCATTATTATTATAATACAATGGCTACAATAATATATATGTTTACATGCATAGTATGCAATATGAGGGGACTGTTGCATTAGAATGCTTGATTTGGTTGTGGCCCAGAAAGGGTTAATGTTGTAAGACTGCCCAGATGTGAGATAATTGATACAAAAAAATGATGTTATTTGTCTAGCCTTAGCCTCAGGAATGTCCTGTTTGAGAAAGCAAATACTGGAATCAACTACAGAAGTACAAATATTTGTGAAATGTAAGGTTTGGGTGAAGTTGGAAAATGATACACAGGAGCTCTATAACAATCTGAAAAAAAGAGGCAAACATCAGAAAAGCAGTACACTTTCTGAATAATTTGCAGCTTTCTACTTTCTTGGACAATAGCTACTGTGTTTTATGACAAGATACTAAATTATGCAGATGTTTAATCAAATCAAAGTCAGAAGAACCCAATGTAAAATAAGCTTCTGCAATAGATGCTAGAAAAGCTGTGACGTAAAGGACAGATGTGCTTGTAGGTGTTTTTATAGTTCCATTTTGTTAAATGAAAGCAACTCTCATAAGTCCTTGTTTAAAAAAAGATGCAAGATTGTTCTATAACAGGGACATTCTTCTTAAGTGATGAACTTGGTCTGAGTTCAGTGTTTACTGAACCCTAGATGGCTGTCTGTCTCATCCATGCTAATACCCTTGAGCACGGTGCCAGATTTATCTCAAATACTTTAAGGCTGTATTACGGTCAATTATTAAAGGAAATGCTGGTTATTTTTTAAAGTTAGTGTACTGGGGTGTTTATTCACTTCATTCTTCTTTTGTTTTCTTTCCTGTCGCTATTCTCTAGTTTTGTATGCAGTGAGATCTTTATTTATTTTTCAGTCACCACCATGTTAGCGACTCACTTTAAGTGGTATCTGTTTTGTACATTTACAGCCACAACACAGTTTGGTGTTTACATCCACATATTTATTTATCCCTAGCCATTTACATACCAGTTTTACACTATCCATTTCATACCATGTTAACAACTGTCTGCTTGTACCTAGGTATCTGCATATCTTAGTCACGTGTTCTTGTTACTGACCCTGGCCATTACCGTTGCAGATACTATTACTAGCATTTATGCATACATATCATGCTGCCATGAACATTGGCCCTAGATGACTGTAGCTGCTGAAGTGACACCCTGACCCCATATGCCAAAATGGAAAAAGGGGTTGTGATGGATGGATGGATGGATGGATGGATGGATGGATGGATGGATGGATGGATGGATGGATGAATGGATCACCAAGCCATTGCTCTCTTTAACTTTGAAAATACTTAATGGTATCACAGTGTTGCCAAAAAATTCCAGGCTATAAGCCATGAATTTTAAAGGGCAGGAGTCACATGTCTTTATCAGATTGGTTTTCATTCTTTTTTTAGTTTCTTTGGACTACTATCATGGACTACTCCATATCCTAATTTCTTAGTATTAAAATATCTGGTACACTTCACTTATTTTGTATACATACTGTACATGCACAAATATGCACACACGCACACACACACACACACACACACACACACACACACACACACACACACACACACACACACACATGCACACACACACACACCATCAGTGCTGTGGTAGCGTTGTCGCCTCACAGCAAGACGATGTCCTGTTCGATTCTCAGCTAGAGCATCTTCTGTGTGGAGACATGTGTGAATGGGAGTACCTTCACTGAAGGTTGTGCATCAGGGCTGGCAACTCGGCATGTAAAAATCTACTGCCAATCATTAGCAGACCTGAGTTCCGCTGTGGTGACCCCTAACCGGGAAAAGCAGAAAGACACAACAACAACATTAAAGGTCACTTTACAACTTACTCATTAAATTGGCATGCACTGCATTGACTACAAATGGTAGAAATTCAATCAATGAAACAAAAAGAAAAGAGACATTTTAATTTTGCAGGCAAAACCCTTGCACCCCCCCTATGTGGGGAGTCTTGCCCCTCACACCACCCTCTAATTATATATACCATCTCTGAGATAACAAAACAGTGAGGGAAGGACAACATTTTACTTCCTACTGTCAAACAATCCTGCAAAACAAATGCTAGCAATGAAATTAAAGTTATGTATTCACCATAACTGAACATCTTTGTTGTCCATTTTCATTCTTATTCAACATATGAGTTACAGATCTGACCTTGGATCAAACCCGACCAAATTCTATAGACTTTGGATCCAACTCTTGATCTCCCTCTACCCAGTAACTTTAGTCTACCCCCAGTACCTCAGATCAAGTTTGCTGTTGTAAAGGTCTTGAAATATAAGAGGAAAAAGGAAGAGAAATAACACCAGGGCTCAAACCTGGAACAGCAGGTTCCAAAAATCCATCAGGTCACTCCAGAAAAGGATTGGAAGGGAGAAGGAAAGAAGGGAGTTGAGGAAGAATGAAAATGGGCAACACAGATGCCTAGTTATGGTAAGTACATGACTTTAATATCTGGTGTTGTTCTTTTCATTCTTCCTCAACAAATGGTACAGTCTCCAGCTAAGTAGATCTTGGGTGGCCCTTATGGAAGAATATTCCAGAAAAATGCTGAACCAAAGTCAACTCTGTTTCTGAAAATTATGTCCAATGAGTGGCAAAAGTATGGGCATTAGACCTGATAGCTGCTACAAAAATATCATCAATGGAAGTTGTAGACTAGAAGGCAGATGAGGTGACCATGGATCTGGTTGAATGAGCGTTTGGTGGTTTTGGCAGGGAGAGAATTAGTTATCCATTTGGCCAATGTAAGTTTAGAAAATGGACAACTCATCCAACATTTTCTGAAATCTTTTCTTCTATATAAATAGAAATATATTTTTCCATGCACATCTAAAAGATGAAGCAAGCATTCTCCTTTGTTCGGGAATTTTGGAAAGAAAATGTATGGTTCAATTTATATTTGATTCAGACCATTCTCTTGGTAGGAAAAAGGATTGATTCATAAAGTAACCCTGTCTTTATGAAAAACAATGTTAGGAGCTTTCAATGAAAGAGACTGGGGTTCGGAAATTATTTTAGCAGATATAATAGCAACTAAGAAGGCTGTTTTCCAAGACAGGAATTTCAAGTCAGTTTTTACTAAAGATTCAAAGGTTGTTGAGTTAAACCTTGAAGCACTACTGTTAAGTCCCAGGGAGGTGACAGATCTTTCACTAGGGGTCTGAACAAAAATATGCCATTTAGAAAAGCCTTACACAACTTGGAAGCTGCCAAGTAAGAAGCATTGTCCCCAGAGTGAAAATTTGAAATGGATTCCAACTGTATTTTCTTTGTGGAAAAATCAGCACCTTCTTTAAACAGAGAAGCCAAAAACTCCAGGACAGTAAAAACAGTGGCAATGAAAGGATCAATTTCATTTTTCAAGGCCCAAATTGAGAATCTTTTCCATTTAGTCCTGTAAATTCTCTTAGTGGAATCTTTCTGTGAACACAAAAGTATATCAAGAACTGGGGAAGAAAGCCTGTGCTGTCTAGCTATTAATGAAACTAGAGAAGCCATGAGGTTAGTTTGAGGGCTGGGATACTGGGATGTTTTATACCTGAGGAATGAGACTGGATTGTGGTCCAGTATCCAAGAAGGATAACACAGACGAACCCAAAGGAAGGTAAACCAGACCTGGTGAGGCCAAAAGACAGCAATGAGGATAACCAAGTTCTTCAACTGAATGACTTTCTGTAAGAATTTTGGAATCAGAGGTACAGGGGGTATGTGTAAAGGAGAATGGAGGGCCAAATGTGGATTAGAGGATCTCTCCGTGACTCATCTTGAGGGGGGTCAGGGCAAAGTACCTGCAGCATTTGCTGTTGTTGGGAGAAGCAAAAAGATCACAGCAAGGTTGGCCTCAACAATAGAAATTTTTTTCTGCCGCTGAATGATTGAAAGACCACTCGTGAGGCATCAGAAAGGACCTGGTGGGTTTGTCTGCTATCACTTTAGATTTCTTCCAGAATGTACATTGCTACTTTAAAGCATTTGGAGGAGATTATGCATTGCCACACTCTCATAGGTTCTCAACAGAGGGGGGAAGATCAAATTCCCCTTTGTTTGTTGATATACCAGACCACAGGCATGTTGCCAGTTTGGATCGTAATGGCCCTTATAGGGAGACCACCTTGAAATGCCTGCAATACCAATAAAACCACTCTCATTTCTAGGACATTGACATATGAGTTGGTTTCTTGAGAGAACCACATAACTTTGGACCATCCTTCCCAATATATGAACCCCCATCCCAGCTGCAAGGTATCAGAGGTCACTGTGGCCACTGAGGGAGTCAGAACAAAGGAGCATCCAAAGTAAATGTCATCTAACTGGATTCACCATCAAATACAATTTTTGCATACCACAGGAAGTTTGACGGGGAAGGATAGAGGCTGTTGAAGAATAGCCCATTGAACAGCTAGAGTCCATTGAAGAACATGCATATAGTAACATGATAATGGGACTAAAACTATAGACACTGCCAAGGAACTTGGTGTCTGAAGGACATGTCTGGCAGTAGAAAAAGGATGAGAAAGAATTTAATGAACCTTGGACTTGATTACGCATAGACAATGTGGAAGTAAAGAAGCAATCTGACTTACTGTGCTTAGATGAGCTCCAATGAACTCCAGGCTCTGTACTAATAGTAGTTTGGATGTGGAAATAGTGACTGTAATGCCTAGTATTTGGCACATTTGAAGCAAATAGTACCTGGACTGTTCTAGGAGTTGCATGGTTGGGGTGGTGAGGAGCCAGTTGTCTAGGTATGGAAACACTCAGAATTCTTGCAGTCCCAAGTGAGCTGCTACTACTGCCACACACTTGGTAAAAACCCTGGGCTGTAGTGAGTCCAAAGGGCAGGGCTCTGAACTGATAGTGACTTCTGCTCAAGTGAATGTGCAAGTATCCTCAGGATCATCAGTTTATTTGATGTGACCATACGCATCCTGAAGATCAGTCAAGCACATCCAATAGTCCTTGTGTAAAACAGGTAGAACTGACTAAACCGTTACCATTCAGAACTTCAACTTCATCACATATTGGTTCAGATTGCTTAGATCAAAAATTGTTCTCAGGTCCCCTGTCTTTTTTGACACTAAAAAGACCCCTATGTAAGTTCTGAATCCTCTCTCATTTGGTGGGGCCTCCTGGATGACTTTTTTGTCCAGCAGCTTCCAAATCTCTTGAGCTTCAGCTTTTGTCTGACTGGGTGAAACACTGGGAAGCTTTCTTCTTTTGGAAGTGTTAATTTAGGAAAATGGTAAAAAGTAACCTCTGCATATTATTTTCAGCACCCAAGAATCTTTTGTTTTTGCAGCCCATGAATCTCGGTGGAAGGACAGGTGTCCCCTGGATTCCTTCAGAGGCAGGCAGTTGTGCAGCACTTAAGGAGTGCTGAAAGGATCTATCCGGAAAAGAATCTTGGAAACCCTGATTTTGAGAGACTCATGCCACAAGGATGGTGTCTTCCATTTGAACCCTCTCCTCTGCCTCTGATGGAATTGTCTCTATGTGAATCCTGGCAAGATCCCTGTAATTTACAGAACCACATTTTTGCCTCCTCTTTGATTCCTTGAAAAGTAACATTGAGAGGAAGAAAAGCAAATCCCAATGACAGACAGTCTTTCCTTCCTATTCACTGAAGAAAAGTGAAGGAGAATTGATGAAAGAAGGCTTGAAAGGCTCCACATAATTGTGTGACCGCATCCAGGCATGTCTCTTTACTGCAATGCTTAAACCGGTGGCCCATGAGATGCTTTCTGCTGCATGAGAAATCAGCCTCATGGACGCATTACAAAAGGATAAAAGAGTGGCCAGCTGCAAGGATGAACTTTTGTAATCCTTTGCAGACATGGATTACAAGTGGAATTTTGAAAGTGGGTCTATGTTTACTGATCAAATGGCACGTTCATTGAATGGCCATTCATCGTACACATACCATCAAAACTTCCTTTCATCGAAAGGCCATATGATCAAAAATAGTTTCAATGAATGATCATTGTTGGCCAACATAAACAAAGTGGAGTTTAGCACATACTGATCAGTATGGTAGGGTTAGGGAAATCTGCCCTTTCCCCACTGTAGTGCGATCTTGGAGTTAGTGTATATAATTAGCAGGAGGGGCTACTATGAGGATTCAGTGAACCCCACTAAATATATATACCAACTCCGAGATCACACTGCAGTGGAGAAAGTGCAGATTTCCTAGATTGCACTACAGCTTCCTGGTCAAATCTCTCTGTGGTCTTGTAAAGTGCACCAAATAATTCAGGTAGCTTAAGTCAAATGTAGCTAAAGCAAATATGTGCTTTTCATACCTGTCCAATGCCCCAAATTCTGTGTTAGAGGGGTGTACAGAGGAGTTTTGTTCTGCTAGCTCCTTCTTGGTGGCTACCACCACAACCATTGCATCAACAGGGACTCCTTTGCTCCAATGCTGGTTATCTTTTGGAGGAGCTAAAATTTTATCCAGTCAGTGTGGAATTGGTTCAACAAAATCTAGTTCCTCCCATGCCCAGTGAGAGTCCAGACTGATGAGGTTATTGGACAGGGGAGTCACCCAACATATAGATGGGGCAATACCAAAGGCCTCCAGAAATATTGCCTTCTCAGGGGAAGGATTATCTGAGGACCAACTGCCTTTCTGCTTAAGGATCTCCAAAATGTCTCCAAATAAGATGTTATCGGGTGGTGATCTGGTAGACCCTCACCCTTTGTCAAAACCAGTATCTGCCGTGAGAGATTCCAAGGTGGAATCTATGTGCCTCCTTTTACATGTTCTCCTTTGATGAACCTCCTTAGTGAGATACTCAGGAAAATTGTCCAAAGAGAGGGGTATTGCCTCTAGGGGGAACTGGCTGAATGCTAGCTGGTACTGGCTGTCCCAGTAGAATGGGTCTGGTGAGATCAGAGCTTGAAAACATAGGGTAAAGAATTATAGGATATGAGGATGTATTAGATTCTGGATCTCTTGAATGAGAAAACACCCTCTCCACAACCTCTAAGGTGATGGTCCAAGAGAAGCCATTTCCAGCCACACTGGAGCCAAAACCTCCAAAGCAGCCAGGGAGTTGGATAAGAGCTATCTAGCACCAAGGCTCTGAGAGGCAAATACTGCTCCAACATCATTGGAGTAAATCCTGACCCCACAGATCCAATACCAACACTTTGGCTCCAAGATATCTGCTGATCCAAGGGAATAGGAGTGGAACTGCTCAGAGAAATCATCAGGGTCAAAGATGTCATTTTCTTCTGCTCCAACATGAGTGCTCTCAGAACTCTTGGATCCTAGGGCTCTGAAACTGAAGAACAGATTGGAGAAAGAGATACAACTCTATGGAAAGTGGCAGGAAGGCTCACGTATGCAATGGCAGACAGAGACAGTATAACCCCTATCTGGATCTGAGCTCTCAGCAACTTTATCATCTTCCTATACACTTCCACTTCAGAAAGGGGGACCTGACTTATGATGTAGTAGATAGAGGTCTAGAGTGTTTTCTTGAAGTTTGCATTAGTGGAGAGTGAAGCTGAGAAGAGATAGGGTCAACCATGAGCTTGGGTGAGAAAGCTTTCAGTGTATAAGAAGTGCTAAGAGTCAGAGCCAATGGTTTTGGATCTGTAGATTGAACAGTGGGACTGGCTGAAATAACTATTGGATCTGTAGACTTAGGATCCCTAGTTTTTCTCTTCAGATCCGAAGAACTCAGATCCAATGATCTTTGTATTTTTAACAGAGGCTCGAAGTGTGAAGAACTTTTAGAGACTTTGGTGGAGATCGTTTCTTATGCTCCGATGGAGACTTAGATGGTTTCCTGGGGATTTGAGCCCCAGAGGAGGATGAAGATGATGTACCAGACCACAGACATGTTGTTGGTTTGGATCATAATGGTCGCTATATGGAAAATACCTTGAAATGCCTGCAATGCCAATAAGACTGCTCTCATTTCTAGGACATTGACATGTGAATTGGACTTTTGAGATGACCACATAACTTTGTACCACCCTTCCCAAGAAATGCCCCCATCAGAGTTGGGAGACATCTGTGGTCACTGTGGCCACTGAGGGAGATAGAACAAAGAGGTATCCAATGTAAATGTCATCTGACTGGATCCACCATCAAATACAGTTTTTGCATACCACAGGAAGTTTGATGGGGAAGGATAGAGGCTGTTGAAGAATAGCCCATTGAACAGCTAGAGTCCATTGAAGAACATGCATATAGTAACATGCTAATGGGACTAAAACTATAGACACTGACAAGGAACCTGGTGTCTGAAGGACATGTCTGGCAGGAGAAGCAGGATGAGAAAGAATTTAGTGAACCTTGGATTTGATTACACATAGACAATGTGGAAGTAAAGAAGCAATCAGACTTATTGTGTTTAGGTGAGGTCCAATGAACTCCAGGCACTGTACTGGTAGAAATTTTGATTTGTAAATAGTGATTGTAATGTCTAGTGTTTGGCAAATTTGGAACAAATATTCCCTGGACTGTTCTAGGCATTGCATGGTTGGGGTGGTGAGGAGCCAGTCATCCAGGTATGGAAACACTCAGAATTCTTGCAGTCTCAGGTGAGATGCTACTACTGCCATACACGTGGTAAACCCCCTGGGGTGGTAGTGAGTCCAAAGGGCAGGGCTCTTAACCAATAGTGACTTGCTCCCAACTGAAAATGAAAGTATCTTCAGGATTGTCAGTTTATCTGATTTGACAGTACCCTTCCTGAAGATCAGTCAATCACATCCAATAGTACTTGTATAAAACAGGTAGAATGGACCGAACCATTACCATTCGGAACTTTGACTTCCTCACATATTAGCTCAGATTGCTTAGATCCAAAATTGGTGTCAGGTCCCCTGTCTTTTGTGGCACTACAAACACGCATGTGTAAGTTCTGAATCCTCTCTCATTTGGTGGGACCTCCTGGATGATGTTTTTGTCCAGCAGCGTCCAAGTTTCTGGAGCTTCAGCTTTTGTCTGACTGGGTGGAACACTGGGAAGCTTTCTTCTGTTGGAAGTGTTCATTTAGGAAAATGGTAAAAAGTAACCTCTGGATATTATTTTCAGCACCCAAGAATCTTTTATTATAGCAGCCCAGGAATCTAGATGGAAGGACAAGTGTCCCCTGGCTGTGTCCAGAGGCAGGCAGCTGTGCAGAACTTCAGGAGTGCTGAAAGGATATATCTGGATAAGAATCTTGGAAACCTTGATTTTCAGGGACTCCTTTGCTACAAGGATGTTATCTTCCATATGAACCCCCTCCTCTGCCTCTGAGGGAATTGTCTCCATGTGAATCCTGGAAATATCTCTGTGATTCATGGAATCGCATTTTCTTGCTTCCTCATTGATTCCTTGAAAATGATCATTGAGAGGTAGAAAAGCACATCCCAATGGCAGACAGAGTGTCTCCTTCCTGTTCACTTAGGGAAAGTGAGGTGGATTGAAGAAGGCGTGAAAGGCTCCACAAAATTACATAACCACATCCAGGCTTGTCTCCTTACTGCAATGCTTGGACCGGTGGCCCATGAGATGCTTTCTGCTGCATGAGAAATCAACCTCATAGATGCAGTACAAAAAGATAAAAAAGTGGCCAGCTGCAAGTATGAACTTTTGTAATCCTCAGCAGACATGGACTACAAGAGGAAATTTGAAATTGGGTCTATGTTTACTGATCGGAAGGCATGTTCATCAAATGGTCATTCATCATACACCTACCATCAAAACTTCCTTTCATAGAAAGGTCATATGATCATTTTTTTATTTTTATTTTATATTTGTTGACCGGGATATTCCAACTGGATGCATGTCCATTTTCACCAGAGGCCCGGGGAGAAAAGCTTCAAGGGTAAGCAGATACAGCAATACATAATACCAGCATTACATATTACAAACAGACTATTTACAGAGATTACATAAGTAAGCAAGTTAAACAAGTTCCACAGGTTACAGTTAATCCTGAGCGCAAGTCAGGATTAAATGAAATTACACAGTAAACTGGTAAACAGATTTTTACACATTTTAGAGAGAGTTAGCCAGGCTTGATACATTGACATAGCCAGTTAAGTGACAAATGTTGTTTGAGTCTAGTTTTAAATTGACCTAAGGTGTAAAGTAAGGTAATATCAACTGGAAGAGAGTTCCTGGATCTACTTACTGAGTTTGCAAAGAGAGAGTCACTGGCTGTGTTATTAATTTTGCTAGTCTGAATTAGTAGTTTGTTAGAGGATCGAAGCGGTCTAGGACTGTTATAGGGGGTGATAATATTTTTAAGTGTAGGAGTATTGTCCAGATTATAGAGGATTTTATAGGCCATAATCAGTTGGTTATACTGGATTAGGCTGGGTAGTTAAAGACAACCAAGCTGATTTAGATTGATGCAATGATGTGTCCTAAAAGGCAGTCCAGTGTTCTGTAAAGTGACCCTAGTTTTTTATTGGTCGTTTTGATAGTTTGGTTAACATGTAGGTCGAATTTTAGATTATTGTCTATAATGACACCTAATAGTTTTGTAGAGGGATCAGGGGAGATTATTGTGCCATCATTTGAATTTATGGTAAAGGTGAAAGTGGTAGACCTACGTGTTGGTGAAAATAACAGCCTTTTAGTTTTTTTGGGATTTAGGATCAGACGACGTTCAGAAAGCCAGTTTTCTATTGTATTAAAGGTGGTCTGGGTAACTGACCATAACTCTATTGGAGATGTGGCCGAGCAAATCAGAGCAGAGTCATCAGCATATCGGATGCAGCTGACTTTTGACATGACAGTATAAAGGTCGTTAATGAAGATGGAGAACAGCAAGGGCCCTAGTATAGAGCCTTGTGGTATTCCAAGGGTGTTAGGTAGAAGGTTAGAGAGTTTGTTCTGCCAGAGGACAGCCTGCTGTTGACCATCCAGGTAGGATTGAAACCATTGAAGGGCTCTAGTATCTAGACAGAATGTTTGCAGGGTGTGGATTAAAAATTGGTGATCAACCATATTGAATGCGATTATGATTTATGGTGTTGGTAAAGGCTAGGAGGACTGAAGTAGTGCTGTGATGAGGACAGAAGCCATGCTGAGTGTCTGCCATAAGGTAATTCTGGATTAGGTGGTGCATGAGTTGTGTATGAATACATTTTTCCATAATCTTTGCAAGTGGAGAGAGTATAGCTATTGGCCTATAATTGGAGAATTCAGTAGAGCTGCCTCGTTTGTGAAGTGGGATTACATAGGATATTTTCCAGATGGTGGAAATTTTAGCTTCTACTATGGTTCGATTGATCAGTATTGAGACAGGGTAAGCAATAGCATCAGCTGATTTTTGTAGGTATTCTGCAGGGAGTTGATCATCAGAAAGTGTAGTGGGTTTTAATTTTTTGATCAAGGTATGGATAAGAGAAGTGGCGACTGGTTGGAAGCTGAATGCGAGTAGGTTTCTAGGGGTGCTACTTTCAGGACCAGGGGAGCTAGGAGGTAGTTGGCTAGTTAGGGCTTGAATTGTCTCAGTAAAGAATCAGAACTGTCAGAAACATCTTCAGGGGTTTTATCAATAGTAGCAGCAGGGATTGGGGTTGAAGTTTGTCCAAGATGTAGTAGATTATTTAAACCTGTCTAAAACTTCTGAGGGTTATTTTGATTTACTGTCTGTAAATTACAGTAGTATTGTTTTTTGTTTTGTAAAATTGATTTTTTGGTTTTGTTCCTGGATTGCCTGTATTTAATGTGATCTTGGGGTCTTTAGAAGAATGCCATAAAGCCCATGCTTTGTTTCTAAGGGTAATTTTGAGTTTAGACTCTTTAGAAAGCCATGGCACAGTTTTTGCCTTGGTTCTCTTTGAACAAACAGGTGCATGCAAACCAAGGATCTCAAGGAATTTGTTGTTAAAGTATGCTACGGCTTCCTCTAAGGGGAGGTGTTTTAGAATAGACCAATTACATGAGTTTAGTTCTTGTTGGAATTTGGCAGGGTCAAAGTTTTTATTGTTTCTAACCTTTCTAAGTAAGGGTTGTTGGGAATTAATGGCTTTGTGCTTAATTACATATGTGAGAAGGTAATCATTTAGGCCATCAAGAAGGGTACCAGAGGTGTACAGTTGGGGGTGACTATTTATGAGTACCCAGTCAAGTATGCTTTATTTTTGGTTGGGTTTACCTATCCTGGTAGGGGTGGATATGATTTGTGTAAATGCATGCATGCAGGGTAATATGGGTGGTTGTGGATTCTGAGGAACAGGTGCCCCAGTCTATGTTAAAGTCTCCAAGTAGTAGGGTTTCTTGGGGGTAGTGACATTATAGCCAGTGCAGGATATCTTCAAGTGTAGATATATTGTTACCTGGGGGAATGTACATACAGATGATATTAATGCATTTATTTTTATTAAGTTGCAATTTGGTGGCAAGAATCTCTGAGTTATTAATCTGAGGTGGTTGTATTACATCTATGGTGACATTCAACTCAGATTTATAGAGTACAGCTACCCCACCCCCTTCCTCGAAGCACAATCCAGCCTGTGTATGTTGTATCCAGGTGGCAACACTTCATTGTCTTTAGTGTTAGGTTTTAACCAGGTTTCAGATAAACACAGAATCTCAGGGGAGTGGACACCCAGAAGTGCATGCAATTCGTGTACCTTGTTATTAATGCTTCTAATATTGAGATGACAGGCTAGGAGAGAGTTAGTTGGCCTATTAATTGTAGGTGTGTAGCTTAGATTGCATGTAGAAGGGGAATGTGTATCTGAAGTGGGTGGGCCAGGGTTGGGGTGAATATCACCACCAAGTATTAGGTTGAGTCTATACTTGGTGATGAACTTCAGGAATTTGTATTAGTTTGTGGTAGTGTTTGGATCTAGAGCTAATGTGCCTGGGGTTGAGATGTTGATAGACTGAACAAGATGTTGAATAGGACCTGGTACTGTAAGTATAGTTGAAGGTGGGAGGATTTACATCTGGGGTGATAGTATGGCCTTTTGGGACCTGAAATCCCATGAGAAACTGGTTTTCATACAAGGTAAGGAGGTATGGTGCAAACAAGAGGGGTAGTAATGAGGAGTATATCATTATCTGTGATTCATCTAATGAGTTAAGGAACTGTTTTACCTGGTGATGCAACACCAGAAGATAGAGTGGTGAGGTAAAGGTACTGGAAGGGGGGTGGGAGAATGCCAGATGAAAGCTAATAGGTGCTTTTAAAATGTAGGTAGAAGAATGGGGGTGGGAAGAGTTACCCAGATGAAAGCAGATAGGATCTAGAAAGTGGGGGAGTGGCTATAGTACTATAAATTTAGAGCTTCTGGGGGCGGGAGATAATTGGGGGCAGGGAGGGGAGCGAAGAGAGCCCAAGCATAGCGAGGGTGAACGTAGCGGGGCTATTGCAGTTTACAAGGTTTCCTAAGGTGTCCTAAAGCTATAAGGTAAGTATTATAGCTCTTAATGTAAGAGTCAGTTTACTTAAGTTACAGGGGAAGGAGGCAAACACTCAAGTAGAAAAAAAAGAGCCCTATGGCTGACCAAAATGGCGACTTGATTAATTACACAGCACTGTAAGTGAAAGCTTAACAAATGCTTTTTGTGTGCAACCTACTCTGCTTAAATGCTGAGAGAAACTGATTTTGTTATGGTGACAAAATGCAGTCCTGTATACCCCGTTTTGTAGGGAAATGTAGTGTTCAACTAGGAAGAAAGAGAGAAAAGCAGAGATTCTAGGGTATGCATGAAGGCAACAACAGGTAGTTATTTTATAATAATACATTCAGAAAGGTTTGAGGGTGGGGGGGTAAAGTAGCACACTTCAGAATGAACTAAGATTTATAGCTAAGAAACCTAAGCAAGAGAGCAATGCAGTAAATAAACACTTGCCAGATGTTGAAGATATACCAGAAAAACGAAATCAATTGTTCACAATTGTACAACTGGAAAATTGCTAGTAAAAGCACTTCAGGTATAGCTAGCCCAAGTTATTCAAGTCATAAAAGCACTTCTTCAATGTGTGTGTGTGCAATTTAAACATTAAAAACACATGCTGCAAGTAGGAGCTCTGATTATACACTTTCTCTAGGTACAGTTTCAGTTTAAACACAAATATTACCAGAGAAATTCAGTAAAGTCACTAGCTACTTATAGAGCCTCTGCAAAAAAATAGAGCAGCCTGTGCAGAATCAGAATGTATCAGCAGGTCATTCAGTTACACAAAAAACAGTAAAAGATCCATACAATGAAGAAACTTACACTAAGTCACACCAGGTCAGCAAAGGGGGGAAGAGAGAGGGAAATCCTAAGCACCTAGATTTGAAAATGATGCCTGTACTGAATTGTAGCAGTTTAACCTGTTTGAGGAAGGAGGGGGGTGGGGGAAAAGAGAAGGCAGTAGGAGTGGTTACAGAGAATACCCTGATTGACTCAAGACACCACACCAGAGATAAGTTGAATGTAAGGGCCTAAAATCTGCACTCATTGCTATGTTATTTGCACTCAGTACTTTAATTTTAATGTTACTTGCACTCAGCACTGTAATTTCACTTATGTTTAGCAGGAAAGACAGACCAACAGTATACAATTTTGGAAATTTTTACAAGGGTTACTTGTTCAAATGTCAGGCTATTGCAGTTTACAAGGTTTCCTAAGGTGTCCTAAAGCTATAAGGTAAGTATTATAGCTCTTAATGTAAGAGTCAGTTTACTTAAGTTACAGGGGAAGGAGGCAAACACTCAAGTAGAAACAAAGAGCCCTATGGCTGACCAATATGGTGACCTGCTTAATTACACAGCACTGTAAGTGAAAGCTTAACAAATGCTTTTTGTGTGCAACCTACTCTGCTTAAATGCTGAGAGAAACTGATTTTGTTATGGTGACCAAATGCAGTCCTGTAGACTCTGTTTTGAGGGAAATGTAGAGTTCAATCTGCTTAAATGCTGAGAGAAACTGATTTTGTTATGGTGACCAAATGCAGTCCTGTAGACTCCGTTTTGTAGGGAAATGTAGAGTTCGATCTGCTTAAATGCTGAGAGAAACTGATTTTGTTATGGTGACCAAATGCAGTCCTGTAGACTCCGTTTTGTAGGGAAATGTAGAGTTCAATCTGCTTAAATGCTGAGAAAAACTGATTTCGCTATGGTGACCAAATGCAGTCCTGTAGACTCCGTTTTGTAGGGAAATGTAGAGTTCAATCTGCTTAAATGCTGAGAGAAACTGATTTTGCTATGGTTACCAAATGCAGTCCTGTAGACTCCATTTTGTAGTGAAATGTAGAGTTCAATCTGCTTAAATGCTGAGTGAAACTGATTTTGTTATGGTGACCAAATGCAGTCCTGTAAACTCCGTTTTTTAGGGAAATGTAGAGTTCAATCTGAGTCACACCAGGTCAGCCAAGGGGGAAGAGAGTGGGAAATCCTAAGCACCTAGATTTGAAAATCTTAAGTGATCATAAATAATTTCATTGAATTATCATAGTTGGCCAACATACTGAGCAGTATGGTAGGGATAAGGACATCTGTCCTTTCCCCACTGTAGTGCAATCTTGGAGTTGGTATGTATAATTAGCGGGGGCTGGCTACAAGGATTCGGTGAACCCCACAAAGTATATATACCAACTGTGAGATCACACTACATTAGGGAAAGGGCAGATTTCCTAGATTGCACTACACTTCCTGGTCACGTCTCCCTGCGGTCTTGTAAAGTGCACCAAATAATTCAGGGAGCTTAAGACAAAGGTAGCTGAAGCAATCACATGCTTCCCAAACTTGTCCAATGCTCTGAACTTTCTGTTAGAGGGGTGGACAGAGTAGTTTTGTTCTGCTAGCTCCTTCTTGGTGTCTGCCACTACAACCATTGCATCAACAGGGACTCCTTTGCTTCAGTAGGGCTTATCTTTTGGAGAAGCTAAAATTTTATTCAGTCAGTGTGGAACTGGTTCAACCAAATATAGTTCCTCCTATAGCCAGTGAGAGTTCAGATCGATGAACTTACTGGCCAGGGGATTCACCTAAGACATAGATGAGGCAATTCAATAGCCTCGAGAAATACTGACGTCCCAGGAGAAGGGTTATCTGAGGATCAACCGCCTTTCTGGTTAAGGATCTACAAAATGTCTCCAAATGAGATGTTATCAGGTGGTGATCTGGTAGACCCTTACCCTTCATCAAAGTCAGTATCTTTGGTTAGAGATTCCAAAGGGGAATCTATGTCCCTCCTTTTACATGTTGTCCTTCAAAGAACCTCCTCAGAGAGATACTCAGGAAAAATGTCCAAAGAGAGGGGTAGTTCCTTTAGGGGACTTTCTGAATGCTATCTGGTACTGTCTGTCTCTGAGGAATGGATCTGGAGAAAGCAGAGCTCTGAATCATGGAGGAAAGAAAAATAAGATCTGAGGATGTATGAGAGACTGGATCTGTTGAATAAGAGAACACCCTCTCCACAACCTTGAAGGCCGACTGTCCAAGAGAAGCCATGGGCAGCTGCACTGGAGCTGAAACTTCCAAAGCAGGCAAATCATGACTTTTGGTCTAGATCTGTGTATCAAGGAGGGATCTGGGCCAGAGCTATCTAGTGCCAAGGCTCTGAGAGGCAAGGACTGCTCCGATATCATTGGAGTAAATCCTGGCCCCACAGATCCAACACAAACACTTTGCCTCTGAGACATCTGCTGATCTCAGGGAATAGGAGCAGAACTGCTCAGAGAAACCATCAGAGTCAAAGATGTAATTATCTTCCACTCCAACACCATACTCTTCGAACTCTTGAATCCTAGGACTCTGAAACCAAAGGACAGATTTGAGAAGGCGATACAACTGTATGGGAAGTGGCATTAAGGCTCACGGATCTAATGTCAGACAGACACAGTATAATCCCCATTTGGGTCTGAGCTCTTAGGAACTTTTTCATCATCCTATCCACTTCCATTCAGAAAGGGGGCCTGACAGATGATGTAATAGACAGAAGTCTGGGTTGCCTTATTGGAGTTTGTATTTGTGGAGACTGAAGCCCAGGAGAAATAGGGTCAACCATGAACTCGAGTAAGTAAGCTCTTGGTGTGTAAAAAATGCTAGGAGTCAGATCCAATGGTTTTGGATCCGTAGGTTGAATATTGGTATTGGCTGAAATAACTATTGGATCCATAGACTTAGGATCTATATTTTTTCTCTTCAGATCAAAGAAATTGGATCCAACAATTTTTGTATTTTTTGCAGAGGCTCCAAGGGTGAAGAACTCTTTAGAGACTTTGTTGGAGATCATTTCCCATGCTCCAGTGGAGACTTGGATGGTTTACTGGGGGGGTGGGGTGAGCCCCAGAGGAGGAAAAGATGATAGAGGTAATAATCATTTGAGGACCCACTTTTTTCTCCTGCCTGCAATAGCTCTTGACTTACATGCACCAAAAATGGTACAGTTCATACCCAAATGTGCTGTTTCTAGACAATAAACGTACTCCCTGTGGACATCCAAGTTCAGAATTTTGTGCCTACAGGAAGTGCATTTTTTAAAACCTGTAGACTTCTCAACCATAGTAAGTTATCAATAACAAGAAAAAAAATAGGATACATAAGAAAACAAAATATAACTATTTTTTCTTAACTCAAGGTAAACTAAGCCGACAGAAATAGCAATATTAACATTGGTAGTTAAGAATGCCCTGTCTGTCCAGGTAAGAAAAAGGGATAGGAAAGGTTATATATATATATAAAGAAAGGTAATGATGGAACATAAAAAGTTACCTTGCTATGTTAGAGAGCTAACAGATAGAAAACCCCCCAAAAAAACTAAGAGGGAAGAGCTATAAAGTAAGTAGTTAACTAGAAATAGAATGGAGAGATTTTAATACTCAAAAACATTAACTACACAACCCGAAAAATGCTCAGGCAGTGAATCCATGTCCATGTGAGATGGCAGCAAATGAGATCTGGGATTTGGAGGTGGACTAGGATATTGTGGTTAGAAGGAGAAGCTCAAGAGTTGGATCAGAATTCTGTGGAATGTGGGTGAGGTGGATCCATGGTCAGATCCATAACCAATATATTGAATAAGAAAGGACATCAGATCCAGCAGTTCATCAAAATAATCCTCCAATTTCGACTTTTGATCTTATGAATGTACGATCAAACACACTGACCTCATATATAGCACACACACACACACACACACACACACATATATATATATATATATATATATATATATATATATATATATATATATATATATATATGTATGTATATGGGTCTAATGTCTTTCGATGAAGTATGTTTAAAAGAAAGTTACTTACCCAATCCCATTTCTCTGAAGCTGTATTACACTGAATGCATGGACTTCCAAATTCCTTTCCCTGTGAAAGGAACCACTTGGCCACCGTGGTGAACTTTGCCTTCTCTTCAGTTTATGGAATCTCGGAGTTGGTATATGTAAGTAGGGGTGGTGTGGGAGGTGAAGCCCCCCACAATGGGGGGCATGCGGTGTGTGGGAGAGAGCCCCCCCCTCTTTGATGGGTTTTCTTTTGCTTTGTTTAGGTTTCTTCCCATGGTGGCCAAGTGGTTCCTTTATCAGGGAAAAGAATTTGGCAGTCCATGCATTCCGTGTAACTCAGCTTCAGTGAAATGGGATCAGGTAAGCAACTTTCACTGAAACGTAATTTCATTTAAAGAAAGTATACCCATATATGTATATATATATATATATATATATATATATATATATTTATATTTATATCTTTGCATGTGTACATTTGTAATTTGGTCAAGTACTTCTAATGTTGACTGCTTGTCCAATTTAGTTAACAGAAAAGCTGTCAACAGTGGTGCAAGATTGCTATAATCCCAGAGTTGGGGAATTTGTACTTTCTCATATTAGCAGGATTGTAGAAAAAATATTACCTTTTATTTGCATGCTCCTAGCTTACTTGTTGGAGCATGTGCTATGTTTGCTTAAAGACTTTTATCAATCATTTTCAGTCATTTTTTCAGTCTGACCTTTTCCATTCTCAATATTTTTAGATAGATCCATATATATATATATATATATATATATATATATATATATATATATATATATACATGTAAATAAAATGTATACATATACATATATATATATATATATATATATATATATATATATATATATATATATATATATGATGTGTGTGTGTGTGTGTGTGTGTGTGTGTGTGTGTGTGTGTGTGTGTGTGTGTGTGTGTGTGTATGTGTGTGTAGATCTGTGTCCAGCAAGTAACCTATGTAATATTTTTTTAAAGTACTCATGTAAAAATGGTTTACTGTTCCTGCAGAAAAATATATTCTGTTCCCTTTTTATGCTTGTAGCTTTCCCGTCTGTGTGACTGTTTATACAACATTCTTGCAAGATATGTGTATGGATATGTTAACCCTGTGATGAGAGTAACAAATGACCCGTGAGAAATTAAAACTGTGATGGGAGAAAAGAAATGGCCAATGTATATTTCGTGTTACTTTTGGGTGGAATCAAATTAGCTGGAGCAATTAATTATGTTTTTAGCAGTCATGTCACTGTGTGAAATATCTGAGAGTTACTTTTCATTGCAGTTTTATGGTGTTTTCTTTTATTTATTATTAAAGTGTTGACTTAATCTCAACAGTACTTTTCAAAACTGGCATATCATTAAAATTTAAATGCTAGCATTTTTGAGACAGGAAGTGCTAATGATGGTTTGACACTTAGTGAGGGAAAACAAAGGAGTTGTTTATTTTTCCATGCTATGTGTTTCTGCAAACATGAAAGTCTCACAACTGATGTATTCAGGATCAAGCTAGAAAGATCCTGTCAAAACAAAGTGATACCTATACAAAGCTATTTCCAAACACCCCATTTCAACACATCACATTTGTTATGCAGATTTCCCTGAAGAAATAGCAGTGCATCATTAAACTGCTTCATAATTGTACTATGACACATGGGTCTTTAATAATGAAACTGGGCTAAAATCATGTATATAACTAGTGTTATCTGGATTTTTAGCCAGAGTGCAATTTTGAAGTCCACTGTCATTTTACATTTATGAACCAGCATATAAAAACACTTTTATTTTTACAGTTCCCCAGTGATGCCTTGGTAAATGGAGGAGGAGTATCTTTTAAAGAAGTGTGTCTGTGAGACGTTAGGCTTTCAGCTGTCTAACATCATAGTTGTCCTTGAGTTACACAGTATTCATTTAATGACAAGCTCATACTTTAAGATCATAGACTGCCAGGTTTTACATTTATAATGCATATCATTTTAGGTTTATAATGCATATGACTATATAACACAATTCAATTTATGCTATCACACAATACAATATGCAATATTAAGCACATTTAGTGATTTTACCAGCTTGTTCAAAGCTGTTATAGAGGACTGTTGTCAGGGTTTGTTTTCCCATTCAGCAACAATAATGCGATAATAAACAGAATACAAGTGTTGCTGTTGTAATATTCATGGGCATAGCTCTCAATCTCTTAGCACAAGAAATCTGGACAAAGTCTAAAATAACGGGGTGGATTAAGTCCCAAAAATAGGGACAGCTTATAAATATTGCTCTTATAGCCTTAGAAAGTTGCTAGAATAACAGGATGTGTGTTGGCATACATTTTCTGAAGGATATGAAGTCTGAAACTCAAATGTATGCCATTATTTAGTGACTTCAATCCTCTACGATATGCCAGAAAAACAGGAATTTTATGAGGAACACACACAAAATATGAGACAAAAATCTGGACATTATAAGTAATCTGGACAGTTGAAAGGTATGGTCTTTGATGATATGATGTCTGATGTTCTGAAACTTCAATCATCTGAAGTAGACCCATATAAATATGCATACAGAGACATAAACACGTGTATACATATATGCACATATGCACTCATTTATATAAATATATATATATATATATATATATATATATGTATAGATATAGATATATGGGGAGAGAGAGAGAGAGAGAGATATGGATAGACATGTATATTGATGTGTTTACTGACAGAGACATAGAACAATGTGAGACAGAGAAGGATATGTGTGATTATGTAGATTTCTTGCATGTAATAAAATATGCTAACCGGTGTTGTTTAACAGATGGTAGCCTTCCTCAACATTACAACGTCGATATCCACAGCATAACTGGATAAAGTAATACAAACAAGAGATTACCTTACATAAATTGTGAGTAAAAAAACATACCTTAATGTCTAGCAATCACAAAGCTGGCCATTATAGGAATTATATGTTTTATGTGGGATTTCAACCCACAAACACAGAAGTTGGACTGCAGTTTCTTTTATTACCTAGAACAGTAACCCTTCAACTATACCACAATCAAGAAATTGTATATCCACATTGCCTATAAATCAAGTGTGATTGCAACACTCAAATGGAATGCATGGCCCCTGCAATGCTCACATATTTTGCTAAGCCAGACAAAAAGTAATGTATGTGAATAGTTATTAATTAACATTTAAGGCTGAGCACATATATTTTGTTTTACAATAGAAGTGCAATGGGGTCACAAGTATATCTCTGGTAACAATATAAATGGCATGGAAAAATCATGAAGTACTGTGGATAAAAAAGAAATGTGTAGTCATCCATGGCATAAACAAATAATTTATTACAACACAGAGGTTACCTTACAGAGGGTGCAAGAAACAAACTTGCCTAAATGTTTAACATACACCAAACTGGGCATTACAAGAATTAAGGGACTGCTGCAGGATTCAATTACAAGAATTAAGGGACTGCTGCAGGATTCAAACCTACAAAACAAAGGAAGCAGGAGTGCAGTTATTGACATGACCTAGAGTACTAACCATTCAGTTATACCACAGTCTAGGGGTTATATATCGCATCTAATGTAAATTAAGTATGGCTACAGTAGTCACTCATATTGAATGCATGGTGACCTGCATTGCTCTTACCTTTTTCTAACTCAGTCAAGAAGTAATAACATGTGAATGGTTAGTACTGAACATCAAAGACTAAGCTTACATATTTTATTGTTCCATAATTATTGCAAGGGAATCACACCTACATACATAGAAAGTACTTTGTACAGTACATTCTTGAAGATATGTGGATAACAAAGAAAGGCATAGCCATTCATAGCCTATGCACTGTAAACATGAATGCACTCTGACAATGAAACGTGTATAGATTATTTTATACCTCAGCACACAACTATGCAACATACTCATATTATGTGATGAAAATCCAAATGCTTTGTCCATAAATGTTCTGTTTATCAAGGATTTAGTTGGATTCAAACCCACAGAAAATTACCCTTCATTTTGAGTACTACATTGCTTAACCATTTGAGTGAATGAACATTACAGTACCTTTCACAGCTGCATAACTTCTTTTAATAAGTATCACTGCTACTGGGATGTGGCAAATACACTTTGTCTTTAATAACATGTGCTGTTATTTAAACATCCTGCACGCCTGTTTCTTTGGCCCAGCTACTGTGCAGATAATTTCAATATGTGCAATTAGATTGCCATCAATATTTAAATATTACACTGAATTTTAATTACAGTTATCTTTCTGATAGTAATACACACACACACACACACACACACACACACACACACACACACACATATATATATATATATATATATATATATATATATATATATATATATATATATAGAATATGATTACCTTCCTGATAGCAATACATGTATATATGTGGAATATGTATGGACCCTATTTCATCTCATCACATATGTTCAGTTAATGACAACTTTAATTACCAGGTGTTAAGGTGTGGATTATGGCAGGCGTTGAACCACTGAAATCCTGTTTTGAAGGTCATCATGGTTATTACAGTGAAGATTGTCATATTGATGCTGGACCTGCATGCCTGTCCTGTAGATCCCAGTATGTCCTCATGGATAATTTTCAATCCAGTTCCTCATGTCAATCTGGGCAAAGTTCCTCGGGTGTGCCCACATCCTCCACTCATATCCCACATAACTAGCCAGCATCTGGAGGATCCAGTTGAGCACCTGGATGGGCTGTAGCCTCCTCTTAATCAACATTTCCTTGAAAGTGTTGAGAAATTTGAAGAAAAATGCCTTCAGAAAATTGTTCACTGAGGTACTACCCAGTCTGCAGTTAGCAATGGTGTGATAAGAAAATGCATCAATATCACATTTTAAAAGTGGCGCACATAAGGTAGTAGCAGTCTATTGGTTGTCATCGGGCACATGTTCAACATATATGCATGCAATAATAACTAGGGGGCATTTGCACAGAGCACAGTAGATTTATGCTGAACTATCAGTTAATGCAGCAAGATTAAAGAGCTTGTGTGAGCATTCATTCATGGGATTCCAAAACATTGTATGCTACTAAACCTCATTAATTATGCATGGCATGTGTTACTTAAATGCTGTTTGCACTGAGCAGACCTCACCGTTAGGTTTAACTGCAGTCAGTAAGGTTAACGCTCATGACTTCAGCTGCTTGTATAGGTTTTTAAACTGCAGTGCTCATTATCACTCTACTATGTTCATAGTGTCCTGTGTGAAACTAACACATATTTCATGCAGTTTTTGTTTGGGAATGACTCTGCACATCAATATATTCGTTACATAAATGTGGGGGGAGCCTTCCCCATATACATTCTTAAGGATACATGTTCATCATTGCTAGCAAGGTTTTTCCCTCATATGCAGGTGTATGGCTACAAGCAAACCAGCCCTGGTGAACTGCAGATATGGACAGAATCCAGCCATATCTGTGGGTAATGCAGTTTCACCTCTACACCTTTAGCACTGTTTGTGGATAATGACAATTTAGGGATTTGTCTGCAAATTGTACATTCAAAGTATGACGTGCAGGGATTTACTACTGCTTAGTACTACAGTGGAATCTGTTATACCATTCAATGTGATTGGGGGAACCTCAAGATGGCTTAGCATGTAACTTGTTTGTTGTTTTCAAATCTAGCCATTGCCACTAATCTGTTTGTTTTCATAAGCTGTTTTTGTTCTGCCTTGATTTTCTAACATGCACAGATGCATTTTTCAAAATATCATAAATGACACATTTGTACTGATATTTGTTACTAAAGTGACATCTGTAACGTATCCCGTATGGTTTGATGTTGACTTGGTAGCTATAGCTGGTTGTGCTGTGATAGCAACATTTTTGTACTAAGGAAGTGGGGGTGCACTGGTTATGTAATTCACTCTTATTTGTTAAAATGTCCACCGACCAGGGTTCTAATCCCACCTATACATATCTGACATATCCAAAGATGTTGACAGGATTAATGGCAGTGCACATGTAGGTTGATGAGATTATGACATACAATCACCAACTGATAAGTGTTTCTTATATTCCTTATGCTTATCTGTACATAACGGTAATAAAAAGGCATTGTTTGTTTTACACAGCAGTGCACTGTATATGAGGGGCATTATACTGACATATGCTTTAAAGCCTGATTTGTCAGTAAGTGCACCTCTTGTGTAACATCAGATATGTGCAAATCACCAATTTGTTTCAGATGTCAAGCCATAACAGGCAAAACATTTTTCCCCCAAGGGAAAATTAGACAATTATTGAAGCCTTTGCGACAGTATGGCTGAAATTTGCTAATACAGATGGACAATACTGTCTGGAGACAACAAGTGTGGAGGGACATAACAAACAGGGTTATCACTGCGGGTGGACACAACCCCTCCAGAGAGGCCTGTCATCACCAATGTGCTGACATGATCTTCCATGCAGCCAACAGAGTACACTGTTATGAGAGGGAAATACCTCTGTTGGAAGTTCTTCATTGCCTCCCCATGTCAGACAGAAATATTCCTAGCATCCCAGTATAATATCTGCTAGGATCATAATATACCCAAGGGAGAACTTGAGGTAGGTGTTCCAGAATGTACAGGTGTCCACCATTTACAAACACTGCAACATAATCCAATTATCATTCAAATACATTCATGAACACATCTTACCTTTTCTTATAAATATCACAGCAGAACTATGTCATGATGTCATGGGACATTCCAGATGGGGAAAGACGTGGTAGGTCTTATGGATACTTATATTACCTAAACAATGCTTAGATAACAATGTCAGCACCATGTGTAATTTGTTTTTCACTTGCATCGACCCATCAGCATCAGGCCACCAAAGACATACATCTCTTTGGTCTGTTAGGGCGATCACTAGCTTTTCCTTCCTCTGCCTGTTGTTATGACTGAGCTGTATACTCAACCATTGTTTGTGTTCTACTTTCAACTACAGGTTTTGCTTTATGCTGGATGCTTCAGTCCCCAACCAGGAAAGACAGACCTGGTAAGACACTTTATATGGTCGGTGTAGTGCAATATTGTTAAGTAAAAGCGTGACCTTCATAACCAATGAGGCCTTGTTCAACTGCCTAGGTCACTTGCAAAAATTGCTCATCTGGTATATTTGTATCTTATTTGCTGTGTGTTATACATAATTTACAATGCTACATGATGCCATGTATGTTCTTACTACTAAATTGTGTGTGCATCTATTTTTACAGGACAGTGGCATTTCAGCCCTCAGCACTGATGGTGGAGTCAGAGGAAAACATGCCAGGTATGTCATGACGTATTGTTGTTTCACATTGTCCCCCATATTTGTTTGATGTGTGACTGACATGGCGTAAGTCTGCTCTAAATGGCCTCTGCACTACCCACAACCGTGCTGACCCAGTAAGTCCATATTACCATAATTATATTGTGTACATGTTCAATTATGTAAGTCATATCCTGCCTCATTTGACTTCTGTTAAGGTATTAAACATGTCTCATCTGTCTGTGTCTGCAGCACATCCACTTCCTACCTCTGCCTGTAGCCCATCCATTTATGGGAATGTGATGTGTCTCAGTCTGATAGTATGTCCCGTGGTACACAGGGCACTGCACTGGGTTCAATTTCCATCCCAGAAGGGGACAATCAGGTGTGTCATGGTATACACTTCTAATGATGTACAGGCAGCAGATACCAGACATGATGATGACCATGACCTGCTGTCCCATGTTGAATTTGGTAGTGATGATGATTCTTCCTCCAAAATGGACTGATATTGTCCATTGGACTACAGGGGGGAGAGTAGCTGATGTGCGTGAATGCATGTCAGAGGGTGTCCACTTAATGTTACTGGCATGGGAATGTTCACAGCAATGTCATGGCACTGATTTGTGAGTACTCACCCATTCTACTAATCATGTAGCATACCTGCTGCGTATGTTGCATGAAGGATCGGAGTGTGGACATGAAGAGGTCATGGCAGCAATGGCTGCACAGCAAGACAGAGTGGTATTTATTGCACACTCTGTTGAAAGACTTGTTATGGTGATGATAGAGCAGTGCTGTAGTCCTAAATGGGCATTATGTGTCCTGACCCTAATGAGCAGATTGCCTCCAGTGAGGACAGACAGACCCTTCTCAGTAGACCTATTCATGTCCCTTGGATGTCATTGTCTGTGCTGTAATGTGCACATGCATGTGCTGTTTGATGACCTGTTCAGAATCCAGCAGTCATGTTCAGACAGACACATCGCAGTACTGCTCCTAGCCAAATCATGTCCCAAACTGTTAGTGTCACCACAAGTCACCACAACCAGCTTCTGGTGCCACATTGACTGTCGAGTGTTTCCAGATGGGCCATGACCATGGTGAATGTGTTCGACTACATTAGAGTAACACTGGTACTTAATCCAATGTTTGTCTTGTTGTGTCACTCTATCCCTGTGGCAATGATCACCACTGTGCTGACCACTGCCTACTGCATCTGTAAGTGGTTTCTCAAATGTCTGATGCCACAGGCTATTTCTGCTCATTTATATGACTTAAGTGACTGCCTTTGTTTAGTATTATGTTGTACATATTTGTCATTGTTGTATGTTAGCTCATAGGTTCATAGGTGTGTACTAGGCTAATGGCCCTGGAGCCTTTACAAGCCTAGTCCATTGAATTACCCTGGCATCATGCCACCCAACCTTAGTTCCCAGTGCCTCTGTCAAGTAGAGCCACTGAAGTGATCCCGGGGTGAATTTTCTATTTCCCATCCACTCATCAAGATTTCTCTTGAAGAGGGCCAGTGAGGTGCTCTGTTTGACATTAATGGGAAGTCAATTCCATAGCAGGGGGAGTCTCTGGGTTATGAACCTATCTCTCCAGCATATTCTGTTTATTGTGGTAATGAGGTTGAGGTCTCTGAAGTGTGTGGTGTGGAGAGATTGGGATTTCTTCAGATGTAGCATTTCTAACAGAGCTGGGTCAGACATGGCTTTGTAAGTCAAGCAGAGATCACCTCTAAGTAGCTAATATGAGACAGAGAATAGTTGGAGTTTTTTGTCTTTCCATCTATGACAAGTGTTTAAGGCCTAGGATCTTCTTTGTGAGGTACTTTTGCAGCCTCTCCAGTTGTTGCAGGTGTCTAGTGAGGTGAATGATAAATGGAGCATTGTACTCAATGACTGGCATAATGAGGGAAGAGTAGAGGGAGACAATGACCTCTTTCTTCCTGGATGCAAAACCCTTAGTAATGAGATGTGCCACATAGAAGGACTTTCTGACCACAGTGGCAATGTGGTGGTCAAAAGAGAGGTTGCTGTCAACCTGTGTTCTCAGATCTCTTATAACACCTTCTGTGTTCAGTGGACTACCATTGATGTGGTAATTCATGGGAACTGGGTTTTTCAGAAAGGGAATGATAACACATTTTTTGGCATTGAGTTTTAGGTCATGGTTCTGACACCATTTGTTGGTCTCAGTGAGGCCTTTCTGTAGGATGTCAGCATCACTTGGGGAGTTAATAATAGCTTCCAACTTGCAATCGTCTGCAAACTTTGTCAGCCAGTGTTCCTTTGTGTTGGCCTGGACTTCATAGAAGTAGATACCAAACAGGAGAGGACCGAACCCTGAGTGACTCCACTTGTGACTGGTCAGCAGTCTGACTTGGATTCAGCTACTTTCACACTGTGGGTTCTATTTGTGAGCCAGTTTGCAACCCACCTAGTGATATAGGGATTGATGCCTAGCTTAATGAGATTTTCTATGATTCCTGAGTGAGGAACGGTATCAACGGCCTTGGCCAGATCAAGGTAGGTTGTATGAACCACCTTGCCTTCATCCACAGCTCTGGTGACTGACTCAAAGAAGTTGACCAAGTTGAGCAGGCCTGGTCTACCCTTCACAAAACCAAACTGTGTGGGATCCAGAGTTTGGAGATTCTCTATATCCTTAATTATTAGGTCTGTGATGATGCATTCCATAGCCTTGCATATCGGGCTCATCAAGCTAATGACAACTGCTCTGCTCTATGTGACAATCACACTGCTTCTATGTTTGTATCTCTTGATAGCTGATATATAGCGAGTATTTCTCAGGATCATCAGCATATTACCTTATTCATCTAGCATTGATTGAAATACAACCTACTTCATTGTTGTCTGCCATACCTCCATGTACAAGTATACCTCATTATGCATACCTGTGTTACTTGTGGCATTTTATTATGTACTGCACATGCCTTGTCCTCAGCACAACATGCCACTCTGTCTACATATTTTCCTTTGTTATCCTCTTCCTGACATGTACTTGACATGTGAGTCTTTCCATATCTCTTGCTTAGATGCACACATGTATACTTATGTTGCCATATTCCATACAATGATGCATGTGCCATGGCTGATTTGTACTGCCTGCCATTGATGCTGTGCAGAGCTGAACATATGTTTTCATCTGAATGATTCATGGTGCAGCAATCACATGTGGATTATAGTGTTGATATATGTGTGACATTTCCTGTCAGGTATGTCGTGTAATAATTGTTTTTGACATGTCAGGTATTTTGCATTTTGGCTGGTCCTTGAAATGTTGTCAGTACTCATGATGCTGCTGTGTGCTGCATAGTGTAGTCTATATCACTGTCACCTATTACTTTGATATGTGTGATGCATCAGTGTTATTGTACCACCACTGCAAACAGGTTATCTTGGTTATGATGCATCTTCATGCAATGCATGTGCCTACATTTATTGTGATAATGGCAGTTGCATTTATATTTTCACAAACTAATTTTAGGTATGATGACAACAACACCTTCTGTTGTGCACACCTGATGCATGATACAGATATGCTGATGTGGTCCTCTTTGGTACTGTACTTTGCATAAAGTGGTCCTGTGGTGAATTTTTTCCTGTAGACGTCCAGATGTGTTCCTTTCAGTGTCACCTGTATGCATATAAGGTATTATAGGTGAATAGTATGCTTATGGTATGTATAACTATTAATCTCAACAACTAATGGGCTTTTTCCATTAGTTATGTTATGTGCTGCTGTTGTGAGAAAACACTGTGTGAAAATCATTGTTTTGTACTTCTGCACATATGGGTTGTCGTGACTCAAAGGTATTAGATGCTGCTGTGTTGCCTGAGCTAGAACTTATGGCCACCACCTCCATCATCCATGCCTATTTCTTCTCACTCCATTCCCCCTGATCATCCTGTGGCATCTCCAAAAGGTCCACATCAGACATCTGAGGTTCTTGGGGTGGGTAACCCACACCTGCAGCAGACAGGCCACCATGCTTTGATTTTAACATGTTGTTTAGCATGCCACATGCAGTGACCATCACTACTGACATTTCTGGTGTGTATTGCAGTGCACCCCATGGATGTGTCCAGACATCTAACTCTTGCTTTCAGGATGCCAAACACACACTCAGTGGTGTTCCATATCATGGTGTGTACCCTGCTGTATGTATCCTCAGTAGGTATGGATGGGGCTCTGTATGGCATCCTAAGCCAAGGTCTAGTGGATAACCACAGTCACCTCCTTTTAGGAGGATGAAAACAAATAATTAGTCCTCATGCTTACTGTTGACATATGCTTACAGTATAGCAGTACTGTCCTATACTTACTTAGGAGGAACCTAGTCAGTATTTCACCATGTTGGAAATCAGCCCACAAACCACTTTCCCTTCAGAGTGCTGCATCATGCATACTACCAGGGTGCGTTGTACTAATATTAGCAATGAAGCCCTCTGCACAACTGCTGACAACTGAGCAATGGCCAGCCCTTTCTATTGATGTACCGGTCAGCATTGGCTACTTCTGAGGTTTTGATTGTGATGTGGGTACAGTCACTTGCATGAGGACACAGGGTAAGTTGGTAGTAACACAGAACTATTGCATGGCAGTTCTGTCTCCATGGTTGTTGTTGGGAAATCGATGCATTCATCCATTTTTGTGCACATTACTGCCAGGAACTATCCTACAATGTAACTGGTGGCTGTCTGGGATACTCTTATGGCATTACCCATATCCTTCAGAAATGTCCCAAAGGCCAGTATACCCAGAAAAAAAAACCCAGACACACTTTTGGTTTCTTCTGTTTCTGGTTTACCCCACAGACAGCATGCATACATGTGTGATGCAAACATCCTGTACCTGCTTCCTGTCTAACCTCTGTGTATCAATGATTTCCTGGTCAGAGAGCTGGCTTAACTATAGCCTGGAAAGAAAAATATAATGGAAGTAAACCACCACGACTGAAGATTCCAAAAGTACCTTTTTTATTAACAAGAGGTAAGCACTTTTATGCAATAAGCACTTCTTCAGACCTAACCATTAAAAGTGAACACCATCCTTATATACATCATAGAAATAATTAAAATCAATTAATTCATATAGCAACCTGTAATTAACAATTAAATTAATGCCTCAGTTTGCATAATTTCAAAAATAGCTTAAGGGGAACATTTGGGAGAAATTAGGAGGAATGTTGATTCCAATGCACTCTTTAAACATATCAAAAAGAATCCTGGTCACTCTTGTTTTTCAAGTGTTGCAGTTGGTACATAAGAGTTTAAGGTGTGGACCTTTGAGGGATAAAATTGAAGCTGCTGAAACAAAATGAATTATTACTTGGCAAGCAGATAAGCATTTTGGCTTGAATGAAAGTGTTCTCTTTAATCCATTTTTGAAGTTATGCAAATAGAGGCATTAATTTAATTGTTAATTACTGGTTGCTATGTGAATTAATTGATCTTAATCGCACTTCTGGTGTGTATAAGGATGGTGTTCAGTTTTAATGTTTAGGTCTGAAGAAGTGCTTACGTCTTGTTAATAAAAAGGTACTTTTATTCTTGGAATCTTCAATCGTGGTGGTTTACTTCCATTATATTTTTTTTGCTGTTTGTTTTTCTGGATTGACCACAAGCTCCGTACTGATTTCATTGGTTTAACTATAGTCTGGCTCAGCATCTTGCTGCCTATGTTCTGGGATGCATTTACAGATCATCTTCTGTTATGGCTTGTAGTACCTCCCATCCTCTTCTAATCCATTAAGTGCAGCTTGCACTTTTTTTTTGGGGGGGGGTATATTTTACAGAATCCACAGTATTACTTAGAAAATCCTTAATCCTAACATAAAGGGTAAGCATAATGGCCTCCACTAAGTGAACAAAATTGTTGTTATACTAGTCAGTTGCACTTTATTGTCATTAGGTGTACATATTTTAGAATCTGGTGGGAGTGAGAGCAGTCCCCAATTTTCCTGCACTGAATAAATGATTAGTTGCTCTCATTTTATCATCCATTATGGAATTGCACTGGGTGCTGCTGTCCTGACATCTTGCTTTGGCACACTGCACTGTTCACAATTTTCTTTTGAAATCCAGCCCAGTATGACTACGCATGTTTTTGCAACAGTTTGACAGTTATGGTCCCTATTTGGATGCCTTACAGCACTACCTGAATCAGAAAGACGGATGTGAATAAGGTCTCATTCTTAGTATCCAGACTCAAATTCTGATTTAGACCTTAGCTTTTCATTTTCCTTTCATCTGAGGCTTTATAGTAAAGAGTAACTAGAAAACGAACATATTTGTGCAAAAACAAAATATAGATGCAAGTTTAAAATGCAGTGTTAATGGTGATGCAATCTGTATGATACCAGGGCAATTTAATGTACTACAAAAAAACTGTAATTACATTTATCATAATGGCTATTGCTGACTTGTAGTTCTTTCCCTTTTTGGATTGAAAGCTATGTGAAGTTATGCAAGAAGTGAACTTGACTTAACTTCAGTTTATGTTTTGCATAATCACAGTAACTGGATAATGCCATACAGTGATTTTGGGAGGAAAAAAATTAACTGCAAAAAAGAACATTTTATAAATGAAAAAACAATATTAGATGCATTTTAACTTTACTCTGCTGAATGACAAAATAGTTCATTAGGTTAAAAAATAATAGAAATGCATAATAGGCTGTCGAGATGCCAACCATAAGAGAAGTAATTTACAGATATTCGGATACTTAGAATCCAAACTGCAGGTGAGGCAACCACTAGGTTAAACTGCCATCAGTTTAGAAAAGTGGCTTAGTAGTAGAATAGTTTATCTGCAAAATGTTAAATGTTTAGATTTCAAAGCCTTCTGCTCCTGAATGAATGGCAGCTCAGAAAGCAGCTCATGCCATACTTCTGACCTTAATTTGAAAACTGCCTGTTCACCAATGCTTGCATTACTTTTGGGACTGAGAAGTAAAAGGCTCTGCAATATTGCTGCAGAGAGCCATTACACATGTTCCTTTGCATTGTGTGTGTGTGTGTGTGTGTTGTAGTGAAGGAGGCTGATGATACTCAGCTATTCTATAATTAAGGCACTGTAGATTTACTAAAGAATAACATGCTGGTATCCATGTGGCTTGAAAGACTCAAGACAGTCACACTTCCTGTTCAAGGTTTTTTATAGAGCCTTGACAGTGCAAGTTATTTTTTTCCTGCATGACTTTCAGTTAGTGATTTCCTAATGCTGTCACATTGTCTAAATGGATGCAGTGGCCTGCTTAATATGACTGACTAAATGCTAAAATAATATTTATTTATTTATTTATTTATTTATTTACTTGTATATCATTTGTTAACCCAGGTTAGTCCACTGGTCTGAACTTGCAGACCCTTTTCAGTTATAACCCAGGCCAAGAAGTCAAGAATATAAAAATGATGCCAACAGGCATCCACAAATGCTACACACACACACACACACACACACACACACACACACACACACACACACACACACACACACACACACACACACACACAGCCATACCAACGCCATGCATACAGAAAAAAGGGGCTAGTTACAGCCTCAGATTATTTAGTAATTAGTCTATATGTGATGACTGTAGAGAATTAAACAAGGTGACTGTGAAATATTAGGGCATTTCCTCCATAATTATTAGAATGCAATGTTGCCTAATTAGGATGTATTGAATGAACGGATGCAAAAAAAAATGAAAGAGAAGAAAGACAAGAAAAGAAAGACAAACTCTGAGAAAAGGCAGAAAAAGAACAAAAATAATAATTGCCTGGTGTGGGAAGGCCAAGATGGGGGGGGGCTAGGGGACACTGGGGGAACTGCATGAGACGAGAGATGCAGACCTCTGCACCTTGGGTGCCATTCACCAACGGTTGGCCTTGCTGCACATGGCCGCTTCCTGCACAACAGCATGTTGTGTGCTATGCTGACGATAAATACCACCCGAAGAGTTGCTTCCAAATAAAAAGCAACTAAAAGTCAGTTTCAGGATCTGAAATTTATACTTATAAAGGGCACCACTAAAATCAGAGCCCTGGAGGAAACAATTGTTGTTGTTGATAGGTGACTAATGGAAACAAGAGTATAACTCAAACACGTTCTAATAAGCATTGACCTGAATAAGTGTAGAAAGAGTCAGGAACATAGATTCCAGAGCAGCATGCTGTAAGTATTTGAGCTGTAAGAAAAAAAAAAAGAAAGTCACGATGTGACTTGATTCTGGCAACAACGGCTATCTGATTTGCTGGAGATTCATGTTTTGGCAGCCCAAGGTATTGAATGTGCACATTTAGAATTGTCATCCAAGCTGGTAGATACCAATGTTATACCCTGGGCCCCTAATACTTACTTTTGTTTTTTTTTTTTTTTAAAGTAATGAATGTTCTTCTATGAGTACATGTACATGTATAAAGGACATTTGGCTTGTTTGATGATGACTGTTACATGGGAGTGCTTCAGAAGCAAAGAGGTCTTGCCATTACTTGAGTTATTTAGAAAAAAAATGATTGTGTGTCTCACTAAGTTGATGATCTACAGAGTGAATAGAAGAACAGCTGCTAACTTCACTAAAGAGGCAACTTCAGAGTGCCAGCTTCTTAAATTCCTTTCCACAAAAGACATTCATCACTGCCTAAAACTTCCTGAGACAAACGTCTGCAAGAACAATGCTACAGTAGCAAGAAACATTTGCAGTCTGAGGTGGAATGGTATGTTATGTTGACGTAGGTACTTGGTCTTTTCTATGCTGGCCAGTAGACGCTGGTCTTCTTGTCTAATGTCTTATGGTCTTTGATGGAGCCGGACTAAATGTGGATCAGCATTTATATGTTCTGAACATCAGACTTCATGTAAAGGCTTTGAATTTAGCAGGGCTCAAGTCACACAGAAATAGTTTCTATTTTATTAGTAGTGTAAATAGTTTTATGTTTTTACTATAAGCATCTTGCTCAAAGAAATTGCTTTGTGGTTGCTTATTGTTGGGTGGGCTGTCATATTCTGTTTGTGAAGGTTATACTGTAAAATGTTGACTGTAAACTTTATACCATATTGGATGGCGCATAAGATTCGGCCAATATTTATATATATTAATGTGTATTATACTGCATATTTTCTTATAATAATTTCAATTTAAGTCCAAGACTAACGTGCTGCAATAGGAACAACAAACTGGACAGCAAATATAGTACTTTCATGTTTTCAGTGAATAAGACCTCATCAGAAACAAATATTGCCAATCAAAACAAGTTAAAAAAAATATTCTTAAGTCACAAAATCTAAAACATCAAATAAAAAAAAATATTTAATAAATCTTCATAACTTAGCTACCTTTAACTTTAAACTGCATTTTATATTTTCAATTTCATTTAAACCTGGGTTGTGAAGGTCTTTAAGTCTTAACTGCAAATATAAATCCTTTATTTCCAAAAGAGTATTACAATTATTTTTATTGTTCTCATTTTCTGCATTGATTAGCACAAAAAAATGAATACTTTAAATGTATTTCATACTGGTGAGTGCTTAAAAAAAGAATGTGTGAACTGTTTAGAGCTCATGGAATATGTGCATGTGTGTTCATAAACTCTTTGAGCTGGATTCCTTAAAGTTTGAAGAATCTTTTTTGCAGACAGTGTAGCATGCTGAAGAAAGACTTAAGCACACCTGCTGCAGATGCAGTTTTAGAGGACACACTGAAGGCAGTCGAAGTACTTAGCTATTCAGCAACTGACAGCTGCATCCTGGCAAAATTCCTGGAAGATGTGCAGCAATGTGGATCACTACATACACTTCCCATCCACCCTCATGGAATGGAGAACTATAATGCATCATTTTTATAATACTGCAAACATCCCCCATGTACTTGGTGCAATAGATTGTACAAACATACCCATCAAGACACCAGGACATCCTAAAGGAGACCAATACATAAAGAGAAAGGGTTGGCCATCTGTCAACCACCAGGTTGAGTGTGAAAAAGATAGAATAACAAACATGGCAACACACCCTGAAAGCGTCCATGATGCTGCCAGATCTACCTGAAATGATCGACAAGCGAAAAGCACGAAAACACCAACACAAAAAGAACGAAAGTTGAAATACCCGAAAGTATAAATGCCCGACAAACCACAATCCCGAAACTCAACAAAACAAATCCATTTCCAAAAAACACACACACAACACAAGCACACCAAAAATCTTAAAAACCTACACTTAACCTTACATACACAACTATCTATGCACTAACCTTAACCCAAACCCTAGCCCTAAGGTCCGTCACTATCGCACACTTACCTTACCTGCACCCTAACCCTAAAGTCCATCACTATCGCACACTTACCTTACCCGCACACTAACCCTAAAGTCTGTCACTATGACACACTTACCTTACCCTCACCCTAAGCCTAAAGTCCATCACTATCATACACTTACCTTACCTGCATCCTAACCCTAAAGTCCGTCACTAATGCACACTTACCTTACCTGCACCCTAACCCTAAAGTCTGTCACTATCGCATACTTGCACAGTCGCACTCATTTCACATGTCAGTGTTTTCAGCGTCGGGATTCTGGACTGTCGATCATTTACTTTGTCGGTCTTCTGGTGTCGCTCTTCTTATTGTCAGCGATTTCAGCTTCCGTTCTTTTTAGGTAGATCCAATGCTGCCATATGGAGGGAAAGTGGATTGAGGGATGCATTCCAGCAAGGTGAAATACCTGAGAGACTACTACTACTAGGTAAGTACAGGAGCACAGCTAGGATAGAAGCAAGGGAGACCCCTCACAACAATATCCATTCTGACGACATGTGTTTTCATTCCCCGCAATAGGTGGCTGTGGTTTTCCACTTGAGCCATGGCTAATAACACCATTCTGTGAACCATACAAACCTGCTAAGGAGGTCTACAATAGAGCATATGCAAAAACTAAAAACACCATAGAGCATGTATTCAGTGTACTGAAAAATAGGTACAGATGTCTCTACACATCTGAGGGTGCACTGCAATACGCACCTGAGAAGGCGGCACAGATGATAATAGTGTGTGCCATGTTGCATAACATGCTAAGTGGAGCACATGGCAGTCTTCCAGCTGCAGGTATGGGTGAACTACCCTAAGAATCCCAGAAGTTTGAAGAGGACATCCTACAGGTATCAGAGGAGGAGCAGGAGGACATAAGGGACAGAAGTCAAGGCAAAGGCAATGTAGGATGTGACAACAAGTACAGGGCCAGGAAACACAGTGGTATTTGATCCATAACATTGAGTCATGACAAGCCACACATACATGAGTACACATTTTAAACACTGATGTTCAGATGTTGTCCCACCACAGCAACACAGATTGTATTTAATGGCAATTACCCACTAGATGTACACACTGAGCATCAGACATAACAGTATAATGATATATTACAATGTGAACACATGCAAATGTGTCACAACAGGGATCAACAACTCAAGGCACAACTAACACGAGTATACATACAAACTCAGTTTGTTATACGACTGTATGGAAAAAAAAGTAAGGGACAAACATAAGTGCAATACATATGTATCTCCACAATATAATAACATGAAAAAAGAAAAACATCACAGGACATAATGCAGAATGTTTAATAGCCACAGGAAAATATATCACAGTAAAGTAGCCAGCTATGTTTATGACACTGTTGGACACACTCTAACACATTCTAGGGTGACCTTGTTGACGTCTCACACCATGATCTGCTCTGTCCCTACCATGTATAGAAAAACATTTCCCAAGTTGCTCCAAAGAAGAGAATGATGGTGTGACAATACCATGTTGAGTTGAAGTAGCATGACTGCAAGTTGAAGGTCTTGTTGTGATTGTTGAAACCACAGCAGATGGACCAGCATTGGAACTGTGTGCTTGTTGGAAAACAGACACTGACGCTTGATGGTCAATGGTTGTTATGTGGACAGGTGGCCTGCCTCTCCCATGTTGCAATTGGCTGAGCACAGTCAGTCACTGTAAGACAACTAACAGACTCTCATTTTGAGTAGCCAGTGCTGCCATTGTCTCACTCTGTCTGTGGTCCTGTCCTTCATGCATCCCACATAGCTGGTGTGCCACACAATCTGTGGCACATGCAAGTGCACAGATGTCTGGTAGATGACATTGCTGAAAATGACCATTTGCCTACAAGAAGAAGCAGACACTCTCTGACATCTGGCCATGCACACCATCTGGATGCCTACATCTACCCTGACATCATATTTCAGGTTGTTGGGAACTATCAGCAGTAGCAGTCTCAACTGGAGTATGTCAATCAATGGCCTCATCTTGTTCAACATTCAATGTCCCATTATCCTCCGAATTGCCAGCCAAGTTCCCCTCCACATCAGAGGCTACAGCTATAGCAACATCACTGTTAACATCTTAGACAGCATCTCCCAACATGTTAAGATCCTGTGTGCCAGGGGCTATAATGCCATGCCAATACAAATCTGATTCCACATAGTGATTGCTGGATGGGCTGAGGGGTGGTACAGATAGCTGATGTGCTACAAGATACAAAAACACAGATCAGGACAATATGCTTATATCACATGGTGGATAGCACCAAAGACATAGAATCATGGGATCATAGGAGGTTTTAAAGCTAATGGCCCCAGAGCCCTTACAAGCCTAGTCAAGTTCAACCATGTTTGCAATCCTGTTTGCAAGGGTGTCTGGTTCAAGCCAACACAAAATTCAGCACCTATTGCCCCTGTTCAAGATAGATGCCAGTGCCATAAAATGAGGCTGAGGCAATAACAGGTAGTGGTCACAGTAATACAGTATGGAGGCATTCACCTGCCATTCCCTGGTGTTGTCCCAAAGTAGGATAGACCTGTGAGTATTATTACAGGCAACACTATAGCAATAACCCACGCCTGGGTGTGGGTAATGCTGGATTTACCCACGGTTGGTATGGTTTGGTCATGAGGGCGAAGCCCGAGTGGCCAAACAAAGCCAACCGTGGGTAAATCCAGCATTACCCACACCCAGAAGTGGGTTATTGCTATTATACAATAACATTATTTAAGAAAAAAAATAATTACTTTTCTTAAATAATGGCATTGTATAATTTCTGATGTACTGCGCATGCATACGCCTATGCAGTACATCAGAGCTATGGGCAAAAGCAATGGAGAAAGCAAGATCTCCGTTGCTTTTTACTGTTTCGCTATGTTAAATGGGTTTAATATAGTGAGACAGCTTTAAAAAAAGCAACGGAGAATCTCCGTTGCTTATTTTAAAGCTGTCTCGCTATGTTAAACCCATTTAACATAGTAAGACAGTTTTGAAAAAAGCAACGGAGAAAGCAAGATCTCTGTTGCTTTTTACAAACTGTTTTGCTATGTTAAATGGGTTTAACATAGCAAGACAGCTTTAAAATAAGCAATGGAGATCTCAGTTGCTTATTTTAAAGCTGTCTCGCTATGTTAAACCCATTTAACATAGCGAGACAGGTTTAAAAAAAAAGCAATGGAGAAAGCAAGATCTCAGTTGCTTTTTACACACTGTCATGCTATGTTAAAGAAGTTTAACATAGCGAGACGCTTTAAAAAAAGCAACGGAGATCTCCGTTGCTTTTTTTAAACCTGTCTCGCTATGTTAAACTCCTTTAACATAGCGAGACAGTGTTTTAAAAAAGACTTATAGTAATGGAAAAAGTCCGGGCGACCGGACCTTTTACCATTAGTATGTCGATTTACAATGTGCATGCTGACCAATCAGCGTGCACGTTTTGGAATATTAATGTGGGGTCATGGTATAATACACATGTTAGTTGGACTGTTCTGTCAGTACAGCAGTTTTATGAATATGTATCATTAAACTTACATTCATCATACTCATTGCTCAAATCTGCTGCTGTAAATCAAAAATGACCATACATGATTATGCATGCTACACCAATATGCAGTGATTATCTCTAGATAAGATGTATGTATTTGCTTAGTGATGTGTGCTTTGCCAAAGAATATCATGTTCCCCACACATTTACTGTGTTTCTTAGTACAGCAACTTGTATGGTTTTGTTCACAGAAGCTCTATGATGCAAGATACTGCCCCATTGTTTGAGGAATGAATGTTTTCCATTACTGCTAATGTTTCTGAGCAAATTGCTGACATGAATGGAGTTTTGTATACTCTTTACCAGCACGTTTTTATATTTTGAAATCCTAATTTAGCATCCATATTAGTAGACCAGCCCCCATCCAGGTGATAAGAAAACTAAGTCTTTTTATTGTATTCATAACAGGGATTTTTTTTTTAGTTAAGGTGGATTAGCTAGCCAGATAGCTTCCAAGGTTAAAGTTCAAATGTGCATTGTAGTTGCAGGTTTGAATCTCATGTCCTCTCATGTCCTCCACTTTGTGCACAAAAATGTTAAATCCTGTATGTAACAGTGAAAAATGTGTATGGCGACTGTTTAATGTTTTACATGAACAAATTGTCTAGAAACGGTTCTCAGTAATGTGTATCACTATTATTTGAGAAATACACTGGTCATAGTTTTTCTTTTGTGTTTTTAGACAATGAAGATTGGATCAGGAACCACATTCTGTTCACTGACTGGATGTACAAGCTTGAGGAGCAGCAGAGGGAGAGAGGCATGTTGATTACTTTTTGTGTTTTATGAAATGGCCACATTTTCTGTTTTATGAAATGAAATGCATCTGATCCTTTTTTACAGGGCTGTATTTTTCACATTGATATGTATATTGCTTGGAATGCAGGAATATCTATTTTGCATCAGTAAGGTAAGTGAAAATATCACACTGTAGCTGTGCTTACAACTGTGATTACAACCAAAAATGTTGAACCATCATGTAGCATTAAGCCATTGTTTCAGCACTCAGTTTTTGAATTGTACCCCACAGCCTAAATAACAGTTGGGTTGGCATATCTCTTACACATATTTGATGCTTTGTATACAAAGCTTAATGCTTTGACCACTGCTTATGATGCATGGTTTGACATATTTGCATGTGTGACTGTGTTTTCAGTGACTGATCAGTTGTGCATAGTCTGCCTTTCCACAGATTGAATGGGCACCTGCTTTGTCAATGTTTGCAGTGCTGTTTGCAGACTGTGTGGCAAGCCCTGCAGTTCAACATTGGTATTGAATCTGCCTGCAACACCTTGGTGTTTTTGTTAAAATACAGTTATGGACTAGGTTTCTGAAACTCAGAGTTGAGATACCAGATGACTAGAGGTTTCTGAGCTTCCAAAAAACGTAAGTCGCCTGCTTTTTTTGCTTATTTATACCATGTACTGCATTTTTTTATTGCCTGCTGCCTACTTTTATACTGTATTTATTTAGTGTGTACTAAACTACACCATTGTACTGCAATTTTCTGCTTTACTGTCTGTTAAATCAAATGTTATTGATGTTTTCACTGTTTACAAAGCTTTTTGTTGTTTTCACTGTTTGTTAAGTATTTACTGGTATTTTTTCACTGTTTTAAAGATATATGTTCTGCTGGTTTTGGTTTTCCCACCAAGCAGAGTTTAAATGACTGATCTGTTAACTATTTAAAAATTTCTTTAGCGCCTCCTTTTGATTTTCTGCTGTTTTGAATGTTTTCTTTTTTATTATCTCACTGCTATTTTTCTGCTGTGTTAAACATTTTCTAGTGTTTCCCACTGAAACTACGGTAGCTAGTAGTTGTAGCATAGTTCAGATACAGGCTTTCTGCTTCTGAAACTCTTTGCAGTGGTTTGTTTGTTCTAAGCACATTTTCCATGCCATCTTGGATTGGAAGGGCCTATCTGTGCTTTTGTGAAAGAATTGTTCACAGGTTTTCATAGGTTTATAGGCTGGTACTAGGCTATCGGCCCTAGGGCCTATACAAGCCTAGCCATAACAATTCCCTGGCTATTTCTTCACACAGTATTTACTTCCTTGGACCCCTGTCTAGTAGGGTGACTGACATGATCCCGGGATGAATTTCTTATCTCCCATCCAATCATCAAGGTTCCTTTTGAAGAAGGCCAAAGAGGCGCTCTGCTTGACATGTATGGGCAGTCTATTCAAGAGTCTGAGTCTCTGGGTCAGAAACCTATCCCTCCAGCATGTTTTGTTCATTGTGATGACAAGGTTTAGATCCCTGGAGCGTGTGTCTTTGAGGGAATGGGATTTCATTAAGTGTGGCATGTCATTGTGCTGATTGGGATCGGTCTGGTGAAAGAAAACTGGTCTAAGGCTTGCAGTAAGTATCATCATTGTTCCTTTTCAATCTTTTAAATTTTTTTTTCTAGTTTTTAGCTTCTGGTATTTAGGCCTTGCATTTGAACAGGTATCTGCTTGTTTGCACATCATGCAGCACCGCACACTGCTGCTCAGTTGTGTACCAAAGCTGGACAGTTAAAATTCAACAAATGTTCCCTAAAACTCAGGCAGAAAAATCCACCCACTGAGCTTCTCCATGATCGATTCTGAAAAGCCACCCTTAGTGGCAAGAGTCTTCAACCTAGCATTATGGACAGTTGGACTACCCTTGTTTCTCCTGCCAACCTTGTTGACTTGGGTCTCTTGAGGCAGTGAGGTAATTGCTTCATGTACACAGAAAACCATCTACTAATAACATACTCTAGTACAGAGTGAGAGAGATAAATTTCCACCAAGAATTTAGAATCCATGCTCTCTCTCACCCAAAACAGTAACATGGAGAAAGTTGTCAACCCACCCCCACTACATTAGCACATAGTACCACTACTCATACACATACCACTACTCATACATATAGTACACATCAAACACGGAAGTCCACATAAATGGAGGTTTTCTCAAAAAACTTAATGAAACACCAGAGATCTGCAAAACACAACACTGCTACAACTAACACAGTCCCCACAGCACCCATGACACATGGCAACACCAGTGTCTCACCCACAAAGCCCATAAGGTGTAACCTTTTTTGTCTTGTCATTGGAGCCTCAATAGTGAGACACACAGATGTCCCACTCACAAGGATGGACAAAGAGAAAGTCATGGTCAGCTGTCTGTCTGGTGCCAGGATTCATCAACTCACACATGCACTCAGGTTTCTCAGCAACAAGTACCATTATAACTCTGTCATAGTTTATGTTGGTGTGATTGACCTGAGATGTACCCCACTGGACCATATGAAGAGAGACACAGATGTGCTCTCTGAGTATGTGTCCCAGGCAGGTATGTTCCTAGCCTTGAGCAGCATACTGCCCTCATCTAGAATGATCCCACTGTATAAACAAAAACAATGATTGATTTCAATAATTGGCTCAGTTTTTGGTGTCATTCAGATAGGATCCAGTTCCTATCAGCCTGGGAAGCAATGCTCAACAAAACCTCGCTGCTTTGCCAGAGATGGTTATCACTTGGCACCTGTAGGCTTTAAGCTGCTGGAAAGGACTCTTGCCACCCCATAGTGCCTTTTCAGGCAAGATCTCAAAAACAACATTACAGATTTGAAATTAACCAATCATAACTAAATAAGGGTCATGCTGCTGAATGCTAGAAACTTAAACCAAAAACTGCACTCCCTGGAAGCACATCTATCACTAGAAGATGTAGATATCTGTGCAGTCACAGAGACCTGGTTCAAAGCCTCAGAGAGAACCCTGGCCTTGCAAGGTTAGAATGCCTTCCACACCTTTAGACCACAAAATGAACATGTGAAAACCAAAGGAGGTGGTGTTTCAATCTATATTAGAGATAAGTTCACCTCCCTCCTAGTTAGACTGGACTACTCCACGGAGTTACTCCAGGTCCAGATTACGGTGGGTAAGACCCCCATTTGAGTCATAGCCAGTTATCGATCCCCCTCCATGGGTCTTGACACCCTAGAAGCCTACTTGACCAAACTTGAGCCAATCCAAGTTTTACCGAACACACAATTGTCCCACCATCAACTGGGGAACCTATACTAGCCCTAACTCACTACCAGAAACGTTTCTTGATGTTGTTAGTTCAAATGCCCTGGAACAAATTGTCTATACCCCGAAAGAGGAACAAACATTCTAGATGTGGTCCACACGGACATGTCAAACAGGTGCACTGCTGCAACTGTCAGACCCTCATTAGTTAAAACCGACCACAAATCAGTCACCTTTGAGCTGCCACTAACACCAGAACTCACAATGGGTGAAATCAGACTACAAAACTTTACCAAGGCAAACTATACCCTCCTAGGTGAAGGTATAAATTAATTCCAAGTCCCACCCCTAGCTGGAAGTGGTAACTACTTCAAAACTTACACTAAAGCCCTGTACAATCACTTGCATAAGTGATTAAGCTTGGCTGTATCAGAAAGAATCAGAGCCCCAAGTAAAAACAAGCTGTCATGGTGGACATCCAGCATCAACAAACATTACAATAAATGCAAAACATTGCTGTCCAAGAAAACTAAGGCAAGGCCCCAACAATGAAACATCACCCTCTTCAGCCTCAACAGGCAAATAAGACAACTTGCCAAATCCTCTAAGGGCTCATTTGTGAGAAACTTAGCAAGTACAGCCAAGGATAACCATAAGGCCTTTTACAGTTATGTACATACCTTAAAGGGTAGGATCCAAGACTTGTGCAGAACTAGTGGCCAACAGTATCACACACACTGACCCCACAGAGATAGCAAACCTGATAGTGGATAAGTTTGGAAAAAAATCATTCCCTTTTCCCATCCTAACATTAAACCTTCCCCCAAACTCCCCCTTCTTCACCATACATAACCGAAGAACAGATCCTCAAAGCCCTGTCCAAGGCAAAAACACAGCCTCTATGAGACCAGAAGACTCTATGGGACCAGAAGACATCCCAGGCTGTCTTCTAAACAGGCCAAAACATAAACTAGCATCACCACTAAGTACCCTTTTCAATCATAGCCTAACCACGGGCTTTGTCTGTGCAGAATGGAGAACAGCAACAGTTATTCCCCTCCACAAAGGTGGCCTAGCAACAGACCTGGGGAATTATAGACCCAAAAGCCTGACCAACCTCATCTGTAATGCCATGGCATGTATCATTATGGACCTCATAAATAAAGACAAATGTGACCTCCAAACTCAGGATCCTAACCAATTTGGCTTTGTGAAAGGCTTATCCTGACAGTTAAATCTGGTGGATTTCGTTGAAAGTGTGACTAAGGCCATTGATGAGGGCAAATCTGTGCACACAGCATACTTCAACTTGGCAAAGACTTTCAACACAATCCCATATTCAGGCATTATGGATAAACTTAACAAACTAAATGTAAACCCCTCCATTGTAAGATGGGTTGACAACTGGCTCACAAACCAGACACGCACTATCACAGTGGGGGACTTCACATCAATCAGTAGACCTGTTACTAGTGGAGTGCCACAGGTGTCAGTGCTGGGTCTCCTACTGTTTGTTATATACTTCTCAGAGGTTCAGGTCAAAACTAAGGGGTTGTGGCTGACCAAGTTTGCAGATGACTGCAAACTAGGTGCAATCATTGAATCCCCGAATGATGTCAGTATACTCCAAGAGGGTCTCACTTAAACCAGCGACTGGTGTATTAGTCACAGTCTCAAAATGAATGCAAAGAAATGCATCCTCATTCCATTTGGCACAAACAGTATCCCTTCACAGTATGAAATCAACAAGAATATCCTAAGTACCCATGAAGTGGTAAGGGACCTGGGATCACAAGTTGATTGCAACCTTAACTTTGACCACCATGTGACTGCCATAGTAAGGAAAGCTTTCTGCACAGCCCACTTGATTAGTAAAGGCATTGCCTTGAGAACAGAAGAAGTTATAATCCCCCCCTATACTCAACACTTAGCTGGCCCATATTTGAGTATAATGCCCCAGTCAGCATGTACCGTACTAGGCACCTGCAACAATTGGAGAGACCACAGAGGTTTCTAACAAAGAAGATCAAGGACCTCCAGCATGTGCCTTAAACAGACTGACTTAAGTCCCTGTCACTGTACTCTGTATTGTATAGGTTTTTTAGAGGAGACTTATGCCTGGCCTACAGAGCAATCCAAGACCCAAACTTAATGAACTCGCTGCATATCCGTAAATCAGTCAGGACTAGGGCTACCAATGTAGCCCAGTAATGACTTCTTTTCCAATTTGTCAGGAGTTACATGTATTGATGACATATCTAAGTATGTTTGTAAATTTTTTTTATAAGATCTGTTGCTCTTTCTACTACTGTTGGAACTGTCTTGGTATCCTTCTTCCACATTGCCCTCATGTCTGCCTGCAAATCCTGGTATATTATGACTTTGTGTCTCTCTGTATGTAAGACACTGTAGTCAGCGGATATAGCAATTTCAGTGATCAATGCTACTTTTGCCTTCTTTTCATGGACTACTATATCTGGTTTTCACGCATTTATCTTTTGAGCTGTTGGTAATGGGTGATCCCATGTGATACAAACTTCAGCATTTTCTGTAATGTTTTGTGGCTTATGTTTCCAGTGCTTTTCAGTTACTTCAGTATCATAATGTTTGCACAATCCCCAGTGCAACAATCTTGCCACATTATTATGCCTTTCAGTATACAGTCCTTCTGATATTAATGCATAACAGCCAGCAATAAGTTGTCCAACTGTTTCCAATTCTGTTTTACAAGTCTGTTTCTCCCACATGTTCAGTGGACTTTGTAAACCAGCGTGTATGCAGTCCACTATCTTCAGCTGCCAATATTAACCTTTCATCTTTTTTTTAAATTCACCTCTCCTTTAACATTCCTTTGTTCGAACTTGAGCAACATGAGGTTGTTCCAATAGTTTTCTATACTTGCAACTATATTTATGCATTTTCCACATTTCTTACCTGCTCATCTGATTCTTCACCTTATATTTTTTCTTTTGTTTTTTGGCACATTCATTTGCTGCCTAATTTTTATCTACTTCTGGACTGATTTCTGTTCCCTCTTGACACTGATATGCTTCTGCTAAACTAAATAAGGAAGGTATCTTAGACTTACTCTTCTCATGTTTAAAATCTTTCAGTACATTTGAGTCTTGTGAGGTCAACAGATATGTATGCAGGCATACAGTTGGAGATCTATACATGTAATCAGTTTTGAGAAGACCCATACATCCTTCAGAATGAGGAATATATAGTCTTGGTATACATTGATTTTCTTTTAATTATTTGACAATCATGAAGCATCCTTCTTCCGCTACTATCCAACACCTTTTGGGGCTAGTCAGTCACACCAAAACAACAAGTTACAACATGAAGAGCAAATTTGTTTATAGCTTGGACTTTGTTCCTAGATATCAACACTATTTTTGGTATTAATTTTAGTTTTCTAAAGTATTCCTTACTAAGTTTTATTCACATTTGTTCATGTTTTATTGTTGATACTTCATCATTTCCCAAATATGTATACAATTCTTCTTGCTAAAGTTCTTTACATCACATTCCTGTCCCAGACTGATGTATTCTTGGTGCTGCAGCTTTTCTGCCTTAAATGTTGCTGTTGCACATTTATCAAGACCAAATGACATTCTAATATTATCTGAAAACGTTTTCACAACTTGCATTTGTGGTTTCAGTTCCACAAATGACGAACTGTACAGTTTTAAATAATCCACAAAAAGCAGATACGAAGTCTTTACACTTTGTTTTTTTCTGGGAGCCAAACTGTAGCCATGACTATGTTAAGTAACCAGCTCATAGGATTAAGGGCAACACAAAAGAGCAACAGTGATAAAGTGTCTCCTGGAATATCCTTTGAATTTCTATCCCTGGAATAATTTGTCCTTTATCAAGGCTTAACTGCAAAGTGGTTTGCCACTGTTTCATGGTGACTGTAATATAACTGATCAGTATATGGTGTGTCTTTATACATTTTTAACCACTCTTTTTTCATGAATGTGGGACACTATCAAATGTTTTTTTGTATTCTTTCCTTGCCACACTTAAATTCTTCCCCTTTTTGCCGTTCTGCATTATGACTTTATTTAACAACAAATGATCCTTTGTTCCATATGACTTTCTTTTAGTACCCTTTTCCTCTACTGCCATGTTTGAGTTTTCTTCTAAATGACTATCAACTCTGTCAGCATCAATTCCAGTGTATATTTTATATGTTGTTGGAAGGCAAGTTATTGTTCTATAGTTTTTAGTATAGTTTGCAGGTTCGCTCTTAAGTAGGATTATTGTTTTTCCTGTTGCTAACCAGGTTGGTGTTTGTTCGGAGTGCACACATAAATAGTTCTTACTCATGGTTAAATCTTCATCTAAACATGTCAATACTTTTAGCCAGAAGTTAGGTTCTGCATCTGGGCCTGGGGTTTTCACATTATGACCTTTTCTTAATATTGTTTCAGTTTCTCTGGCTTTTACTTTATCCCATTTCATATACTGAACAGTTGAACATCTTATTCTTTCTTTCTTTTACTTCTTCTATCCATTTAACTTATTTGTTATGTTCTACAGGACCTTCATAAATATTTCTCCAAAATGTATCATAGATATTTCCCCAAACTGTATCTAATTCTTCCTTTTGCCTTCTTTCCCAATTCTCTATAAAGCCTTTGTTATCAATAAATTACTTATTTTCTACTTTTCCTTTATATTTATCTATCTACATAACTTCTAAGTTTTTCAATCTGTGCTGATATTTTTTGTTTATTATTTGCGACAGTGCATGGTAGATCCTGATCTTTTCTGATACTGTGCATTGCTTTTATCACATCATTTTTTTGAGTATTTTTGTTGATTCTTTCCTGGTCTATAATCTTCTATCAGTGACAATTCTTGTCTTAATTGCTTTATAGTTCTCAATTTGATACTTCCATGATTTAATTTGATTTCTCTCCTTCCTTTCCCTTACTGTCCTGTGTTTTGTGGTAAAACATTATCTGTTATTAATTTAGCTGCACAGTAATATATCCTATTTACTTCTGTTATACCCCATGAATCTCTACGAAAAGTTCTAACTACTGTGTTCATTTGTTTTATCAAACTTCTAATTTTGGGGGTTTTATTGACTTTATGTAGTCAGTTTCTTTCATTGATCTTAATATGTCTGCCCAGCTCTATTAGATTAAGTAACTCTTCTCTTAGGTCATTTTCTTCTAAACCGAGGACACATTCTTTTTCTCCATTTCCTGTGGGTATTTTATAGAAAGTTCCAGAGCATCTACCTGTGTCACATTCTCTTCAGTTTTATCCTGTGCCGTCTGTTGCTCTTTCATATGGAAACTCACTAGCCTATCACTCCACAACATTGACTGTGTCAGAGTTGCCACAGTTTTCTGTTCTTTCCCTTGCTGTGCAACTCCAGCTCAGCTTGTGTATTGGTTTTCTATGGAAGGCTCCAAAGTATCTTCATATGGCAACTGATCAGATGTTCCCACTCCACTGGTTTCTCCTTAATTTGGGGATCCATTGGTCTAGCCTGCTGTGATGTTATCAGAATTAGATTTTCTATACTAAATCTTTCACTTTACAGGTAATCCAAACCTCAGTTTCTATTTCTTTAACTTCTCCATTACTAAACCTCTTTTATACTTTTCCTTTTTGTTTACTTATTTTTTTTTGTATTGTAAGATTTTCCATGTTTGGATGTCTTTGCCTGCATTTCTCTCCAAATATCTTTGGTGCTGCTCTTTTTGTATCGATTAGCTTTGCTTTCTCCTTCGCATAAATATTGCACAGTATTAAATCTGTTTTTCTTTTCCATGTCCATATTTCTTCTTCAGATGTCTCCTGTTCCTCTTGTTTCTCCTTACCTGTGGGACGCATTATTCCATCATGCTATGATATAACCTGTGCCAGACTTTCTACGCTATCCTTCACTTCGCAGGTATTCCATAACTTCAACTTCTATTTTTTTTTTTTTAGCTTCTATTTTGCTAATCTTCTGTTCTATGTTCCTTCTTTGTGATTTTATTTTTTGTATTGTTAAATTTTCCATATCTGAATGCCTTTGCCTGTATTTCTCTTTGAATATCTTTGGGGTTGCTTTATTTGTATTTATTAATTTGGCTTTCTCCTTTGCATAAATATTGCACCATACTAGAGCTCACTTTATTTCCATGTCCATATTTCTTTTCACCTTTCAAAAATCTCTAGATTTTGCTCTTTATATTTTTGCACTTCCTCAGTTTCTCTTTTCAAACAGCCCAAGGTTTCTTTGTCCACATAATGTTTTTCATAAATCTGTTGTATTAACGAACACACATTTTTATTTGAAGCTTCTGACAGTTATTTTTGTGCAAGTATGTGGATGTTCTCTTATCAGATGATGAGAGCATGCCAGGCCACTGCAATAGTCTTCAGATGATGATGATGGTGATGACGTTAACAATGATAGTGATGAGGAAGTTAGACACGCCCTGACTGAGACATCATGCAGCACCCCAGAGGAGATGATGCCAGGGCAGGAACAGTGACAGTTATTGGGAGGAGATCCAGGGTGTTGTGACATATGTATTCCAAACACAGATGAGGGGCATAATGTGGACAATTTTTCAGGATATGTCATGGGCTATGTGTGATTCTTTCAGGGAGATAGCCCATGAGGTCATTCATGAGTCTTAACAACATCAGCCTGGTCCTCCAGTCAATCGGTATTGTCTCTGTGCTCCATTTATGTTATTCTGCCAACATGCTGATTGACACATAATTGATTAAACTGTATATGCACTGCTGTGCATGCATACCATGTAGCTGTCATGCTTATGTGTTATCGTTGTGTGACATTTACTTCTGTTTCAGTGTGTGCATGACACACATTAGCTCATTACATTTTCTTCCTACATTCAACTGTCCATGCATTGTGGCAGTTAACCTGCAGCTAGTGCTGCAAGACGTGGCCCATAAACATGTGTTTTACTAAGGGCAAATGACAGCAACATATGTTGTCCATTGTCCAGCAGTAACAGTATGGCATGGTTTGGAGCTCTGTATTGCTATATCATATATGTGCAACAGAAGGACATGACATCCCCATGTGTTTTGGATGACAGTTGTCATGATGTCACACTGGCATGATGTGGTTCTCTGTGCCATGCTTTGGCAATACTGATGCCATGTTGGATCACATACAGGTATATCATATCAATATGAAGTCTTCATTTTCTGACTGCATCAAACAGCAATGTAGCATTAATCTGTACACAGGGGTACAGATAATTTGTTCTTTAACAGTACGTTATGCAGCATTTGCTATATCTTAAATTTCCACATCTATTACTTATTCACATAAGTTCACAACTTATGCAAATAGTTGTGTGCATTAACTGAGTGTACATGTGTCTGCATGGATCCCCTTCAAAACACTGAATGGTCATAACATCTAAGCTCAGAACATTGAGACCATAACATCTAAAACCCATAACGTCTAAAACTCATAACATCGAATTTCATAACATTGAAACTTTGCATCACAACTTCAAAACCTACAAATCACATGTAAATAACATCCACTCCACTTAAAAGAACACCAAAGTAGTAAACACACTTTGTACTACGTTTCTCTATGGGGCAAGCCCCCCTGCACTCCCCCACACCCCCCATAAATTAAATATACCAACTCCAAGATCGCACTACAGTGGGGTTAGTTTCCCCACTGTAGTGCAATCTCAGAGTTGGTATATTTAATTTACGGGGGGTGTGGGGGGCAGAACCCCCCACATGGGGGGTGCAGGAGGGCTTGCCCCCTGCAGAAACGTAGTACAACGTGTGTTTACTACCTTGGTGTTCTTATAGGTGGAGGGGATGTTATTTACATGTGATTTGTAGATTTTGAAGTTGTGATGCAAAGTTTCAATGTTATGAAATTCGATGTTATGCATTTTAGACGTTATGGGTTTTAGATGTTATGGTCTCAATATTTAGAGCTTCGATGTTATGAACTTTAGATGTTTTGAAGGGGATCCGTCTGCACATAGTCAGATCCATAGTGACAAACAGTTGTACATTAGACATGTCAGCATTTAGTGACTTACCACTGATGTACTTTAACTCATTCCCACCAATGGAGCTCTGGAAGTTTGCACTGTACATTCCAGTGAGGGGAGCTTAAGGTTTTTGAAATAATAAAATTATGTCCTTATATTTCAAACAAATGTTCATATCTCTGAAGCCATAGAAGTTAGTAAAAATATTTCAAACTCTTCAACACAAACTATTTTTATAGTGGTAGTATTCTTGAAGTGCTCACTGTTAAAAATAATTTTATAAATCATAGTAAACACAGTAACGATTATGTTTGTAACATTTTGTAAACAAGTTACAATATCATAGCAACCACTCAGGTTACACACATACTGTCAGCAGCATTGTGTTCATCCAGCTGAGATTATTCATATAAGGCAAAGCAGTTCTGTCTGTGCTTCTTGGTTGTCAAGATATTTAGTAAAACATGACATTTATAACAATATAAATAAATATTATGCAAACAATAATTAATATCTTTTTACCTGCATTACACAGAGGTCAAATATCAATACAGTTGCCATTGTATAACCTTTAAGATTAAATCTTTCAATACTTTGTCTGTAGCAGGGTTTTAGAATTATTAATGCAAATATGAACAAGCAGTACTTGACACCTAGATGAGTCAGTAGGATGTAACTGCACAAGCACCGGTAGGCCTCACCCTGCTGTAATGACATGATGCTCACAGGGGTGTCCTCTGTCAGTAATGATCAGGATGGTTTACATGCGCCTGCATTTGTTTGTTCAACATTTGCATGGCAGTGTATGGGTAAATGCTTGAAATTCTTAGAACACTTACATATGCATGTTGATGTTACATTACTGAACATTACTGTGCATGTATGTTTTATACACGGCCAGTTCTGTGGACATCAAAAATCATTCTGCCCTTGTAACATGCATTTTCCATTTAATTAAATGTATTTTGGTTTGGCTTCTATAGCTATTCATATGCATTTGCAGTGTGTCAACTTACCTTGTCCTGCTTTTCCCTGATGTGGGCCCAGGTTGTCCACCTCCTTTCCACGTCCATATTTATGTGCATATATGTTTGCCTTGGCTACAGTTATTATGTTGCTGACAAGGTGAACATGTGCCAAATATATGGCCAGTTTCTGATACGGAACATCTGCACAAAAGTTATTGGCTACTACTTGCAGTGCATCCTTGTTCTTGTTATACTTGTGTGTTAACCAGTGTATATTGTTGACATTCATGTGCACAAACTGATATTCGTTAAGCTGTAGTGTTATATTTTTGTAAATATTTTTACATGTCATTGGTGTATGGATGTGTATTGACCTTGATTTCATATACGTACCATTTAGGCCACAGTCATAAATACACATCTTTACTTGTATGTTGCCTTTGACATGGAATATGTGTGTAGTATATACTCATTCCATCACACATTTGTTTGGGTTGTATACACCAACTTGTGTATGTAGCAGACATTTTGTTGCTTTATCTACAGTACATCTGTTTGACACTGTTCTTGGTTGTTTGCCTTCTGCATGCATGGCTGTAGGTTTGGTCCTGTCCTCTTGTGGAGTTATCTACCATTGCTCAACCTGCATTTGCTCATCTGCGTTTGCTTGGCTTATACCAACACTGCTGACAAACTAACTGGATATGTGTTTATTTGCCCAATTTTTACCATGATCCTAATTTATTACCCTCAAACACACATCTACCATTTGCCATACACATCCAGGTATGATTGCCACACAGTTTGCAACATGTTGTAATGTGATAGTGGTTCATAGGTTTGTACTAAGCTAACTGCTCTTGCGAGCCATTTTAAGCCTAGCCAATTATCCCCTGTGAGAACCAAACCCTGTACCCTGTGCCTACAAAGCAAACCCCTTAACCATTAGGCCACCATCCCAACCCTAAATAATCTGCACTACCAGGTTGCAAACCCCCGACCCTGCACACTATAGTTGATGTGAGTTCCACTAAGCCAATGCACACACCCAAGGAAAGTAGGAGATAGACAAGAAGATGTGGGGTTTGGATGAAGAAGAGGGACACAGATGAGGGATGTTGAAATAGGAAAATCTGAGGAAAGTGCATAGATAGATATGTTTTTCTGCATCCCCTCCCTGTTTGACAACTTTCCATTGCCGGCGTTTTGCAGTGTGCCATTTGTGTAACTTAGCTGTCCTTACTGTTTTTTCTCCAACCTTTATCTGCCACGTGCTTTGATATTTGTTCTATAGGGATACCCGCTGTGATAGCCTTCTCTTCCTCTTTCCCTATCTTTACCTTTCTTCTGTTCTTAAAAAAATAAATTGGGGACTATTCTCATCAAATAAGAATTGCCCATTCCCTTCTGACTTTCCTCAGATTTTCCTGTTTCAACATCCCTCTAAATTGTCCCTATTTTTTACCCGTACCCCACATCTTCTTTTCTGTCCCCTACTTTCCTTGGGTGTGTGTATTACTTGTATTCCTCACACATGTCCTGAACCCATAGTTAGCAAATGTTATCTCTGGCAATCCAGCCATGACTGCCCTTTGCTTTTAATTTTTTTATTAGAAATTCCATCAGATCCGTAAATGCAAACAGCCATATTTTATTAATACATGACTTATGGAAATATCCGTAGTTGTGTCTGAGCTTAATGCAAAGATTACTGATGATGTGAATTACAAAAAGCACGGAGCTTTGAAGCAGGTACATTTTGTTTGCAAAAGAATTATGGAAATATCCATAGTTGTATGTAATGTTTCTGGACACATTTCTGAAAATATGTATTACGAATGCCATGTAGCTTACATTGGGCTAGTTAGCTTTTTTTCATTTGTTTGTTTTGTAATGGAGTCAGTTATATTCAATAGCTGTCCTTAACTTTGCTGGACAGATTCTATTACACATATGTATGCTAACTATCAGGATGCTTCAATTGTGATAATCTTTCTGTAACTTTGTTACTGTACAACATGCTTTGACAGCCATTCCTCATTAATTACAGATTACCTGGGGGGTGTTTAGTGTGCTGTTACTACTGTGATACTCTCTTGTGTACCTAGATATTCTGAGTTTATTGTTGTGCATTTACATATTACAATGTCATCTGCAAGTATGGAGCTAACATCAGTGTAATGCACTGAAATCTGCAAACTTTAAAGAATCTGTCCCTTTGTGAATATGTTTGGGTAGTCTTGCCCACCTAAAAATAAACTCATACAAACACTTCTCATATAATGTAAAATAAACAACATAGGTAGCATTTGGAATAAAAATGTTATTTCCAAGTGTTTTTACAAAATTATTAAGTTCTACAAAAGAGCTGTTCAACATAACATAAATATTTACAAAATCCACAGGCATAAGTGTTTTTTATGATTATTATTATTACTTGGCTCCAGATGTCCTAGTACCCCATGTTTTTCTCAAACAAAACTTTAAAATTGATGTTTCTTTTATAAATATACTTTGGTCTATTAGCTAAACTCTCAAACAGCTCACCATTACCCTGCACAAGTCTTTGCTTTTTGTGCACCGCTTCCTGTATTTGAAAACAGTTCAATCAAAAGTCAGTTTCATAAATAACACTTTAATTCGTAAAAAAAATACCCCTTTTATTATTTCCTCTTTTAAAACTGGGTTATATTTTGTATTTCTGCCTTCTATAAAGTCTGAAAACATTATTTTCTATGAATTCATTATCATATTCTGCATCCGACTATATGTTCTTTATCTTAGTTATCAGAAATGGGTTAATATAGTCATATTTACCTGCCCTCTCACAACATTTTATTTCACTAGAACAGGGTACAACTATGAGCATGTAAATAAATGATGCTATCAGATTTTGATAAACATTTGACATAAAACCTCCTATAATTCTATTAATTTTTAACCTAATGTCAATAAGATATATCAGTTTTCACTGACAAATCGCTAATACAGACTGTGCATCTGAGTAATTCATACTTACAAGACTTATAACATCTATTGGAATTACATAAATTAGTAAATGTTACTTCTTATTCTTTCAGCTTTTCCCAGTTAGAGTTTGCCGCAGCAGATCACCTGTCCACTCATGATTGGCAGTGGAGTTTTACAGTGTCGAGTTGCAAGCCTGGCACACAACCTTCCACAGAAGGCACACACACGCACTCACACCTAGGGCCAGTTTTTTTTTTAGAGTGTCCAGTCCACCTGCAGCATGTTTTTGGGATGTGGGAGGAAACTGGAGCACCCGGAGGAAACCCACGTGACCACAGGGAGGACATGCAGACGCCGCACAGAAGGCACCCCAGCCAAGGATCGAACTGGAGAACCTCTTGCTGTGAGGCGACAATGCTATCCACTGCATCACCGTGGCTGCCCAGAATTTTGTTACCATGGATATCAGAGGTGTGTATACAAGAGACAGCTAATCCTACAAAGTGATGGGATAGAAATGATAAGAAATATATGTTTATTTATTTATTGGGAAAGTCTGACTTGGAATAAAGGCAAGCTGAGACCCGGGGAGAAATGCTCCAGAGATGTCTTTGATACATGGGAGGAAACCAGAGCACCTAGAGGAAACCTACACGAATGCAGAGAAGGCATACAGACTCCACACAGAAGGCACTCCAGCCGCAAATCAAACTGGAGAACCTCTTGCTGTGAGGTGACAATGCTAACACTGCACCAAATTTTTAAAAGTCTTATAAAAATGATTCTAGTTTGTGAATTTGTTTTCAATAACAATTTTTAAGTAAACATAGTATAGCTGTGGGTGCTGCAGTTCCTTGGTTTTCAATGTATGGTAAAGGAAAAAATGTTGACAATTCTGATTTCTAGAAATGTATACACTTCTATGTCCATTACAGAGGTTACTTATTTTTCATCTGACAAGGTAAAAGGGCAGAATTATCAACTTTTGTAAAGTATCTTAATGATTCAGCATTTTTCTATAAAATTGTTTGGAGACAGGGCTGAGTTCCTTAATTTATGTTAGAAATTAATTGAAACAGAGGCTCTGGGGAGAAATGTTGCATTAAGATGAAATATCTGGTAGCCAGTTCACATTTTTCAGTGGACATGTATTTCTGGAAGGAAGTGTGGAGGGGGTCACTAAGCCTAGTAATGACCTAAAAGTTAGTCCCAGGATGGATGGCTGCTGAAAATATTTCTTGAGCTAGAACAGCAGATTTATTTAGGATTAGGTTCTAGCTGAGAACTGGAATAGGGATTATCAAGTATAAATCAGTCCCCCCACAGACAACTGTAGTGATAATTCCAGTCTAGCATCCATCTTGTTTGCCTTTGCTTACAAAACTTGAGATCATGCCATGGGTCACATGGCAAAAGGTGGACTGGGTGTACACAACATGGGGCTAATAGGCCTAACAAGGTAATCAAAAACATTATTATATGCCTCTACAGCCTTATTGGCATCTAAAGCACAAGCCTCTTACAAGTGGTGGTAAATAGCACTAGTCAATGAGTGGGATGCTACTTGATTCATGTTCGTACAGATCATTAAATGCTGGTCCTGAGGTGCCAGTCTGAGGACATTGAGAAAATGCAGATGAGGCTGTGATCAGACCATTTGACTGGTTCTACCTCCAAATTGCTGATCATCAAGTCTACCTGAAACACCCAGCGATATTTATGTCCTTGAATGTGAGTTGTTCTTCTTCTTTTGGCTTTTCCTGGTTAGGGGTTGTCACAGCAGAACTCCGGTCCGCTAATGATTGGCAGTAGATTTTTATGGTGCCGAGGTGCCAACTCGATGACCAACCTTCTACGAAGGCACACCCATTCACACATGTCTTTCGAATGCCACTCGACCACAGGGAGGACATGCAGACTCCACACCGAAGATGCTCCAGCCGAGAATTGAACAGGAGAACCTCTTGCTGTGAGGCGACAAGACTACCGCTGCATCACCGCGGCATGTCCTTGAATGTGAATACTTGAGGGAATTAGCTGAACAAACTCATATCACTGAATCATGTACAGGAATTTCAAACCAAGGATCATGTACTCCATATTAATCCAGATACTGAAGTCACCCAAAGCTAACCAGCTGAGTGATATCAACACAACACACATGAGGAAGTTCATGAACTCCTGAAGGAATGCCCTTATTTTACCTTGTGGATGAAAAACCAGGGGACACTGGCAGCTAATTGACAGAGTGATGACTTATTTAAATGAGATGGAATCCTTAGCTGTTCATTCAGTCCTAGAATAGAATGAAATAAAATGACAACTCCACCACCACCATATCCCACCAGTCTAGTGTGCTCTATAATCAGACTCCAGGTGACATAATACCTCCAAGGGTGTGCCACAGTTCACCTTCAGGGTAAAAGCAAGGACAATGTCACAAAACAGGTCCAAAACAATATCTGACTTGTTCCTGACATGCCTTGACTAGTGATGTAGGAGAACAGGTTCCCATTTCCTGCGTTGATTGTAAGTGAGATCCATAGTTATATTTCTTAAGATTCAAGACTGGGTCCTGCTGACATATTTTACTCCTATTTGCAGCCAGAATCTGACTCAGCACTGAGCTACTAAAGTCTCAGTGTTGACAAACACACAATTTATGCTGCTTGTTAATAATAAGCCCTCTGCATGTATCAATAACATCAACAGGGACATGGGGCAAAAGCAAGGGTCTAAGAGCAGTAAAACATCTATTGTAGAAAAAAACATGATCTGGAAAAACAAATTAACAGAATAACACAAATTTAAAATGTCTGGCAGAATATAAATAAATAAATAAATACAAGGTCTGGAATATTATAATGTACAAAAATGGCAATAAGTCCTTTAAGTTCAGTCAAACAGTGCAATTGAATATGCAGGTAGTTTTAGTCATTGTCAAACTCTGTCATGATCACAGTCAGTTCAGTTTTAATGCCAGATGTGAACAACTACATTGAGCTTTCAGCTATATCATTCACATAGCTGCTACAGTGAACATAAAGACAAACCAGGTTAACTGTTTTTTAATGTGTATGTATGTATGTATCTATGTATAGATATATATATATATATATATATATATATATATATATATATATATACACACACACACACACACACACACACACACACACACACACACACACACACACACACACACACACACACGCACACACCTTTCAATCTCTCTCTGTATGTATATATATATATATATATATATATATATATATATATATATATATATATATACACACACACACACACACACACACACACACACACACATTATATATATCTGCACTGATATAGTTTTTCTCAGGTAATTTCTTCCACTACTCACATTTGAGGACATACATATTGTCGCTTCTTATATCATGCATTGAAAAGAGACGATGAAGCAGTTTATGGGTTCAAGATATTTATTGTACATAAGCATGTCAGGAACTGTAATTGGAACATGTATTTAAGCTAATTGATTAACTCATTACTTCAAACACATTTGCATGTGCATCAAAATTCGTGACTGCCTTCATTTTGGCTGACTGACAAAATGGCACTGTTCTTGCACATGCTCAGTACTTACATGCACGTGCTATCTAGCTACAGTGGCTGACTAGGAGCAATACACACAATGATCTATATCCTCCTGCTTTCATTTGTTCAATATGCAAGAGGAGACAAGACAATCTACATGACAGATATCACTTCAATATTAACAAATCAGAACTCAAGTCCAAGTCGCTGTGTATTTTGGATTGGGTCTAGAAATTCTACACTATCCGGTCCATAAAAACTTTGACTGGGCTTAGCAACAAGGACAGTCACTGGGGAATTCTTCTCAATAGGAACTTTGGGAATTACATCAGGATTATTTGAGGAAAGTATACTGTCTTCTGAAATCTGAACATGTGTAGGGTCACTCTGAGAAATATAGTCTCTGGCACAGGCAATCTGCTGCATCACTGGTTCAGAGACTGGTAGTGTGTATCTTTGGTTACTTCTGAAATTCATTCCTTCCAATTGTACAATATAAGATCTTGGTTCTTCACAAATATTTTTGATAATTCCACTTGGTCATATCCTTTAGATGTTTACATCCTTACGATCTCTCCTTGTCTTAATGGTCTAAGCGGTTTGCTAGATTTATCATAGTACAACTGTTGTGACTGACATTTTTTTAAAAGTTGAGTCCTGACCACTCTGTTGTTCATTTGGAATCAATAGTTGTTTACTAATCGGTAAGGTTGTTCCTGTCATACCTTTCAACCTCTCAGCTGTAATTGTTTCGCAGAATGTCCAGATTTCTGCCCCATGTTTTTGATTTGCTTCAGATAAAATTTGTGGTTAACATGGATAACCTGAAAAAAATTGTTCCATCACATGTTGAAATAGTTCACTGGCAGAATTATTCCAAATGGCATTCTTAAGAATCTGTATCTACCAAATGATGTTGTGGTTTTCTGGCAAATTATTGGCAAATCATTCAGGGTTAAAGTCAGAAAATTATAACAGACATTGTAGTTTCAGACTTCATACCATTCAGAAAATTCATGCTAATGCAAAACCTGTTATTCTATCATTTTTTTAAGTTTGTAAGAGCAATATTTAAAAAGTATCCTTATTTTTGGGCTTTTGTTGCCCCATTATTGATGGCCTTGTCCAGATTTCTTGCTGTAAGAGTTTGAGAGGTATGGTTCCTGTCTGTCTAGACATTAATCTCTGAGCAGGTGAACCAAGCAAGTTATCTTGAGGAATGTTTCAGAGACTGAGTAGGTTAAGAAAAACATTGGTATCATTTCTCTTGGATTTCTCCAACAGATATTTTGCACTCTTTGAACTGCACGCTCAGCTAATCCATTGTACTGTGGATAATCAGGACTACTAGTAACATGGACAAAGTCTCAAGACTTAGCATATTTCTTGAACTTTGACTAATAAACTGTGTACCATTGCCAGATACAATTTTGTGTGGACTACAATGGACAGAAAAATGTCTCTTCAATTTTGTAATGACAGTGTTAGACATTAGATTAGGAAGAAGGTCAATTGCAAACCTAATTGTGTAAGAGTCTACTATCAGTAAATAATGTTAATCATTCCATTCAAAAATATCAGTAGTAACCACTGACCATGGTAATTCAATAATCTGCTTTAACTGAAGTGGTTCTTTTTGTTGTTGCAATTTAGTACTGTTGCAAATGGAACATGCTAGAGTTTCCTTCTCTATATCTTTTGACATAGAAAGTCAAAATACTATGCCTGTTGCCCTTCTCTTGGTTGTATCAGTACCCAGGTGACCACAGTGTAAGATTTTGATATATTCCTGTTGTAATGCTGAAGGAATTATCACTTTAGAACCTTTCATGATGGTTCCATCTTCCATCATGAGTTTGCCTTGGTAAGGAAAATACTTCTGTACATCAAGTCGTAAACTGTTTTGTCGCACTAACCATCCTTGAATGATAAAATATCTCAGCTTCTGAAGAACAGGGTCTAGAGCTGTGTGATTTCTGAGTTCATCAAGAATTGATAAAGAAAATGTTTTGACTAACATGACTTTAAGGGGTCTGCTTTCTCATTGTCATGCTGTTGTGTTGTTTCTCTGGGTGCTCTTGACAAAATATCTGCAAGGTAGAGATATTTGCCTTTTGTATAAACAATATTGAAATTGTACTTTTTCAATTTTAACATCATGCATTGCAAGTGTGCTGGGGTTGAATGTATTGGCTTTTTTAGAATTGTCGCTAGAGGTTGGTGACCAGTCTCTATTTGAATAGGTTGGCCATAAATATAATCATGGAACTTCAAACATGCAGACACTACCGCCAAAAGCTATTTTTCAATTTGCACATACTGCAACTCAGTTTGGGTTAAAGTTCTGGATCCATAGGCTACTGGTATGCCTTCTTGAAGATATGCTTCACCAAGACCATACTTAGAAGCATCAAATGAAAGAGTTACAGGTTTGTGAGCATCATAATATCTCATTGTGGGTGGGCTGGCAATTTTCTGTTTCAGAACATCAAATACTCTTTGGTGTTGTTCCAACCAAGATCAATTTACTTTTTTCATGTCAACTCATGTAATGGTGCTGAAAGCTCACTCAGGTCTGGGATGAACTTTCCTAAATAGTTGACCATACCTAGAAAATGTTGCAAAGATGTGACATTGTCTGGAACTGGCATCTCAAGAATTGCTGCTTGCTTAGATGGATCTGAATGTATGCCAGAACTGGTAAGCAAACAACCCACATAAGTAACTTCACTCAGCTTGAATTTACACTTCTCAGGATTCAGTTTAAGATTGACTTCACATGCATGATCTAGAACTTTCTTGAGGACAATAATGTTGTCGAGTGTGATAGGACATGGATAACCTGAGAAAAATTGTTCCATCACATGTTGAAATAGTTCACTGGCAGAATTTATTCCAAATGACATTCTTAAGAATCTGTATCTACCAAATGTTGTACTGAAAGTGGTTAACAATGAAGATTTATGATGCAGTGAAATTTGCCAAAATGAACTTTTTGCATCTAAGACTGAAAAAACGGTGGCTTACGGCATAAGAGCTGCTACTTCTTCTACTGTGTGCATTGGGATGGTGAGGATCTTTAAGCACTTTGTTTAAATCTGTGGGATCAATACATAATCAAATATCATCTGAGCTTTTCTTTAGAGCTATGACCATGGAGGATACCCATTCAGTTCATTCTTTTACTGGAGTTATCACACCTAATTTCACCATTTTGTCTAGTGCTGTTTTCACTTTCCTCTACATTGCTACTGGAACCTTCCTGGCTGGTCTGATAACTGGACTTAGTTCATGGTTTAACTTCATAGAATCTGTGACTGGTAGTTTACCAAGCTCGTCTTCGAAAATATCAGCATATCCACGAAAATATTCTGTGTAAAACTAACATGGTTGTTCAGTTCAGACTTATATGGTGGACATCCTTATTAAATGAAATCAGTCCCATTCTCAAACTGTCTTTGAGGCCTAACAGTGATTGAACTGCATGTGTCTTTTGACTACGAAAAACTGCAAGTCATAGCTTTTCCCAGCAGAATGGCATGTGAGAAATACTGTGCCATCAGTGTGAATCTCTTTACCACCATAAGCAAGAAGTTTCACAGACTTTGCTGAGTCAAATTTCTCACCAGTTTTACTTTGTGAAATATCTATCCTGATATAATACTGCCCTTGGAGCAGGTGTATATTTTAAGCTCTACACGTTTTCCATTAATCTGGACAGTACAAAATATTTCTCAGTTTGCTGCCAACTGATAATCTATTGTATTAACAGTTTCATCAATGACAGAGACACCATCAACATAGAAAGTTTGCTCCTTGCTTTCTGTCTGTTCTACTTTCTTCTTTGCATGCTCTCTTTTAATAAAAGCAAGTGCCACTTTAGACTTGCAAAGCCTTTTGAAATGATTCCACTTTTTACATTTATGACATTGCTGATCAAAATCTAAGCACATTTCTCGGTTAGGTTCATGGTTGCCTCCACAATTAAATAGTTAACAATAAGGTTGTTTGCTGCAGTCCCATTCAGTTTACAGTTTGGGTTAGAAGCTGTCACACCCTTCGCTTTATATCTCCATTTACACCCAACCTTATGTTGCACACTATCAACATTCGCACTGGTAGTTGCTGTATGCATGCTTTTCTCATTCATAAGCAGATTTGTGTGCTTTTCTGTAAGCTTATATATTTGCCTTTGCTCAATGTTAAATCACTATCTCGAAGCAAAATCTTTTTTACTGTATCATTATTAACATCACACACAAGCTTGTTTTTATCAACTCATCTCATAAATCAAATGCAAATTCAAAGGCACACCATGGACTGGGATACGAATAAATTCTTTAATAGTAGAACCGGGTCAAACAGTAAGCGCTTTCGTGTTACACAGAACGCTTCTTCAGACTTAATGAATTTTCAAACCAAACTTGAATTTTCAAACCAAACTTGTCATTTAAATAGCAGTTAATTAGTCAAACTAACCAATGACAAAGCTTGAAAAAATGAATAAAGCATTTTTATTGGTATATTGCTTTTTAGTGTGCTTTAAATAAATTATATTTGTATATGGGAGTTTTAAATATATATTAACTGTTTTGTGTTAAATGTATACACATTTGTTTTTAAAGTGATGTAGTTTATACTATAGAATATGTATAGGTGTATCTGTGATAAGTGTTTGATATAAGCACCCCCTAGGAACCTTTTATTTTGGTAGGGCTTTATTTTATTCATTTTTTTATGCTTTGTCATTGGTTAGTTTGACTAATATAACCAACAATGCATATCATATTTGTTTTGATTTGTTGATTGTTGATTTGTTGGGTTCCGATTAGAATTTCAGCATTCTTGAAAGTAGGTGTTTCTTTAGGGAAATGTGAGATTGTGATGATGTTAGGATAGATTAGGGCTACCCTCGCCACATTTTTTGTTGATTCTGCCTTTCCTAAGTATATTGTAGCCTGGGGTATTATTTCAATATCATGAATATGGGGTTTTAGCCAAGTTTCAGTGATTACTAGAATATCTGATGTGTATTGAGTCATCCAGGCCTGAAATTCTGTGGTTTTATTACAATGTTCAAGGTTGCTAGAATAATATCTTTAGAGCTTAGGATTTTAGTAGAGGAGGCAATAATCGGGACCCCTGGATTGGAGTGAATGTCCACACATAGGGATAGAATGTGTAGCATGGAGAGGTAATGCATGAGGTATTGGGTAGGTTTATTATTAATGACAATTATGTAGAAGTTAGGTTTCCTGGCTATGTTGTCAAGAAGGATTATACATCTTGAAAGATGCAAAATGTGATATTAAATTAGGCTGGATGGTATGTTACTAAAAGTTTTTGTGGGGCTGTTGAGAAGGAGAGAATGAGTGGGGTATGTGAAAGTTACTGGAGTTGGGGAATAGTTCAAGGGGGTGAAGTGGATTAGGAGACTGATATATAACGTTAGAAGCAGGTTAGAGAGAAGGGAGGACATTTAGTGGCATGGTTTAATATGTGTTCTAGAAAGCAGGGGTAGTGAAATAGACAGGATGGACGGTTTGCGAAGCTTTAAAGTGGAGCTAGTGTAATAACTGGTGGGATATCGATGTTCTTGGAATATGCAGTGGTAGGGGTACTAGTAACTGGCTTACAAGTTATAGTGGGTGGAGAAAGGCATGGATAAAGCTAGGGAAAGCAGGGGTGGGGTTGGGGAGTAGAGTGAGCCTGAGTATAGCAAGGGTGAACAGAGCGGGTTGAAGCTGAATCCTGAGGAATTATTGGCAGGTAAGATACTTAAGAAAAACTGTCAGTTTACAGAAGAAAATAAAATTCTTTTACTAGAAATTAGTTGGAATTCCTGAACTGTTGTCTGTTTAGCTTGTGGTTTGAGGTAGAAAAGGCAATGTGGAAACCCTACCTAGTCTAGCTGTCCAGAATAAAGGTGCAAGACTGAGATATAGTTTTATCAACACTTATCTAGTGTTGCTGTGCTACAGCATTAGGTCAGTGTAGGCCATTTTATTCGAGGTTTGTAAAATAAACTGCGGTACTTATGGGATTTAGTAGTATCAAGTAGAAAAATGGGATTTGTGCTGCCAAACCAGTAGGTGATGCATTCTCCAGGTTATATTTAGCTACAGTGGCTGACTAGGAGCAACACACACAATGATCTACACATATCATTCTTTAAAATTAGTAACACTGCAAGACTGAAAAGTCCCTTAACACTCAAGGGGTCAGGTTCTTGTACTGTAGCCGAGTGTACTCGAATGAATATTCTTCAGTGATAATATTTAAAAACAAGGCTGAGAACACAAGGGTGATTATAAACAGGACTGAGGGTTTCTGCAGCTTTGAAAGAATGGGGTTGTTTATACAAAGCTAAGAATGGGAAACAAACCAACAGCCATAAACAAACAGGGTAGCTTATTAAGACAAGCCAACACTGTGAAACATAGACATAGAAAAATGACAGTATGCTTTCTGTCACCTGTAGAGACATAGCAGTTCGTCTTTCTTATCCAATTGATTTCTGCTTGCAGGGAGGGAGGGAGGGGACTTCTTTGTAAAATGTGTTACAGTTTTGCAGATGAAAGGGACCTCCTAGAAATGTATTAAGGCATTACCCAGTTCTGCTGGTTATCCTTAATTGCACAGATAGAAGAAACTTTCATGAAGCAATGCGGTCCTGTTCTGCAGATGAAAAAGAGCATCTTGGAGCTGCTAAGTCCTGTTTGAAGGCTCACTCAGATCTAAAACAGATATGCCACTAGTTCTTAAGATCTGTTTGAATTTTCTTTCAAATGTGTATACCCCCTTATATTTGACTTTGCTTTCCATGCATGAAATCTGTAAACTGAATGCACTAGCAGTTTTGTTTTCACTGACTACGAGGGATAGCCTGCAGCCTCAGTTCTGTTATTACACCTCACGCTTCTATTCATCGTTAACCTCATTCCATGTCTGACAAAGAACATACTACAGTCTTTCACAAAAAATAAATACCAACTGTCAAGCACGTGAATTATCTTGAGCAATATCAGCTTAAACACACAGAGATGCCTTACTAAATGTTTAACTTTACTTTCTTCTTCAGACTCTACAACAAACATACAAAAAAGGTAACAAGGGTGGACTCTGGTGGACTCTGATCGGCACTCAAATGCCAAACGACTTTTGATACAAACAAGAGTTCAAAAAGTGATTTCTCAGAAGCAAATTTTGAATTTTAGCATTGATTTTTGATTATTTCATACTGCGCAAAGTAAGTAGCTCCAGGATTCAGTGTCCACTTCTATAACCTGCATTTCAAGGGCAGACAATTCTCCAACCAATGTATATATTCTTTGTCTGAGACTATGGTAATCTCTTATTTTGAAACTACAGTATTTTGTTTACTATTAGTCAAGCTTTATTTATGCATTTAATTATTTATTTATTTAGTTATTTATTTATTTTTAAACTTGAGAAGGTAGTAGCATGACCCATGCTTGCCTGATGTAACTACAAAGTTTTTTATAACTGACACAAAACAAGTAACAGTCACACAGTGATAAACAGTAGTTGTTGTACATAAACTGATAGGTCAGGCAGCCTGTGGGTGAACAATGCAAAAACATCCTCATCAATGCACTCAGCCAATCTATTAGAGAGGTAGAAACTACAGAATTATACAAACAATTAAATAGGAATAACAGTACAGTTTTTAAACATAGTAACAATGCACTGTGCCAAGAAAAAAGAAAGAAGAAAAAAATTATTCTGACAAAATGCTTTTCTTTTTATGTGCTGAACTTATGCTAGAGTAACTGCAAAACGTATTCTAGGTTGTTCATTTTATTAGAAAGAAGCTTTCTTTTTTATGAAAACTTATTTAAAATCCACACCCTTGAACCTAAATCATGCATGATATTAATCCATAGCTCTCAACTGTCCAGATCTTTGACTCATAATTTTTGTCAATTTCTCTTAAAATTATAGCTTTCTAGCAAATCATTAAGTACTGAAGTCAGAAAATAATTTGATATTCAGACTTCATAATCTTCAGAAAATTCATGCAAATTCAAAGCCTGTTATTCTATCAACTTTCTAAGTTTGTAAGAGTAATATTTAAAGAGTTTCCTTATTTTTGGGCCTTTGTCCCCCCCCATTATTTGTAACTTTGTCCAGATTTCTTGCTGTAAGAGGTTGAGAGCTATGTCTTAATCAATAGTGTGGTTACTGACTTCTGTCACTTGACTTTTTCAAGCATGTCATTTTGTTCAGTGCTTTACCAAGACACACTAATAAGAAGCAGGTGAGATACTGATGAAAAAAACTAAGTTGTCGTGGAATGTTTGCAGGTGCCATACACTAATATCCGTAGTAACTGAAGACTTGGTGGTTATTGCTTTATACACAATAGATATGTTGTTTCATGTCAACTGTCATTTTTTAGGAATATTTGTGTATTGTTTTGTACAGCATTTTAAGGTGAATAGAAGGTGGATCTTGGATAAATGGTTAAGCTGAGCTGAGACCTGTGACTTGCAGGACTAGAAAATCATGCTGGTGAAGTGGCTCTAGGATTTGTCTGAATCTGGAGCACATAGTTTTAAATGCCATGTGCCATTCTCTAAATACTGCAAGACCTTAAACAAAATAAGTGTCTTTGCTTCTGTACATCAGACTGGAAAATAAACTCCTGCTTGTTGTAACCCTTCTGGTAAAATGTGCTACTTTTCCCTTTGTATTCTTAATGAAGACTAAATGAAACATGTAGTTGTTATCCTCATATGCTGCGGTGGTGCAGCAGTAGCATTATCACCTCACAGCAAGAGGTTATCCCGTTCAATTCTCGGCTGGAGTGCCTTCAGTGTGGAGTCTGTATATCCTCCCTGCGATCGAGTGGCATTCGAAAGACATGAGTGAATGGGCATGCCTTCGTTGAAGGTTGGGCTTCGGGCTGGCACCTCGGCACTGTAAAAATCTACTGCCAATCATTAGTGAACTGGAGTTCCGCTGTGGTGACCCCTAACAGGGAAAAGCCCGAAGAAGTTGTTATCCTTATAGGTAACTAAATGCACATTCTGAGCTTACTTATGTATGATGCACAGCATCTTTCAGCTACATATAATAATCACATTTATTTACTTACTTACTTACTTATTGAAATTTCTTGAGCAGGTAGAGCTGGTCTAAAAGACCATTTTGAGACACAGCAGGGGACAAAAAAGCACCAGTGTAGATCATGTTGCAAGTGAAGTGCGCTGTATCTTTAAGAAGCATGTCAAGGCTGTACGTGCACATATAAATTACAGACACGTGCAACCCCTAGTGCCATTTTGTAAGAGCAGCCAGAGTGAGAGCATGCAAAATCGCAAGTGTTAGTTTGTATATAAGTTACTTAAGTTAGTCAGTAAACCTTTATAGTGATGTGTTTGTATAGAATAAAGATGCTTGAACAGAACCCACAAAGACTCTTCTATTGTGTCCGAAGTAGGAGAGAAATATGGGGTCAGAACCAGGATTGAAGAGAATAATATCCAGAGCCATGAGGTGCATAGATGACAGTGAAGGTAAAACTAAGAGAAACGAGCACAAACAGAGCCAGAACAGAATCAAAGGTAATGAGAAGTAGCACAAACTGTCCGTTTGATAAAAGAGATAAAACTGGGGCATTACAAGGGCACAATTCGTATTACTGAGCCCTTGATGATTAACAGTAAAGAAAAATAAGCATGATTAAAGCAAAACGAGTATGTTCAAAGATAAAACAGGCACGTCTGAAGTAAAGTGAGTGTGTTCAAAGCAAAAGTGGGCATGTTTACAGTAAACCAAGCACAAAAAAGTACATTGTGCATAAAAGGGGCTTAAATGAGCAAAATGAATATAATAAGGCAAAACGAGATAAAAAAGGCACATTAAGCAAAAATAAAGCAAGATGACTGCATGCATTTTGGCAGAGTGCTATGTTTTGGCATAACTATGACTTCATATTGCATTAAGGGCATAACTAAAGTTATTTCAAGTATCTCAAAGTGTGCAAAAGTGCTTACAGTGTGAGCTTTTTACTGTCCATGTGTTTCAAAGAGTTTATTGTGTGCGAAGTGCAACTATTTCATGAAATATTCAAATTATAGCCATTTCGAAAAGTTTTTTTGTGCTGCGTGTGTCTATTCGCAAAGTGCTGCCATTACAGAGTGTTTCTTGCATTGTAAACAATTGCCTAGCAAGATACTGCCATTTGGGAGACATTTCAGTGTGCTGTATGCAATTATTCGGAAAGTGTAACTACTTTGAAATGTTATTGAGTTCTGGACAAGAGAGAGGTCCAGTTTATTCACATCGTGCATTTATTTGATATGTTTCTTACACTGGTAAGAGTTGATTTATTACAAAAAACCCCAACATTACAACAATATTGCAGTGCCTGAGAGTTTATTTCACTGGCATTGTAAAGTTGTTGAGATGTTTCATAAAATGATGATAAATGACTTTGGCAAAATGATGGTAAATTACTTTAGCATTTAGCCTTCCGAATGATATTACAAGAGTGTTAAACCACCCGTAAAGTTTATTTCGCAAAGTCCAACTATTCAAAAGTACTACGAGTTTGTTCATTAGCATTATTTCGAAAAGCCCCAAAAGAAACAAATTCAGATACAAGTACCGGCAGAAGGTTCTGGCATATGTGGATTAGTATATGTTTGTGCTATTACAAAACCCTTCACTGGTATGTGTTAATATGCCAGACGGATTTTGAAAACCCCTACCACTTGTGTTTGATCAGAATATTGCAGAGAATTGGAGAATGTTTGAGCAAGAGTATGATAGTTTTATACAAACAGTTTATATAGATAGAGATGCATGCACCAGAGCATTCATTTTTCTAAACCTAGCTGGGTCAGAGGCCATAGAGAGAGTGCGTTCATTTGTGTATATACCTGAGTTATATGAAGGAGAAGGTGAAAACAGTCATATCACATATATATATATATATATATATATATATATATATATATATATATATATATATATAAAATATTATATATAATATATGTAATATGTAGTCATATATAGATATAGTCATATCGTCATAGTACAGGCTGAATCAAAGGAAGACCCAGAGTGTTTGAAGCGCAAGTTCAGAAAAATGTGTAACCCTCAAACAAATATTACATTAGAGAGGCATTTGTTTTACATGAGAGATCAGAAACCAGGGGAAACATTTACAGCTTACATAACTGAGAAACAGAGCTAAAACATGTCAGTTTGGTGAGTTAAAAGATGAGCTGATAAAGGACAGGGTTGTGTATGGTATTAACATTGCTGCTGTGAGATTTTGTTTTATAACAGTGATTTAACTTTGAGCAAAGCCATAGAAATGTATTAAATCCATGAGGTGGCAGAAAAACACACAAGTATGCTTGCGAGTGACAAGAGCATGGTTTCAGTTGGCTCCAGAGCAAATGTAAATAGTATGCAACACTTGGCGGACAAAAGTAGGCCAAAGCACGTGGCAGCAACAAGATTTTCAGGGAAGACATGTAGCTTTCCAGCACATTCTAAGCAAGGAGCACACTCTGGCTCTATGCAGTACAAGCATGAATCAGCAAAATCCGTCCAGCTTTATTGTTAACTGTCGTAATTGTGGTACAAATCATGAGTCTAAAAGAGAGAAGTGCTTAGCATATGGTCAGCAATGCTACAAGTGTAAAAAGTGGAACCACTTCCAAAAGTTTTGTAAGTCAAGTAAGCCTCACACAGTTGTACAGAAAGGTCACACAAGGAAGCAAGTTGATCAAGTAGAGTGGAAGCAGACAGCTTTCTATGTGGATGGTGTATCAATGCTTGATGAAAGAATTGATGCAGTGAGTTTATTGACAAGAAGCGAGGTGTTTTGTACTATCTGGATTAATGGTAAATTCACAGAGCTCAAAGTAGACACTGGTTCAAAGTGTAATGTTAGATCAGCAGACACATTTGCTAAAGTGAGAACTAATGAACAGCTCAATCTAACCAGTTTTGTGAGACTTGTTGCTTATGGAGGTGAAGAAATTCAGACTGAAGGTTCAGTGATGCTTTTATGTTATTTGGCCAATAACTGTTACAATTTGTTCTATGTAGTCTGAAGACCAGTGCAATCTTTATTGGGTCTCAAAGATAGCTTAAGAATGAATCTGCTTTCTTTTGCTAAAGAAGGCCATCATGTAAGTGCATTTCTGACTTCTAATTTTTCTGAAGCCGTTTTCTCAGAGTATGCTGATGTTTTCGATGACAAGTTAGGCAAACTTCCAGTTGTGTATTCCATGAAGTTAGACCCAGTGGTCACTGGTGTAGTCAGACCAGCAAGAAGAGTTCCGATAGCTATACCGGGTAAAATTAAAGCTCAGTTGGATAATGGTGCAGCAAGGTGTGATTTGTCCAGTCACAGAACCAAATCAATGGGAATCGTCTATGGTAGCAGCTCACAAAAAAGGCTCAGACAAAATCAGAATATGTATTTACCCAAGAGATTTGAACAAAGCATTAAAGAGATCATATCATCCAATGCACACAGTCAAAGAGGTTGCCGCCTTAATACCAAATGCTACTGTTTTATCTGTCTTGGATGCAAAGAGTTCATTTTGCCAAGTGATGCTTGATCACAAATCCTCAGATACAGATTACTAAGAGTGCCATTTGGAATAAATTCTGAAAGTAAAGTCTTTCAGCATGGAATGGAGCAAATTTTTTCAAGTTATCCTTGTGCTACAGTAGTAGATGATTTATTGGTCGGAGGAAATGGTGAAGTAGAGCATGATAGAAACCTCAAGAAAGTTCTAGACAAAGCACATGAAGTAAACTTGAAGCTCTATCCTCTGAAGTGTAAAATCAGACTTCCAGAAGTTACATGTGTAAGTCATTTGTTTATGAGTACAGGCTTGAGACCTGACCCGACCAAGCAAACAGCTATTCTTGAGATGCCAGCTCTGGATAATGTACAAGCTCTACAACATTTTGTAGGCATGTTCAATATTCAGGCAAGTTTATACCAGACTTCAGTGAGTTGACAGCACCTTTAAGAGAGCTAACACTCAAAATGTTGTATGATCAAGGTTGGGACAGCACCAGAAGGCATTTGAAAACCTTAAGAAGAAAATTACCACCCCACCTACATTAAGATACTATGATATAAACAAACCAGTTACTCTTTCCTGTGATGCTTCAAAAGTTGGTCTTGGCACAGTTATAGTTCAAGAGGGCAGACCAGTGGCCTATGCATCTAGAACACTTACCCAAACTGAGATGCAGTATGCTCAGATTGAGAAATAACTTTTGGCAATAGTATTTGCATGTTCTAAGTTTCATAATTATATTTATGGTTAAACTATTCAGATTGAGACTAACCACTAACCTCTAGTTACTATTCTAAAGAAACCTATGTATTCTGCTCCAGTAAGATTGCAAAGAATGATGCTTAAATTGCAAAATTACAATTTCAAAATGGTCTAAACGAAAGGCATATTGCTTTATTTGTCTGATACCTTATCCAGATTGCCCAAATATATGACAGAACAGCTTGATGCTGAGAATTTTGACTTTGATGTGATGGCAGCGCATAATTTATCTACCACTAAACTTGATGAATTGAGAGAACACAGATTAATCCAATTTTGCAGATGCTCACTTACTACATTAATGTTGGATGGCCGTCAAAGCAATCTAGTGTACCACCTGAAGTGCAAACCTACTTTCCTTACATAGATGAATTGTTGATGGAAGATGGCATTATTTTCATAGGTCCTAAATTTGTAGTTCCGACTTCCTTACAACAAGACTATATCCAGATTTTGCATTGTGGTCACCCAGGTTCCACATCCACTAAGAGAAGAGCGAGGGAATTAGTATTTTGGCCTTCATTACCAAAAGACAATGATAAAGTACTTTAATCTTATTCTGTATGCAATAGTACTAGATCACATTTGCAAAGAGAACCACTTCAAGTCCAGTTCCTGAACAACCTTGGTCAACAGTTGCAGCTGATATCTTTGAGTGGAACAATCAACACTACTTAATTTTGGTAGACTCTTATTCAAATTGGTTTGAGATTGATCTACTACCTAAGCTAACATCCACTGTTGTTATTATTAAGCTGAAATGTCATTTATCAGTTCATGGTAGTCCACACAAGCTTCTTTCTGACAATGGTATTCAATTTACTAGCCAGTTGTTTTGGAAATTTGCAAAATACTGGGACTTTGTACATGTCACTACTAGTCCTGAATATTCTCAGTCAAGTGGTCTAGCTGAAAGTGCAGTACAGACTGCAAAGCAATTACTTGAAAGGTTGAAGTGTGACAATACTGATGTTTTTTTCTAAATTTGCATAATCTCAGAAGCATACCCTATGACGACATTCTTGGCTCACCTGCTCAAACACTACTTTCTAGGCAAACTAGAACTACGCTACCCACTACTTCCAGTTTATTGAAGCCTAAATCTAAGAACAGTAAAACCATCAAGGCTCAACTGGTTAAGAAGCACAATATTCAGAAATCTAGTTACCACAGATCGAGCAGATTACTTTGTCCATTGAGGGAAGGAGAGACGGTATGAATCCAGACAATGAAAGGTTTTGATCAAATTGGGCAGATTACAGGCATCTGTGCTGAGCCAAAATCCTGCTTGGTAGATTCAGAAGGTGTAGAATATAGGAGGAACCGGAAACATCTTCTTCCTGTATCAGAACCATCCTCACCATCACAACATTGTTTCTGTGATGCAAATTTCAAATCTAAGAGTGAATCAGATACTGTTTCCATACCAGAATGTGTTCAAAATTCTGATTCCTTTCCAAAAAGTGTTCCAAACATTCCACAGGTCAAACATTTTGAAAAAAACAGCTCCATTTGCTAAATGTAATTCCCAGTTTTATATCACACGATATGGGTGAGTGTCAAAGCCAAGTGTGAAATACGCACAACATGGACTTTATTGTGTGTGTGTGTGTGTGTGTGTGTGTGTGTGTGTGTGTGTGTGTGTGTGTGTGTATATATATATATATATATATATATATGTGTGTGTGTGTGTGTGTGTGTGTACACTTAGTGAATGCATGAAAAGAATTACCTGTGATTTCTGCATGCTAAATAGATAAGATCTAATTCTCAAAGAGGGAGGACGTAGATCATATTGCAAGAGAAGTGTGCTGTATCTTTAGGAAGCATGTCAAGGCTGTACGTGCACATATAAATTACAGACATGTGCAACCCCTAGTGCCATTTTGTAAGACCAGCCACAGTGAGATCATGTATGATCACAAGTGTTAGTTTTCATATAAGTTACTTAAGTTAAAGTTAGTAAACCTTTATAGTGATATGTTTCTATAGAATAAAACTGCTTGAACAGAACCCACAAAGACTCTTCTATTTTGTCCGAAGTAGGATAGTGACAACCAGTATACACATAAAGTCTTTTTACATTGGAGAAAGATATAACAAACAATGTCTTTGCAGTTCCCCTGTTAGACCTCTCTTTACAATATGCCAAGGATCTAAAATGCTGAAGAGATATGCCCAAAATACCAAAAAGGCAATATTTCCCACTGTATTTTTCAAGGTGGACAAGTCCCCTGCACCCTTCATTTGGGGCACAAACTCCACATACCATAAAACCTATGTGTCCTAACTTCACATCTGCATAAGCACAAAGAAAGGAAAAGAATCATTGCTGACACCCACACTTAGAAATTGCAAAGGCAATAAAAAGCAGTAATCAGCATTCTGTTCCTTGACATCTTGTGATTCAGATATTTAATATTCAAGAAATTTGATTTCAGACACATGCAGATATGCAGTCCTTGAAAAGGCAAACTGATACAAGAAGGTAGCACATCTCCAGAAAAACACAGTAAGTATATAAAACAAACAAACAAACTTATTTACACATTGATATTAAAAGGAAACACTCATTACTGTATGAAGTTTTCAGATGGTTAGGGGATCAGTTATAAAATATAGACTCTTTAATAGCTTGTGAATAAGATAAACATTTTGTTTAAACTTTGTACGTGAAGCATGATCACATTTAAGAAGATAAGAACTGATTTAGATGTTTTTGAAATTGAGGGGAATTATTTATATTCCTTGACGGAGCAGTCACTGAATTTCACAAGTAGAAGACTATAAATTCTCTATACAGATGCACACACACACACACACACACACACACACACACACACACACACACACACACACACACACACACACACACCTATCTCATCTCTCTCTCTATATATATATATATCTATATATATATATATATATATATATATATATATATATATATATATATATCTGCATATTGCATATTAAGGTTGTGTCCCTGTACACACACACACACACACACACACACACACACACACACCTTTCACTTCTCTCTCTCTCTCTCTCTCTCTCTATATATATATATATATATATATATGCATATTGTATATGTTAAGGTTGTGTCCCTGTACACACACACACACACACACACACACACACACACACACACACACACACACACACATCCAATGAAGAAAAGGTAGCTCATACTAAGTGCCTTTTTCTCTTCTGTCTTGTAAAACAGAGAAATGGGATTTCGATATAGCAGAAGAAACTTGTAAACTTTGCTACCAACAGCAAATGTCTAACTTACAATTTAACTTTTTATATTTCTTAGAAACCATATTACTTTTCCCTGTTATTTATGTAATTTGCATATATTCTGACCTTGTTTGTACTTCTGAAGACATCGTCTGTCTTAACTACAGTGTCCGGATTTGAAGACTGCGTAACGACATCCACATTCATAGTGATAGGCTATGATATCAAAATATAGGTTGTTAGCTTAAGGTAGGGACTAAGCTACTCTATATATATATATATATTTATATATATATATATATATATATATATATATATATAGATATATATATATATATATATATATATAAAGAGAGAGAGAGAGAAAGACGCAAGCGTTTGCAACAGAAAAAAAACATATTTAATCGAGTTATTACTTTGCAAGATTGTAATATGATTAAAATGTTTGCAACCTTTAGTTATGAAACCATGACTAGATTAAATTTTTAGGAGTTCTAATAAGAAGCCAGGTCAAAAACTTTATCAGCTTTATTTTTGCATCTGATTCAAAATGTATTCCAGTCATGAAAAAATATGCCTTTTGAAAATTTTCATTGCATTCTGCTTTACTCCACAAACATCGTTTCATGAAATAACAATGGAGAGGTTATTAACACAAAAATACAGGTTACACAAACCTGCATGTACAGCACTATGTTCATGAACTGGTTTCCTGCATCCTGTCTTTTTGTAGGGTGTGAATTGACCTGTGTGTGGGAATCTAACATACATTGAACTCAAAATAAGGCTGCTGATTTTTATTTTTATTATTAATATTATTATCATTTTACTATTTTTGTTAAAACAAAGGGCAATTTGCAATAATCTCGTCAAAATTACATATATAATTGCTAGCTGAAATCAATTGCATGTATTTGTTTTAAAGCAGAAATTGAATGCATTATAAAGAGGTGCTCTGACCAATGGGAAAATCATGTACTTTTTCTAACAAGCAGCAAGCTTTAAATAGTTAAAATAAGATGACAGATGGCATGTCATTGTAAATACCACACTGTCAAATGCAATTAGTCTAAAAATTGGACCATAATGTATTTCATGTTTTCTGAATCAAATTCACCTCTGTATTTTGATTAGCATTACATTTATTTTGCACCCATGTAGTTTAATATTTTTGTGTTCTGCGTAAAGAATATCCCCGGGATTCATGAACCTTGCGCCAGGCGCCAGCATAGCGTCGGCGTTATAACGCCAAATATGGCTGCTTAGCGATCCAGGTATGAATGAATTCCACGTGCACTACCGGCGTGCGCCGGACCGTCCCCGCCCCCGGCGTAGGTATGCAAAACACACTGTGTGCGGTATTGCACCATGCAAATGAGGGCAAATAGCGATCCACGGCGGCAAGGCGTAAGAACGCGGCAATGTAAACCAAAAAGCGGTTTACATTTACCCAAACATACCGGAGGAGTAACGGAAGGCTGTCAAAGTCAGGTATCATATAGGTGCAATATGCCAATGTGGAACGGCACCGAGAATGTCCAAAGAAAATATGCACAAAATGTAAAAAATGACATAAATGGCACGTATGTAGAAAGAACAGCAGACCCCCGGGATATGTGCACAGAAGTTGTAAAGCAATGAAATAATATGACAATGTCCTAAAAGAGCAGTAGAACACAAATCAGCTGCACAGCCACCACACACCATAGTATGTATGTAAAGCTGCAACCCCAGCGAATGGTTGTCAAGGAGTGGTGGCGGTGTCCGCGCCGTAACCATGTATTAGTAGTCAATTCCATGCAAATGAGGCAGATAATAGTGAATCGCAAAACGGCGCCGTAAGGATGGAGCAAACGGGCGAGCGGTACTACACCGAGGAGTGGCCTACGAGATACATGTCAACCACAGAGGGTATGCCACTGTAGGAGGAAGGATATTGAGGTCAGCAAATCTGGGCTGTACAATGCACATCACAGCATCAGGACTGGCGTGTTAGGAAATAGATGCGCTGAGAGTACAGAATGCGCGTACAAATGCATGTGCACGAGGATGACTACGTTCCTAAACCAGTCATGTGGACGGCCTCACCGGCAACAACCAGGGATATAGGAAGGTAATGCGGAGAATACGAGGAAATGCGGAAGCAGTGTAAATGGATCCGTAACGAGCAATTAACACCAATCAATGCAGGAAGGGCAAACGCCGGCAGCTGATAACTCTGCTGCAGACTCCTGCATAACGGGAAAGGGGAGGCATATGAGTGCAAAGATAGTAGGGGATGTAGTAGAAATGCAAAGAGCAAAGAGCAAAGAACCGAAATAGCACAGCCAAGTACAGAGGTAGCATAACTGCGGCTGCAGATAAAATGCATCATATGCCATGTGCCTGCAGGATGCAGTAATGTAAGATGCCAGGCGAAGGCAATGCAGGCAACTGTAATGTAACACTACAGGCAGTACCGTTGCGGCTGTAAGCGTAAAACCACGGAAATAATCCGTGGTTACGGCCGACAGACACACCCAATGACATCACCGGTATACAGCACAACAGGATTAAATGTGAATGCACACAACGCACAGCGCGATTTCCCAAACGCCGACCGTAGGGTGTAAACAGACGGGAACTTTTAATATGTATATGCTGGGTGCCGGGCCGTGATGCATAGGTATGTGGCAGAGACAGACGGAGTTGCGGAGGGTGGTGCCGACAACGACCGTAGGGCCTCACAGGAGAAGGAGAGTGTTCAGACCAAGGGTGACCTACCAGGGGCTGCGAGACCTGGAGATAGTAGAGCGCTACAGGGTGGACAGGGACACGTTACAGCAAATAGTGGAGCTGTGCCGCCGCGCCTGAGAACAAGAGACAACAGAGGGGAGCCCATCCCAGTGGACACAAAGGTATGTGTGAGCTTGCGAATACTGGCTACATGTACCTTTCAAAGGCCAACCGGGGACATAATGGGCATCTCACAGGCATCAGCATCCAGGGTACTACACCAGTTCCTGGATGCCATGTTACCACATGCCCATGAGCACATAAATTACCCCACATCTCAGGAGGAGTTGGCTAGCAATATGCGCCGCTTCCACCGTGTGGCACAATACCCGGAGGTCCTGGGTGCGATAGACTGTACGCACATAGAAATGAAGTCACCACCCGGGGAGCAGGGTAGACGCTACATAAACCGCAAGGGATACCCCTCCATCAATTGCCAGGTCGTGTGCAATGCGCAGGGCATTATTATGGATGTGTGTGCTGGCAGCCCTGGAAGCTACCACGACTCCCATATCTGGCATGCCTCTCAGCTGTATCAGGTATTCGCCTGGGGGGACATCACACAAGGTCACCTTGTGGGGGATGCTGGCTACGCACTGGAGCCGTGGTTGATGACACCCATCAGGAATGCACACACACACATGCAAGAACGCCATAATGAGGCACACGCACAAACTAGAATAATCATAGAGCGTGTGTTCGGGATGTTGAAATCACGGTTCCGGTGCTTGGATACATCCGGTGGAGCCTTGCAGTACTCTCCAGGCACAAGTGCCCACATATTCATAGTATGTTGTATGCTACACAATATGATTCTGCGGAAACAGCTGCTGCAGGGACATAATGCCGGAGGACCACCAAGCCCGCCACAACTGCCAGGGCAAGCACAGGCACAGGGCGCTCAGCGCCATGGACACACTGAGCCAGCCCCAGTAGGTAGACAGAGGCGTACCCAATATGCCTACGCCCTGGCAAAGAGGGAACGCATAGCACATACGTTGACAGTGTAGGCCCCATGGACTGACACCTCCTGACCTGCACACACAGTAAAATGGACGCCACACAAACGTGTCCGCCCGTAATGTGTACCGTATGCGGACGTATGTGTGACTCAACAAAGGCACCGCCCAAACACCGCACACCCAATAGCCAGCAGAGCATGGAACGCCAACACCTCAACGACGCCGGTTCTACAGCACACGGCGAGCCGTATGCTGCCACTATCGCCGCAAGTCGACCACATATGTACTCATGTGCATACACAGATACGGAAATACACATCAGTACACATGTAGAAATATATGTACGCATACACAGATATAAAGTACAACAGGGT